>NC_139344.1:356194533-356612033 GCF_055883805.1 Amblyomma maculatum | reverse complement strand
CTCCTTTAAGCATCGGCCACAATGCGCCTGGCGAACAGTTTAGGACGCAAACTGCACTGGTCATTATTCTGGCTAAAACCCAGAACGTCGGCGCTCTACATCGTTCTCCTTCTATGTCATCCTCTTTATTCAGCATATGCACGTTTTCAGCAAAAGAGCAACGCTAAAACAACGATTTAAGCGCACGCGAAACGCCGAACGCTGCCTTGCGCATGCCAGTTCGAGAAGCTCTTTCCAACCAAAAGTGCCGGCGAAGCTTCCCATTTTGGACGAAAGGTGGCGCTCACTTTTCCGCAAATGGTCGATTGGCCTTTCGTCGCTTCCAATCTTATGAAACAGAATGGCTCCTACGCCGTAAGCCGAAGCGTCGCACACTAGTCCTATCGGCTTTTTCTGGTCGTAGTATGTCAGCACATTGCTTTGTGTCAACCAGCTCTTACTTTCTTGAAACGCTTGCTCAGCTTCCTGTGACCACTGAAATCCCTTTTCTTTTTTTAGAGCATTATACAGAGGCTTAAGCTTAGCTGACATGTTCGGTACAAACTTCCCGTAGAAGTTAAGCCCAGGTAAGCTCGCAACTGTGCCGCATCTTTTGGACTTGGTGCCTCTTTTATCGCTTTCACCTTTTCATCTGATGGCCGAACGCCCTTGTCGTCCAGAATGTGGCCTAGGTAAGAGACAGATGTCTGAAAGAATTTACACTTTTCCTTTTGCAATCGCATGCCTCTTTCTAGAAAACGTGCCAACACCCTTTCCACTCGATGAAAACATTCGTCAAATGTTGAACCTGCGATAAGCACATCATCCAAGTAGCAGCTTGCCCGCTCAAGCCCTTTTAACACATCATCCATGACAGACTGGAAAATAGCAGGTGCACTTGTGATGCCATAGGGCAAGCGCGTGTATCTTGAAAAGCCCCAGGTGTGTATTGACAACCACCATTGATTGTGCCTCCGGATGCAGTTCCAGCTGTGAAATACTTGCATCCTGACAACTTTGCAAACAAATCTTCCATCACGGGAAGTGGATAATGGTCAGTTCGCAGGCACGGATTCAATGTAACCTTGAAGTCCCCACACACTCTGACTTTGTTGTTCGCCTTAGGCACAACAACTAGGGGCGTCGCCCAGTCGCTTTTCTGTACAGGGACTAACACTCTCCTGTTCACAAGAGACTGCAATTCAAGTGACACGGTTTCCCTCAAAGAAAATGGCACCTGTCGCGCTTTGCAAAATACGGGGTTGCTCCCCTCCTTCAAAACCAGCCTGACTGGACTACCTTTGATCAGCCCCAGAGTGGGCTCGAACACCTTTGCGTACTTCTCAAGTAGCGCCGCAACTTTGTCTAAACACACGCCATGCACACTTGACCAGTCTAGCTTAAGAGCCTCCAGCCAGTCACGCCCTAGCAACGCAATGTCGCTATTGTTGTCGGTTTTAACGACAATGAGCGGAAGTTGCTTCCACTGACCATTATGTTCGACTGGAACCGTCAACTTCCCTGTGACTGTTAGCGGCGACCCACCGTATGTCCTCAGCTTTATGTGGCAAGGCTCTTTAGGTAGACTGGGCCACAATTTCCTGTATAGCGTTTCTGGCACAATGGAAACAGACGCACCCGTGTCTATTTGCATGTTAACATCCTTCTTGGCTACCTTGAGACAAATTTCATAATGCCCTGGGCGTTCTGCACAAGAATAGACATTGTACAACAACACTTGGTCACAATCCGCGTCCTCCACAGCTACCGAATTAGCCGCGTCTCTAGACTTGAACTTGCACATTTTCGCCAAGTGTCCGTAACGCTTGCATGCACGACAACGATACTTGCGAAATTTGCAGTTCGATGCTTCGTGCGCTGAGCCACACCGAAAACAGACCAGCGATTCAGACACTCGGTCCCTTGCTAGTCCTGCACCGGTTGAACGCTGCTGCTGGCGTTTCCCACCGCCTGGCTTATGACGTACGGCGTCGACTGTACCTTGCGTCCCGGTCGGTTGAAATTCCCGACTTTCCTTCCGCGCTAGCTCGATGCTTTTCGCAACGTCGCAGGCGTCCGAAAACGTCAACTTGCTTCTCTTCAGCAACTCTGCTTGCGTTGCGCTGTCGCAGAGGCCCACTACAAAGCGGTCTCGAAGAGCCTCATCGAGGAATTCCCCGAATTCGCATGAAGCTGCCAAACGCCTCAACTCCACTGCATATGCTGCTATGGACTCTCCCTGATGCTGGTACCGCCGATTAAACTTGAATCGTTCTGCGATGACCATGGGCTTTGGGGTGAAATGACTTCCCAGCACTTCTACGAGTTCCGCATAAGTCTTGTCCTCTGGCGTTTTAGGCTCTAGCAAAGTCTTCAGCGTCTTGTAAGCCCTCTTGCCTATTGCCGTAATAAACATCGAGACCTTGAGGTCGTCGCTCACCTGGGAGGCCTTCAGGAAGTGCTCGAACCTTTCCACGTAGGACCCAAAATCCTCGTCTCCGTCCTCGACGAACTGGTCGAAACTTCCAAGCGTTGCCATCCCTGTGCCTCGCCCAAACGCTCTCCACGAACGCCGGTGCTTCCACGCACGCCGCGAGGAGTTTCACGCAGTACAGCAGGATCACGAACGCCGCCATACGTTTTACGTAGTCCAGCGGGATCACGAACGCCGCGATGCGTTTTACGTAGTCCAGCGGGATTCCATCCTCGTCGCAATTATGTTGTAGCCGCGGCGAGCGAAGCAGAGGCAGAGCGACTAAGCAACATGTTTATTCGGCATGCTGGGCCGTACCCATTAAGAGACCCGCACGAGCGATCTGCGCGCTGACTTCTTAACAAGTGCCACGCTCCCCCTCTCGGCGTTGCCATTCACACACGTCACAGCATCACGTGACACTACATACCAATCGCGCACAATGCGATCACATGATACTTCACCTTTCATTTGGCGCTTTCTCGAAAGCCACACCACACAGCATGCAGAAGCAGACGCAGTACAGCAGGCATCAGCGGCGTTTCAAAATGGTACATAGGAAAAGTATCTGTCACAATTATCCCCGGACACCTTAACCGCTGTAAGAAAAAGGAGGAAGGTGGAAGTGAAAAAAATCAGAAAGAGGTGCGCGCCTATAAGAAAAGTAAGTTACTAATTATCTTATAAAAATCGATCTGAGACTACCTCAGCCATTCGCTTGTGTACAACGTTTGTTATTAGATCTTTCAAAAGTTGGGCCTTCTCTGCTCGAGTCTTGCACAACTCCCAAAGTCATCATGATCATCATCAGCAGCCGGAGTATACCCACTGTAGGGCTAGCCACCCTAATAGGGTGAAGGCCTATCCCATATTCCTCCAATTTACCCGGTCATGTGCTAGCTGTATCCACTTAACCCTTGCAAACTTCTTAACCTCATTCTCCCACGTAACTTTCCCCCACAGTATTCCCACCTTATTTGTGGATACGAACCAAATCGCAATCGTATCTACAGCAGCGCCACAGACGTGAGGCGAGAGCAAACCACGCGAGGCCGACGAAAAAGCAGAAGGAGCGGCGGAGTTGTTCCCATCATGGCCGCGCGCCGGGCGACGGGGCCAGCGACTCAGCAGCGCGACGGCGACTTCGGGGTCGACATCCTTCTCCTGAGACACGGGCCCGTTGTTCTAGGCGACGGGGAAGGACCCCCTTCGGTCGGCCGCTGGGCCATGGCGGCCTGCGAGGAGTTCGTGCAGCGCATGTACCAAGCCCTGCTGGCCGCCGTGGCCCTTCTGTACACGCTGTGGGCCCTCCGCGTTGCGGAGGATCCTGCCCGGGCGCCTTCCCCGCCAGCGCCGCGCGAGGGGTCCACCGACGCCCGGCGCAAGCTAAATTCGCCCGCGCGAGCTACAGAAACCAAGCAGACCTCTCGACTGAAGCTGGGTCCCGACACGGGCGGCGGTGAGATTCTTAAACGAGCGAAAGGAGAGCGTGGAATTGCTGTTTTCTGCTGTGGGCCGCGTTGCATTGCCATACTTAAGAGGAGTAGTAAAACATTCCATGCGACGATTCTCAAAGCCCCCTATGTTAGTCGCGCGGCTCATACGGAACGAATATGGGGACCGTATAAATAACATGGACAACGCGTATGAACAAGTCAAAACTCATGTGGAGGTTCCCTATAACGTCAATGTGCACTGTATATGGCGACAATGTACAAAAGCTGCATAGAAAGAATACGTAAACTATGCACAAAACTACGGCAAGCGTACCAATTTTCAGATATTTTTCGTGTCATAACGACTCTATATCCTTATCCAATATGTGTGGATCATAAATGAAAAAAATTCAGTAAATTTGGCCGTCTGCCTTTTGACATACTTTTCTCTTTTTTGTTGTTATTTTGTTGTTGTTTTTTGGCGAAGGAATGTTAGGGGAACCATTACCAACGACCACCCCAAGGCTATTACTGACGAGTAGCGAAAGGCATGCAAGAAAGGCGTGCGACCGGCTGTCACATGTGACCAGGAAGCCGCTCACCTCGACCGATGTTGCGGATTGGTCTCGCTCGGTCCGAGACTTGTTGATCTTGACTGTTCATCAGCAATGAGAAGCCAATTTTAAAACTTCTGCTCATTCCGACTGCTCCGCAAATTGATTACTGGTTTGCGACCAGCGGTTTCAAGGCTGGAATATCGAGCAGAGCTCGAACGGCCTGTGTCTGTACCTTTTCGACCAATGGGACCTTTTGGGACTGTTGCTTTTGGACCAAAACGGTCGCACAACCACTGTGAGTCGCAAGTGTGAACGGATGTCCAGGCTATTATTTGCTCATGGTCAATCGTTTTCAAATAGTGGCAGTCACTCCTTTCCTGCGTAAACGTCAGATGTTTTAATCGAATGGCGAGAATATTCAATCCTGGATGTTTCGCCGAAAACTCGAAAATTCCTGCAAGTAGTGGGTTCAAAATAGCATAAAAACATTTTCAGGGGCAAACTATCTGCTACGGCGGACACAGTGTGCTGCAAAACTCCTCTAATTGTCCAGTTATTTACCTAGAACTTACTAATTACTTTTTGTTTTCACAGTTGGGTGGTTAGTCACAATGAGGAGCTACGGTGAGATGCTGCCATCTATTATAAACGAACGAAAGCTCATAAAGACAAAACTAATATGACATCATCTTCTTAGCTGAGGCTACGAACTTCCCATAGGAACCAGCCGCCCAACTGCGATAATTAAAAAGTAATTAGTATGGTTTAATTAATTAGCCGGATAATAAATTTAGGACCATATTATTTCCGCCGCAGTATAGAGTTTGTTCCTGCTAATATATTTTTTTTTTTTTACAATTTATCTTTAGGAATTTTTGAACTGCTCTTTGAAACACCAGTATACTCAGTTTTCGCGGTCATAAATGCGTATTTCGCTGTTGGACAGTCGTCAGCGTACCCAAAGAAAGCCGTTAGTGAATCAGTTTTTATTGAAAACTATAATTCGATGAAGTTGCCCTGAGCGTCCTTTTTAGCCTATTAAAGTCAAGAAATTAAGGCTGCGCGATTTGGGCAAGTTGGTATTTATTCATGTTGTTACAATGCTGACTCGCAACTTACACTGATAAAGATATCACCTATTTATCCGACAAAAATATATATAACCATCGTGACGGTTTCTACTTTGGCAAAAAAAGTGTCTTTAATTTATTTATTTATTTTGTCTTTGGTTGTTCACGTTGGAAGGAAAAGCATTCAAAATCCGTTTCTTCCGACAATGTACATCAGTTGCGAGTGTCGTGGTGTGTCTCCTTCCTATGTGCCGTGCTCTTCCCGCGCTGCAACAACATTAACTTCAGGAAAAAAAAAAACTTGGCCAGTGGTCATGGCCTGATGTAGATTCAGTGTTTCGTAGCTAGTAAGACAACGAATGTGAGAGCAAGCAAACGCGCCACTTAACCGCAGTTCAGCACATAATAATAAAAATAAATAATTGGTTCACAGGAAAGGAAAGTAGCGGTATCTGTCACACTTGTTCTGTTGATCACCTGAACCGCGCCTTACGGGAAGGAGGAAGGTGGGCGTGAAAGTGGAAAGAGAGAAAGGGGTGCCGTAGTAGAGGGCTCCGTAGTAATTGCGACCACCTTGGGATCTTTAACGTGCACTGACATCGCACAGCACACGGATGGCACTTCGTTTCGCCTCCACCGAAACGCAGCCGCCGGCGGTCGGAATTGAATCCGGGTACTCCGGCACAATAGTCGGGCGTCTTACCACTGCACCACCGCAACGGGGCGTTCAGCACATAACGGATTTTTTTTTTTTCGTGCAGCCCGGATGCGCACTTCCGAGACGCAGCGGACAGCGATTACAACGGCTACGTCCCAAAGGCGCAGCAGCCCGGCGAAGCGCGTACCGCCTCCCGGTACCGCACTCGGACAGAGCCGCTCCGGCGAGAGGACGGTATGGCCATCGCGGTGCAAGCTCACTTCATCCAGGCTCTCCACACCCAAGGCGAGCGCCTCGGCCCCGGCGCCGACTTCGCCCAGAAATTCCTGCCCGGGCCCGCTGTCTAGTTCCAGTGCCGCTCTGACGACGACGAGCTGCAAGAAAGAGGCCGATGCGTCTGATGCGGTCCAGCTGCGCCAACAGGCGATGGAACTGTTCAACGCCGTCGTAGTCGTGCTTTCGCTCCTCGGCAACCTGACCTTGACGCTTACGTCGTGCTTGGTGAAGCTGTGTTGCGCACGTTTCCTCAGTCTGGTGTCGAAACCAGAGGTGCAAGCAACGTCGTAAGCTTTAAGCACGAACTCCTCAGCGCATTGCTGGCTTGGTAAAATTGACTCCGCTGCTTCGTAATTGACTTGGAAATGTTCATTAAATTCTTGTTACTTGCTTGACTTGTGCAGTTGGACTGTGATGCGATATCGCTCATCTATTCAGAAGGTATAAACAGCTAGGATAATCTCGATGAGATAAGGCGACTATATATGGAAGAGTCCAAAATGAGAAATAGAGAAATGGTTTTGAAGCGAAAGCTTTGCTACGCTTAGCAGAGCACTATAGCAGGGGTGAAGCATTCGCTCGGGCGCCGTTTGAACGTTAGTGGTTACAGCAACCAATGTTGACAGCAACTGCAGAAGCGGAGGCGCTTATGGACACAGCTAGATGAGCTAGAGGTACGGTCAACAGCAACAAAAACTCCCTTGATGGGGCTGGGACAGGTCGGTCATCGCCGCTTGCGGCGGGGGCTAGCCTCCCCCGAATTTTTATCTGTTGTAGGCCGTCATTGCACACGCCACCGCTTAGGTGGTGGACGACGGCTGTTGTTGCGGCGCGGCGTGATTCCGTTCTCTCAACGGTAGGGTCCTCTGGGCAGCGTCACCTGGCGACAGATAGCGTAAATATTGTAAAAATGAATAAGAGCACATTTCAAGCCTTCCGTACTAGTTTCCTTGGTGGCGCAATGGATTAATGTTACTTACCTGAGCACTTAGCCAGTAAAATGTATGTTCGAATCATGCGTTTGTACTTTTTTTCCAAATTTGTTTTTTTTTTTTTAATTACAACATTCAAACAAGTAACTAATATCTTTCTGGAGGGGTGTTCCCCTTTAGGTTGCATCATATGTGATGTATTTAATTCTTAATAGCCACAAAACCTGCCGTGAACACAGCCGCGAGACAAGATTGACAACGCTTACACTATTTAATAATTTTAAACATAATCATTTCCTGCCTTTAGTGAGTGTATGTTACCTTTAGGTTGCGTTCAGACACACCTCTCAGTAACAATCGCCGTTTAACCCGCTCAGAGGCAACCATGTGACGAGAAAGAAGTTGCGGGACCCTACCGTTGAGAAGACGGAATTACGCTGCGGCGCGCGTCTTTCTCTCCCTCTTCCTTTTCTTTCTTCTCTATTTTCACTTCTGCCCCGCCGGGGTGGTGCATTGGTAAGACGCCCGACCACTGTGCCGGAGTACCCGGGTTCGAACCCGACCTCGGCGGCTGCGTTTCTATGTGAGGCGAAACGAAGAGGTGTCCGTGTGCTGTGCGATGTCAGCGCACGTTAAAGATCCCCAGGTGGTTGAAATTAGTCCGTAGCCCTCCACTACGGCTCCTCTTTCTCTCTTTCCACTTTCCCACCTTCCTCCCTTCCCTTACGGCGCGGTTGCGGTGTCCGCAGAAAACAAGTGAGACAGTTACTGCGCATTTCCCTTCATATAAATAAATCAATTTTTCTTTTACTTCTGTCTGCACGAGGCAGCGGAGGTGGCTGTGCCGGAGTACCTGGGTTCGAACCCGACCTCGGCGGCTGCGTTTCGATGGAGGCGAAACGAAGAGGCGTCCGCGTGCTGTGCGATGTCAGCGCACGTTAAAGATCCCCAGGTGGTCGAAATTACTCCGTAGCCCTCCCCTACGGCTCCTCTTTCTCTCTTTCCACTTTCACTCCCGCCTTCCTCCCTTCTCTTACGGCGCGGTTGAGGTGTCCACAGAAAAACGAGTGAGACAGTTACCGCGCCTTTCCCTTCCTATAAATAAATCAATCGGCAGCGGAGGTGGCTCAGCTACAGAGCCAGTAGCAGGCCTGTGCATTTTCTTAACTTCTGCCTACAGCCACAACAACAACAAACAAATATTACAGTAGGACTTAACGCCTTATAGATAGTGTGAAATTACAAGTTAACATGAAAACGTTTGGAATATTTTTTGGAATATTTTTGTAACCACAGTGTTAATGCTTCCAATTTTGAGCTTTCATTGCCTCAATTCCAGCCACTGTACCTCAATTAATTGGGATTTCCTTGCTCGAAATGGCCGCCGACCTGTGCAATAAGCTGGCACTGGCCTGGGCATGATCATATTGCTGTGACCAAATGGCTGTGACTACGGAAAACACCCAAACGTCTTGTGCTAAGATGACCAGCAAAAAATATAAATACCTTGAATCAAATATCAGTAAGTACTAGTTAAATATATTGTTTTCAAATTTAGGCGATTACTAAGCCCGATTATCTGTCAAATATTGCGCACAACTAAAGTTCGTGACGTCCGAAACGTCAAGAGCATTTCGACGAATCAGTGTCGACTTTTTACGAACCTTGAATTGGCTAGTGTCTGGCACTTTGTCTGAAACGCACGCCGCACATGGCTGCAAGAAGTCTTCGTATGTACTGCATGTCTGCTACGGTATTTGTCCTGCACGCGTGATACGTTTCACCCATACTTCAGAACTTCCGTGATAACGTCCACTGCAGCGATGCCGTTCTTCATAAGAAAAGCTGGGGCAGGAGGTCGATCGCAGCAGCGCTTGAAAGACCGTAAGGTAAGTGTGTTGGACGAGCGTTGAAACGTTTTGACATTGTAGCACACGATGTAAATAGCTCTGTGTTCACTTCATTTTTTGCCCTGTAGAAGCGCCCTGGAAGTACAGCGAACTCTGGTCTTGGCGCGAAAAAAAGCAAAAGACTTTCGAAGGGCAAAATCACGAATGAAGTTATATCGAGCGATTCTGAAGAGGAGTAAGTATTGACTTTCGTTACGCCACGAGGCAGCGCAGTTTTGTAACAAGCGAATTTCACTGTGTAGTGCTGCAGTGTGTCACTATTTGCCCATTTTCCTTACCGTCGAACGGATACTACTTCTGCAGAAATGACGTAGTCCTCGGTGGTCGTCATGTCTCCGAGGACGAAGAGGACCTAGAAACAGAACAGGAAAAAAAGCTAAGGCTAGCAAAGAAGTATCTCGCCGAAATCGAGAAGCAAGGTAAGACAACTTGCATTCTTATCCATCATGTGTAAATTTCAATTTGCACGGTGTGGAACATAATCATCGTTCATCTTCAATTCTGCAGAGAAAGAAAAACTTGACGCAGAGGAAGTAGATCGAGCCGTTGTATCTCATCGTTTGCGCACTGATCTGGTAGGTAGTCATCTGTCTCCTGCGAAATAACAGTTCTGTTTTAGCAGCTTGTCGCCTTCGTGTCATTCATTTGGCTCAACACTCATGTTTGTTTGCAGTTAGAACAAAGTGGAAAGCTTCACAAGAGGATTGCCCAAAATGTGAGCAGAAATATTATTTCTTTTCTGCATACTTTTTTTTTTTTTTAAATTTTGTTTGCTGTGCTGGGCAGCCTCGTAATTATACTAGCCAAAGACTTTATTGACTCACCTCATGCTTTTGCTTGCTTCCTGACTTCAGGTGAAAGGTGTCGACGATGAACATACTTTAACACTCAAAGGACACAAACTGTCTCCAACCTGTGTGACAATCTCGCATGATGGCCAGTATATCTTCAGTGGTTCCAAGGACTGCAGCATAATCAAATGTAAGGATGTCATGGCATCTTTTATTGATGGCTCTATACAGCTGTTTTCCTCAATGCAGGGTGCGCTAAGACTGGAAAAAGGCTCTGTACTGCACATGGTGCCAAGAAGGGCCAAGACACGAACAGTGCACATGGAGGCCATGTCCTGGCGATCGCCATCTCTTCGGACGGCAACTTCTTGGTTAGTTCTCTTTATGCACATATTTGCAAGAAAATTGTAACCAGGAGTAATTAATATGCATGGTACAGATAAACAAGGCAAGTGCTGACTGACAACTGAACATTTTGCACGGGGCAAAAGACAAGATAAGGAGCAGGAAATGTGAGGGAAAGAGCAGTGCATAAAGTACGAAGGAAAAACTGTAAAGAAAAGGGTGGCTAAAAAACGCGAAGGAAAGTGTTCCCTATGGAGAAGGTACTGTCGCGCTCTATGACTTTCAGCCAGCGAGCATGTGGCCTCAGTGTTTTCCGAAAGCATGGAATAGCCGACAAGTGGCGTGCCTGGAAAGGATTACAGCAGCCAGGTGCATTCCCTTCGTCATCTGATCTCGTCATTTTAGCTTTACAGGGGTGAGGTTCCGGCCTGACGGTTTTATCGTGGAAATCAGGCGCTAGCGAAATGAACGAAGCAAAATAAAGTGGGGCATGCACCTAGCATCTGGCATGCAAGTGCCGGCGATGCGATAATGCTGTGTCACTGCCCAAACTATACTGCACAGGGGAGAAAGCTGAGCACTGGAACAGCAAAATCCTTTCGTTTTCAAGCACATCGCTTGTCGGAAGCACCACCAAGCTTCTAAGAAACGCTCTGGCCACGCTGCATGGAGTTGCAAACCATATTGAGTAAAACAGTAACTGCCAAGTAGAACTGAAAGAGAGGGTGGTTGCCCCCTTGCACCTCAAGCACAACATTTTGCTTAGGAAGACATAAGTTCGAGAGAGGTGTAGTTCAAATGGGACCGCACCCTCCAAGAGTGAGCCAAAAATCTACACCTGCAAAAGAAGAAATGTAAATCATGGGCACACTAAACAGAATATTGTATTAGACAGTGTGAAACGGCTATCAATAGTAAAAAAGCAATGCAGTTGACAAGCTAATAGAAACAGAAAGCTGCAGGGAGAGACAGGTGCACAAAGGAAGTTTTTATACAACATGAAAATGGTAGGTCACTCTTCTGCCAGTCCTTTTCCAGTTATTTCTGTGCAAGTGCAGAGGTGCTTGCATTTAGTAATACAATAGCACTAGCTGCCCTATCGGGGAAAGAAATGCAGTGTTGGTCTCGTACTTCTTAAGACCGGAAGTGACAAATTTATGTTTCGATGTATCTTCATTGTGTCCATGTCACCACCTCTAGACACCTTGAGGAGAACATCTAATTAGCGGCTAGATAACCTGAAGAAATGCTTTGTTATGTACAGGCAGACGTGTGAAATAATCATGAAATCGGGTCGAGCATGAAAGAATGCTCGACCCGACGCAAGGGTGTCGGCAGCTTTTAGTGCTTATCGCATTGTGGACACTTAACATAATTAAGTGTTATGTCTTTTATGTCTGTTCCTGTTATCTCTTTTGACACAGTTCATTTTGTTTGTTGTTGGGTGCAGCCACTTTCTTAGCCATTAGCATTGTGCCCCACTGTGGACATGGTGTTTTAGCGAGAATGCAGGTGGCTGAAGTTTTTTGCCGACCTTTTTAGCATACGTAAATGACTTCTCATTTATTTACAAGTATACTGTCACATACATGACGGTCATTGCTTCTAGCTCACTGTTTGTATTAATTACATAAATAGCAGCAAAATATCTTAACAGACCAACAGGTGATGTGTTGAAAGAATTACGCACTGTACAGTTCTGTTGGCAGTGACCGAGGTGAACCGCACAATATTTTAATGGAGCCAAAAGTTTCAATGAGAAAAGTTCTTGGCAGCACTGTCACAGTGTTAGCATACCAAGTGCATTGAGGATCACACTTGGCCGCTTCCAATACTGAATGTATTCGTGGTTTACAATGACTGGACTTTGCATGTATATTTCATTTCACTTTCTGCATGTACATGCAGCTACTTATGTAGTTTATTTAGTCTCCCATGCCATGTATACTGTTGAATGGAGCATAAAAGGCTTGCGTGAACTGGTAGCATATGCTTTTCTTCATGTTTTTACTATGGGCAGTGCCAGTAAACGATGTCATTATGTTTGCACACATGTGCGCAGGGTGGTGTTGTACAGGCAGGATTAGCCCTGCACTGGCCTGTCAGCAGTTTCTGCACCCGAGTCACTGCTTTTAGTGATGGTGTTTTATCGCTGTACCATAAGGCCAGTGTCCTCTGAAAACTTCATGGATGTTTTTCCCACTGAACGTTGTCCTATTCGGGAGCCCTCACGGTAGCTTATCTGAAGGACATCATCTAATGGAACATTTACTCTCCTCATGTTGCGAGCCTCATTTACTCTAGGCAAGCCAGCTCACATCTGTGTCAGAGGTACATTACAGAATTTAGCAATGACATGTTATGCATGATAACAGTTTATTTCATGTCAGTTAAGGGCATTGATTTGAAGAACTTCATTTTTTTTTTTTAATCAGACGTTGGTGTCTTATTTGCTGGTTAATTCTGTTTGCAGGCAAGTGGATGCCAACTGAAAGTCATATTTATTTGGAACCCAGCCACGCTGCAGCGGATCCATGCTTTCCAGGGTCACAGAGGTGCTGTAACTGTAAGTTCACTGAAATAGGCAACACTTTCTACTTTTCATCAACAGTTATGTCCAGGACCACAGATTTGGAGTGGTTCAGACTGCACACACATTTTACAAATCTTTCATATAATTTTCACAACTGAAGAAAGTGCAGCCTCTTTTGAACTACAAAACACATTTCTTGTACTTATTCACTTAATATCGTGCTAGCCCGAGACATGATTACATTCACTTGTTGAGACTGAACTTTATGTCTCCGCCCCTTTAGCTATCTTATTTTTATTCTGATATGTTATCCTTAGGCAGCGATTTTCATTCTTACACAGCTCATTTTACACTCATATGAGCAGCGAATTCGTCTCTCCTTTTTTAATGTGTGTCATATACTACACCCTTATGTAGGTATTTTTGTTTAAGGTTGCTACTTCAGTTGCACATTTTTATCATGTACTATAATGATGAATGTGCATGTGTGTATTGCTTTCTTGATACGTACATAGCACCTCACAGTCCCAGCCAGTTTCTTGCATTCACGAGAAAATATTCAACCACCACTTTTAACTTGCAACATACGCTCAAAACTGTCAGCAGCCGGAAAACAATGAGGGGTGGGGGGCTGTTATTGCGCTCTCAGTGTATGAGAGTTTAGTTTGTTTGGAGATTCTGCACACATAGGGCATTCTTGCAAATCTATCGCAGGATTGGCAGTGCTGAGAGTGTTCACATGCCTCTGAGGTCAGCATTAACGGCATAGCTTTATTGTCCCATTACTCACTGCTGAAATCATTTTTTTGGCAGTGCTCCTAGGCAAGAGCTCCAGGTATATGGAGCCATGAGTAAATGGTTTAAACTGGCTGTCTCTAATTTGTCTTTTCTTGTGCATTGTTATAGGGAAGGTGATTCCACTTTGCATGTTTATGAGCCTGAAGGTGTAACGCAGCATACCAATGCTGCAAACTTTTTTTTTTTCTGCGTATGACTACTGTGTGAGCACAGTGGTAAATATTATGTGCGTGGCAGTGACATTGTGTAGGCCTCATTGCTTTATGCTAAGCTTATTGGAGGAACGTCTGCAATCAGATTGAAAACCTTGGTGCAAAAATACGTATTCTGTTCATATCCACATACTCCATTGTTTGGGTGAAGTGGCACACTAAGGGACGCTGCAAGCAGGAGAGTAATTGATTTTATTTTTATGTTAATAGCTTGAAAAGCAGTTGTTCAGTGTCATTCAGATGCGTACTGCTTATATTAGGTAACAAATATATCCCGTCGTAAGTCCAAAAAAGGAAAGCTAAATTTATTCAAAATTTATCCAAGCCTTGCAGTGCATCTAACTGTGCCAACACAGTTTATTGCTACAGAATTTCTGCCCTCGAGTTTCTGTCCGTGGAAAAATTTTCTAACTAAAGCTATACTGCATGTGGATGCCTGTTTTGTGCAGGGTGTCGCCTTTCGAACTGGAAGCCATCAGCTCTTCAGCTGCTCTGAGGATCGTTCTGTTAAAGTATGGAACCTGGACGAAATGGCCTATGTGGAGACACTGTGAGTTGAAGGGCATTTACATACTGTACATTTAAAATGCTTCGAAAAGAAGCATCGAACCAGTAGACTTTTCTTCCTTCCTACATGATAGTTGATACAAACTTTATAGCTGGTGTCTGAGCAATACTCTGGCTCTAATACATAAGTGAAAACAGCTTTTACAAATTAACACAACGCAATGAAACCGGACACGAAACGAAGACAACACACGAAACGAGACGGGTGCTGTGTAAATTTGTAAAAACTGTGAACCAACTAACCCATACTAAGATCCAACAGGCTGTTTTGTCAAGTAGGGAAGAAAGGATGCATAGAAGACTGGCCGACCAGCTTATTTTTTCAGACACTTCGATAGAAAGGAAAACAAAGAATTTAGCTGTGGTTTAAAGTGAGCTGTTATGATACTCTGCATAGGAAAGGGAATTTAGGAGATAAATACTGAATGAGGGAGGCATGAAAATAAAATAAATGAAAGCAGGACGAGGTAGAATGCAGCCAATAAATGTGCTGTAAGGTGAATTGTCTAGTCATGTTAAACCATGGAGGGATGAGATGCATAGTCCAACAAATGGGCTTACAAAGTTCACAGCATGAATAAACTTTAGCACACCTGCGTGCTCAGCGTTGCATCTGTTTGTCCTTGTTTTTGTGCTGTGTAAAAATGTTGCTCAAGTGTGTTTTCATTCTAGCCTTGAGTTAGTTGTCCGCCTGCATTGTAACCACGCAAAGGAAAAAATAAAAGCTTTAGTATTCCACCTTTGAGATGCTCTTACTTGTCTATTTTATGCATAATAATCAGCTTGCGGGAAGAGCGTCTGGTGCATAGTTTTTGCTTGATTACAATGACTAGCTGCTCGGTCTTGGTTGGCATGGCCTTGCTTTTTTTGTGAGAACCTGTCAATACCTACCTAGCAAACTGTTGTGCCTTTTGTCTCTGTCACTGCTTTGACTTTGGCTTGTCTGCTTTGTAGTTTTGGTCACCAAGATGCGGTCACAGCCATCGACAGCTATGCCCGCGAGCGTGCTGTCACTGCAGGTGGCCGAGACAACACAGTGCGAATCTGGAAGATCCCAGAGGAATCCCAACTCGTGTACCAGAGTCACAGGTGAGAAGCAGCCCACTCTTTTCTTGTTGAAAGTCCGTATTCGAGGCTGCTTGATTGCTTGAGCAAGTGTGTGCATAGAAGTTATCGCTTCATTTGTGCCGGTTTCACCGGTAGGTATCGACCCTATAAATGTGGTACTGGTGTCACCTACTTAGTGCATGTCATGAATAAGTATGTCGTTGTTTATTGCTGTTGAAGACAGCACAACATACATGAAATGTCGAGAGGTGCCTGGACAGGCTTTGCTAGTGTTCCTAGATGACTTACATAAGATTGCTGTGTGGTGTGTTGTTGGGACATGACTCTTAAGTGCTAAAAAAATGCATAAACATCACCTTTTTGAGGAAGCGCTCCTGCCCGTCTTATGTATACACTACCGACCTTGTAGCCTTGAACAAAGAGCAGAATTATAAATACCTAGGCGTTTACCTTACTGCCGACTTGAGGTGGTCAAAGCATGTTAACTACATTGTGAAGAAAGCTGCCGGTATCTTAGGTTTATTAAGCAGAAATTCCAGCCATTTCGCAAAGAATCTAAAAGAAAAGTTATATTTTAATAGACTCTGAACGGCACTCGAATATGCGTCAGTGTGCTGGGACCCGAACTTATTGATAAACTTGAAAAAATTCTGAAGAGAGCAGTCTGCTTTGTCCTTAGAAATTATGATAGAACACTTTAGTATGTCAGAAAGTAAAAGCAATCTTCAGTGGCCAGATCTCAAAACTCGAAGAAATCTGAGTTTAAAATTTTTGCACAATATTTATTATTCCAAGACTGGCATTACGGAACAAAATATCTGAAGCCGCCGTTCTATGTTTTGAAGCGTAGTAAAAACATTTTAAACCTTTTTTAATTTCCTTTTAAAGGTGACGTGCTCCGCTATTTGTTTCTTGCTGAGAACAGTTTGTGAATGGAATATTTTGCCACCGCATATTGTTAATATTGTATCCAATGAAGGCCTTTTTCACGCATGATTTCTTGTTTTATGAATAGGGAAGTAATGCCCTGCTGTAATGCCTACCAGCGTTCTTGCTGAGAACAGTTTGTGAATGGAATATTTTGCCACCACATATTGTTAATATTGTATCCAATGAAGGCCTTTTTCACGCATGATTTCTTGTTTTATGAATAGGGAAGTAATGCCCTGCTGTAATGCCTACCAGCGATGCAGGTACCAAATAAGTAAATAAATATAAGCAGATGTCAGCTCGCATGTTTTGAGCACACTGTAAAGTGTGTAGGAAAATTACCTTTGAAATAGGTTTTGAGGAAATGAAAAGCCTAATAAGGCACAATTCTCCATGGACACCTCAACCACACCATGACGCAAGGAGAAAGGTAGCAGAAAATGAGAAAAGGAGAGAAACTGCATCATAGTAGAGGGTTTGGGAATAATTTTGACCACCCGAGGGTCTTTAATGTGCATTGACATCACACAGCTGTTGGGTGCCTTTAGTGTTCTGCCTCCCACACCACATTTCGTGGCCATTAAAGCCAGGTTGGAGTTCGGGTACTCCATCTTTTGAAATTGGTGCAGCTGAACAAAGCGGGAGCCTGGACAAGCCCTGTTTTGTCATGTTGATGTCCATGAAATCAAATGGTGTGCTTTTTTATCGATTGCCATCATAGCGTCACATTTGTCAACAATTTCACTCAACTTGAATCATTATTTCTTAATTTCAAAAGTAAAATCCATTTACTTTTTAGTTACTGCTTTCATTACAGTAGTAAAATGTAAAGTCCCAGGAGCTGCCCAATTAATAGATTGTTAACAGGTTGAAACATTGAGACCCAGAAAACAAAGTACCGTTTTTGGATGAATTTCTGTGTGTAGTGCACTTTCAGAAACTTGATTTCAACTTTTATAGTACTCTGCTGAGAAGAGTCTCCCATTTGCTTTGTATTGCATGTTGCTAGCAGACTTCTTAATGCATTATATCTAGACATTTAAAGCAAATACTATAAACAACACACTGACAAGACTTAATCAGAAGAGCCAGGGTGTCTTGTTTGTGTTTGCCCATTTCACTTCTTTTGATAATAATCTTCCACCTGGCCAAAATGAGCATTGTGGTGCAGGCATACTTGGAGCGCATTTCAGGGCTAGAAAAATGCTTTCAATTGGACATGTTAGCTTTAGCTGCACTTACCAAATGTCACAGTTGGGGTGGGAGGTGGAATTTAGGAATTAGGTAGCATGGTTGCTTTTTGTGATCTCGTGGCATGTAGACCTTTAGTGGTCGTGTTTCTTATTTTGAATTTGTGTTTTCAACTTTGTTTTGACTCTGTCTCATACACTGACATTTCGTTTTCAGCTGCTCTGTCGACTGTGTCAAGATGATCAATGAGCAGCACTTTGTCTCAGGTGGTGATGATGGGTAAGTAAACATTCCTTTGGTGCCATACAGTGAAATACTTACTACTAGTATTAGTTTTAGTTTAATACAGCAGTATAAAATAGCTACATAGGAGATGGGCCGAGGACAAGGACAATTTTATTTTTTTTTTTCTACCCTGAAATTTTGAAGAACCTGCATACTTTTTGATTTCAGTTGTATGACTGAGGTCGTTTTTGAAAGCTAAAAATGGTATAAATACATACTTCCTTGTTCGCATTGCATTTCACCTTGGCTTACTCACATTCCTCCTCAGTGCACCAGGGCTAGGCTTAAAGTGGGATGAGACTTTGTTTTGTACGAAGGTTGTTCATTAAAAACAGAGACTGATTCTCTGCAAAATTTATTTCTGATAATTACTCAAGACTTTTACCACCTTCAACACGCTCTCCCTTTAGCGAAATGCACTTGTCTCATAGTTCCTGTCATGCCTGGGAGCCATGGGCAAAGTCATTTTTCACCATCAGCATGAAAACCGCCTTCAAAGCCTTTGCTGCAAACAGCGCCTATCAAAATGGCGTCCTTTTAGTTTCTTTTTTGCCATGGGACACAAGGAGAAGTTGCAGGGATGTTCAGCAGTCATACATGAGCATAGAAGGCCAAAAAGGACAGAAAAACAAAAACATTCAAGTAAAACAAAATGAAAAACAGAGAAAATAGTAACAAATTTAAATATTTCAAGTTGTGACTTAATGTGGCAAAACTGTCAACAAAACAGATTACAGTTATGGAAGTAGAACAAACTGCTCAGTTTGCAGGTCTTGATAGTTGGCACGGGGTACAGGAAAAAAATCTTTTTTATTATTTTTTGAGATTGTCAGTCAGGAACTCTCTGAATCTGGAAGGATTATCCTCAATGACAGCGTGTTCGGGGAGGTTATTCTAGCCTTCTGTAGCACTGGGAAGAAAATATTTATTGAAAGCATTAGCGGAACCGTGCGAACGCTGTATGCTTAAGGTGTGGTGTTAAATAAACGACGAGATGATCTTACCAAAGCTCGTAGAAGATTTTCTCAAAGTGCTGGAAAGTTAAAGTACAGTTTACGAAAAAGGCAGAAAATTATAATTTTTCTACGGAGAGCTAATGATTTGAGGCCGAAAGGTGATTTCGTGATAGTGATGCTGAGCCGAGGTTTATACCGTGAAGTGGTGAAACAAGATGCCCGATTCTGGATGGTTTTGGATAAATTTATCAAGTAGGTCTGGCAAAGATTCCATGTTGTTGAGGATTCTAGTTTAGTCCGAATCTATGTTTCACATGATAGTTGTTCGGTGGTTGGGGTGGACATGAAAAGGGATCTCCTGATATAGCCGTGTGATCTGGAAGCACTAGCACATAGTTTCATGATATGGTTAGCCCAAGTTAGGTACGAATTAGTTTGAAGTAGCGTTGTGGAGTTCAGGGCTGCAAGATAGTCTGGACGGTGTCTTCTTTTGTGCGAGGATGCACCTGAAATAGCAAATAAAGTTTTGAATTGGCTGCAAACTCCAAACACGTCCTGTAATTTAGTTTTTGATAATTTGGTTAGTTTATGCGTACTAGCAGACTGAGAAAGCAGGAGCCTGCATTTATGTAGTTTTGCTTTTTAAGCCCTTCGTGGCAGGGCATGATATTGTATGGATGTGTGATTCTGCATTCCGCACAGGTCACTGAGTCTTTGGACTGCTCTGAAGAAGAAGCCGACCTGTGCAGTTCGTCAAGCACATGGTTCCCGAGATGGATCACCACTCTGGCTCACCGCAGTGGCCGCCGTGCGCTGCACGGATCTTGTGGCTTCAGGTGAGGCATACCGCTTGGTTGCGTACAGTAGAGCTGGTAAATGTGTGCAGAAGTGAAAGTGACTTACATTATTAGTGTTAAAATAGGTTCGTTAAGCTGTGTATATTCTGCCTTCTTTCCTCCCAGCCTCTTGGAATGGAGAGATCAAGTTGTGGAGTTCCGGAGAAGAGTGCAAGAAGTTAACAGAAGTTGCAAGCATTCCTGCGGTATGTGGGTTGGGCACACTCTTAGAGTCTGTTGATCAAGTTTGAAATTGCTTAAATGCATGGTAAACATGCTTGTCTCAAATTACAGGAAGGTTTTCTAAGGAACCAAACTTTTTCTTTGTAATTTTGCCTTGTTCAGATATGGACTCGCTGTCCCCAATATGGAACAAGTGAAAATGCACGGAGCCCGTTGGAGCCAGTCTGTCTATTATTGTCATGTTACTATGGATAGTGATCAGAACAAACTGTTACTTTCCTGACTAGCGGCTTCCTTTCCTGTATATTGAGTGCTGGCTGCCAGCAAAAGGCTATGAAAGTTGAGGTGCTTTAATGATGGCTTTTTTGTATGGTTTTATGCTTTTCAGTGTTAACGGGCCCAGTTGACATGGATCACCCCTTGCATGGATAATTGTGAATAAATTCTATTGCCAGCTAGGGCTGTGCCAAAAGCTGTATTTGGCAGCTGTTACCCGATTGAGTAGGTACATATGTGTACTAAAAGTTCTTGGTATGGGAAAAGAGACCTGGTCACTAGAGGCCGAATTGGTAGGCACTAAAAGAGAATGTTCTAGGCACCAAAAATACACACCAAAACGCAGAAAAATGTTTTGTAAATTTTTGCAGAAGTGCAAATGAATAACAATTATATGTTTGTAAACAAACGGTCCATTTCATTGATATTCGGAGTGCATGGTTCTTGTCTGCTTTGCTTTTTCAGGCTGGATTTGTGAATTCCCTTGCCTTCAGCAACTCTGGGGACGTTCTGGTGGCAGCAGTGGGTCAAGAACACCGGTTAGGGCGCTGGTGGAACTTGCGAGAAGTGAAGAACTGCATAATGGTTTTTCCCCTTGCCTTCAGTGATGTAAAATAAAGTGAGGTGCTTCATGATTGCGTGTCGTCACTTCAGTAGGTGTTGGCCTACCTGTGCACATGTCAGTCCATGTATATTGTTTACTTGAGCAACCTTAACTTGTCATGCTTTTGTTTCTTTTTCGTTGAGTGAGGTTTAGCTTTATTACATAGTTCCAAATATTCAATATCGAGTACACCTTTCACTCTGTCTGACGTAAATTTTAGTTTGCTACATGCTTTTTTGTCTACTACTTTGGCTGTGGCAGAAAAAAGGTAAAAAATTTAGGACTGCTGTGTGGAACTGTAAGGAGTAGAGTTACTATCTTAAGACTGCCTGATACTTAGGATGAGGTAAGGGTACTCCTTTGTGCAAAATTTCAGATCATGCATTAATGTCTAATTTAACATCCATTCCAATCTAACATTCTTGAAGGAGAACAAGTCTAGCAGCTTGTGACACTGATATTTGTTCGGTCATTTGACATTTGTTATGTGCGCCTGCAGCTGGCTTCGCGCATGTCCCACTGTTACGCTTCGACAACCTATTTGCTCCATGCCTGGCCCACGCGTCCTTGTGCACGATTATCTCCAGTGTCTCGTGCTACCAGCACCCACGGTCAGCATTCATAGGAACTGGACAGTTGACATATTTTTATAGCACAGCAGCGGCCAAATATGCTTGTCCGTGCGCAGCGCGTGACATATTGCTTGTTCCTGACAAACAGCATACTTGCAGTTAATATGACATGAACACAGATTCAGTATTTCTGAATTCCAGAGCGAACTCCAAAAGTCCGGAATGAGATCCACAATCCCTAGAAGGGGAAAAACTTTATTAATGAAGAGGTTTTGCTGAGGAGGTGTACCCCTCCCCACGGTGGATTCCGCTTCTAAGCTGGGCGCCAGGTGGCCGGATTAACAGACAATGTTCAGTGACCTCTTAGAACCGGACCAGCGGTGCGACTCGGAGCTGATCCTTTGGGTCTGAACTAAGCAGCACGGCCTCCCACTGTGGTTAAATAGATAGCTGCAGACACTCTCGTGGCTTACGTATGTATACATAAGTACAAGATATGTGTAGTATGTCTTGCCTCTAATACCCGCAGAGAGAACAAATGGGGCTGCCCTCCTCTGGGGATTCGTAAGTCTCTTGAAATGGGTTGTAATTTCATTGCTTTTCGCAAGATTTTTATGACCGTAGTGCGAGCCCTTCCTTTTGCAAAATTGCAAATTACGGTTTTAGAGCAGCTGATTACGTATTTGGTAATAGCGGATGTAATATTCGGCCTCCGGAAATATCGTTTTTATCGATCGTTGTCGATGCTAAGGGGCGACCGTGATTGTCGGCCGCTGCTAAGGGGAATGCGTCTCCGTCAGCATATTCTGCCTTACGTGCACCGTGCCTTTTATGGTCCCTGTTCTAGGGATCATAGGGCCTTAGTGAACTGAAAATCTGTCGAAGCTTTTGTGCTCTGGCCATTGTGCCGGCGCACTTAGGAACTTTAAAGCTGCCGCGCTGCCTGAAATAAAGAACTGGGCCTTAGTATCATTTTGTTTTTCAACAACTAAATTCTTCATGAATAAAAATCAACTTTATTGTTCAAAGTTTGTCTGCTAAGCCAAAGAAGCGCTTGTAAATACATTGTCTATGCCGCGACAGAAGGCGGCGCTGAAATCAAAACTACCACTGCTACCACCTTCGCTCCGCGCGTGGTGTCGCAGCGGACCGTGTCGATTCTTGCTAGCGCCGTAACGGAAAGCTAAACAGTACGCATCATGATTGTGTAAACGTGCAAACTGCAGGAAGAGGGAAGAACTTGCTGTTAAATATGTCTCTACTGCTAAAACAAGCCTTGAAGCGATGCGGGACTCTCTCAGGAAGCCGAAGCGATGTCGTGCTTCTCCTACGGCGCCTCGTTTCTGAAGGTCCTCCCGCAGCGCACATGGCTCCACCGGTCATCGTTGAGCGTCCGCTAGAGCTGGCCACCGGTAAAGTCAAGCGGGAACCGTTCGTTAAGAACATCTTTCTCGGAAAGATGGAAACAGTGAGTTAACTTTCCTCATAGGCGCGGTTCAATGTTCGCGAAACTCTTTGGGTCACAACTTGTCCCGGAAGAATCTCTTCATTCAATGATGCCAGGAAAATTGGCAACAATTGGTCAAACATTCTCGGTTTATCTGAGAGAACTGTTTGCGCGGGCTGCCTATCGCACTCATCTTTACTCGTATTGCAAGCTACGACGAACGGAAAGAAAAATGCGGCCGTGCGCAATTTTGCTCCCGCAAAAGCCCATGCTGATCTGCATTGATCGTCTGCGCCGGGCTATAATGTTGTTTGCTTTTATTTTTACTGAATGAACCGTATCATTTTTTGGTACTGTGTGCGCGTGAACTTACGCATTAACGTTGCGGACGTTGACTGCGGCCTTATGAATGAAGTTTGCTTAACTGGTCCACTTTCCATTTTGCAATCTGCTGTGGGAGTGTGATACGGAAATGAATGGAGAGGGGTTGAGGAAGGAAGAACAGAGGACGAATATGCGTACGGCAGAAGACGCGAATCAAGAAACTCTATTTTACGGCGTTAAACGGTACTTCCATTTCTGAAAATGGTATATTACCCAATTGATCTTGCTTCACTAATTGACAGTGGAATAGTTCCTTAGCAATTCCTCATGCGGGCCAGTAGCCTTGGACAGACAACTGTAGCTAGCTTAGAGGTTTGGGCATGGCTGTTTCGAGTAAATGTGACGATGGTTGGAATTATGTTCTAAGTGTTCTTCCTGTTGTAAAAGCCACGTAAGCCGAACTACACTTGTAGCTACAGCTGTGATCATGTGATGGGACAGCTGTTCGTTGGCTGGCTTGATTGGCATGTTTGACAAGTATGCACTTCCTCTTTACACAGCTGTAATATAGAAGTGCCTAGTGGTCAGTATGTTTATTGGTGCACAGTTATAACTGTTATAGCTATTAATAAGGCTCTTCACAGGGTTAGAAGGTGCTCTAGAAAGCAAAAGGCAGCTTGCATTTGAAGCTGCTAGAAGAAATATGATTTTGGAGGTAGTCAGCATGACAAAACAATAGGGGAAAAGGGACAAAGGACAAGCACTAACTTTTGACAGAAAAAAATGTATATATTTGCGCCAAGAATATACGCTCGTGGAAAGAAATGCACATGCTCGACTATCTATGGATGAAATGGCGGGACATCTCAGTGGATAAAGGCCGGAGCTTTGAGCCAAGGTAAATTGAATCATGATAATAATCCGGAACAATCTCCGGCATAATTTGTGGCACTAAACCTCCTTTCAGAGCTGTGATGAAGACTGTAGCACTTGAAAACACGGACAATACGGAGACTCCACACTGCACAACTACATTGCCCAATCAGCTACCCTCATCAGAATAGTACCCTACCAACTAGCCAAAACTTCCTTCTACTTGTTTTGTCATGCCAAGGCCCCTTTCAAAGTAATGCCTCAGCAATTAACCCGAAAGGGCTGCAGTATGCACGAACGAACAAAGTAAATTTCCAATTTGCTCAAGAGGAACTGTGTTTCACTGGACCCAAGGGTCTTATAGCCAGCATTACCTTCCAAGCAGTTTGTTTTATCTATTATTAGGCTGTGAAAAGTTTGCTCACTCTATGTTCAAATATACCTTGCCTGATGGTTTTCTTTTTAAAAAATATAGCATGCCCTTCTTTTCTCTTGTTTAATGCTGCTTATAACTTCTTTGCTGCTGTGAATAAATATACTTGTTGTATGCAATGTTCCTAAAGTATGAATGAATAATTTGGTGCCATGAATCGTATGAATTTGGCCTTGGCTGGCTACCTGCAATGCAGGTGTGCTGTGCGTGTCATGTGTGAGGGTGATTCTCCGTACGTGTAATTGCCAGCAGCAAAGATTTACCAAATGGGATTATTGCTCCCATCAGGTTCACCTACCAAAACCAGATACAGCACTCTGCCTTCTTTCCATTGCACCTGTTCGTCAATTACCAACATAGCATGAAAATAATAGTGTCGAAGCCAAGTGGTTGAGAGCTTGCAAAAACAGTTGAGCTCTGTGCCGAGATCAAAGCACTGAGAGCTGCTCGTTTCTGTGAAAATGTTACTGGGATATTTTTTTAGACTTGTAGTGTTTTTTGTTGTTGTTTTTGTTTCTGGTTGCGGAATTCGGGCTGCAAAGTCATAGAGGCACTTCAATTTTGTTAGGATAGTTGCATTTTTTATTTTATCTTCGTTTTGTAGTAGGGGTAGAGCATGTTTTCTTTTGTTTTGTCTCCAAGGTATACTTGGTGAGCTACACTATCACCTTTTTCTGAATGTTCGAACTAATGATAAAGCATGGGAAGCATTTATTTTAATCGCGAAAACATGAATTTGGGTTCCAAGAAAACAGATGGTTTGTTATCACAGCCTGTGCATAGAGCAAATACAAGGCAATGTTTGATAGACTGCTGCTGTCTACACTGAGCAAATAAGAAAATGCACACAACCTCATTTAAATGTGGGGTTTTCTCGTTCATTTCAATCTCTTACAGGCTATGCTTGCATACCCCGAAGTGCTTTCAGAAGAGAAACTTGCAGAAATTGAGGCCATGGCGAATGCAGCGAGGAAGTATTTGGATGAGAATGGTGAGCCTGATCCCTTGTGTGTGTATGTGTGTGCATTTGTATCGAATGCCGTCAACTGTGATGCCACTAACCACAGTTTGGTCATTTCAGTGGACACAGCAAAGATAGACAGAGAGAAGCAAATACCACAAGAAATATTGGATGGCCTGAAGGCACTAGGGCTGTTCGGATTGCAAGTTCCTACAGAATATGGTAAAAAGCACCTCCTTGGGTTTTTTTTGGTAAAGTGTATTGGCGTTGGTGAGTTTCGTCCTCATCTGCCATTGATTTGACTGAGTTTAACCTGTGGAATTTGATCATATATCCAGGAATAGCAGCATTCAAAGTTTTTTGATCTGGAACTTAGTGCACATAATGACTATACATGCAGCCCATTGTTAGCACTGAAAACTCAGACAGGGCTGAAAATGTTTGAAGTAACTAATGCCTTTTTAATACGGTCAACATCCAGGTACCAGATGTCAGGTTGAATGGCTTAAATTAAGTGAGTTTGCATTAACAAGCGTGCAATGTAAACCAGTAACATGATTATCTAGAATTTAGTCAACTCATATTGCATAAGTATGCTTCACAGAATACACCACCATCTCTTTTTCTTCCTTTGTACTAGTGATTCTTGCTCTGGCTGGGATCTCATGCCATTGCTGAGGAAGGTTTCTAGTAATATATATACGCTTTGCTAGAAACCATTAGTGCTGTGTTAGGCGCTGTGTAGCTTTTGAAGAATATTAAGGGAATGTGAATGGTACTTTGACGTCAGTTTTCCTTTGATGAAAAAGTCTGATGAGTTTAATGAGATAGACAAATTTTATTGAAATGATACTTCATTGAGACACATATATGAAACGTCTCATTTCTCAGCTGAAGGGGGTAGTTCTAGGTATCAAATGGTTAGTTGTTTACTCAATGCGCATGACTTTATTGTGTTTTGCTGTTACTTTTCTAGGAGGTCTTGGATTGACGGCAACAGAGTACGCAAAGATGTGTGAAGCTACCGGAAAAGACGCATCCTTAGCAGTCACTTTGGCTGCGCACAACTCCATAGGTATCAAGGTATTGTGGAACACACTGTCTCTGTATCTGCAGTGACTGCTTTTATTTCAATGTCCTACTAAGTGTGAAGATGCGCGCACCATACCATGTAATAGGGAACAGTATCATAGGAACCCAGTGGCGTAGTAGGAGAACAGCCATGGTCTTTGAATAAAATCTACGGAGCATACCATTAATGCTAAGTTGTTAAGCAAATCAACGAACAGGCATTTTTTGTGAATAAAATAGCACATGACATGAGTGTCTCAGACACTATTTAGCAGGTTGATGCGATTGATACTGTGTGCCCTTTCATCACCAAGCTCAAACGGCAGTGGCCTTTGCTTCACCAAGAGCCATTTTCAATCACCAGCACTGCTGTTTCTGGCGCAAGTTTCTTTCTTCTTTAGCTCCGTGCTGCATATGTGCTATGCTACATTGAAAGGTAGCGATGCGGGCAACAAATAAGACCAATGTCTTTTTTTTTTTCTTTTTTTTTTTTCTTTTTTTTTAATCCTGGGTCTTTCAGCTTCACACTAGGGCAGAACTTCTCTCACAGTGGTGACATGGCCTTACTTTGAAGCAGTGGTTAGAAAGAAATAATTAGGTAATGCTATCATTGTCTAAGTCGAGCAGATGTGTTTGCGTAATCCATGAATGTGCCATTTGCATAGTGTGCCGTAAGTGCTTCGCTTAATCCGCCTAATCCCAAACTCAAGGACACTGGTGAGTCACACTGTGTCTTCTTACTTAGGTGCTTGTGGGGGCCACGTGTACATTTGCATAGCCTAGAGGAGATGGCAGCACTGCATCTTAATAATGTCCCCTAGTCAGCTGCACCACCACTGCACAGGAATTTCCGCCACACAGGGAAACAGGAAAACTCAATGTTATGTTTTTGCAAGACCTTTAGTTGTTAGTACCTGTTTAATGTGTTTACAGTGTGCTTTTTCTACTGCGTTGAGAGCCAAGAGTTTTCAACTATGTTGTGTGACCTGCTACGATGAACTGCCACGTGCTGGGTAATTTTGAGGTGATAGTGGCAGTGCTGAGAACAGGCGTTTTGAGTTGTCCCTGCAATGCAGTGCTTTAACTTGTAAAACAGACTGGTCCGCCATCAGCATGAGTCAATGCTAATTATGTCTGTGATTGAGTCAGCAGTGGGAGGCGAGCATTGCGAATAATTAATTGCCGTAATCTTTTTTTTAATGCTGCCTTCGTCAAGGCTGCTAACGTTCACAGTTACATATGTGAATGCGAACGTGCATGCAAGCGTTGTAGATTGGCAATGGTTCAGAAAGTTAATAAATTCTCCTCTTAAACCTTATCAATCAGCTGTTCTGTTCAAAGCACATGGCTCTCATGTCATGTTGCGAACTGGCGGCTGCTTGCTTGTGTTTTTCCTTGACATTTCTTGTGAGGCCCGTGTCTATTTTTCAGGGAATACTTTTATGCGGCAATGAAGCACAGAGAAGGAAGTACTTACCCAAATTGGCAACTGGAGAGCATGTGGCAGCATTTTGTTTAACTGAACCAACAAGGTGAGCGGATTAGTTGCTGTGCTTCTTATGAGACTTCCTTTTGACATTTATCATTCGCCTCCTTTCTGTATTGAGGGAAGAAATACTTAAGAGTCAGTATGAAAGGTCTGTGGTTGCTAACTTTTTTTAGTGTTTGCTTTATTTTATTCACATAAGGACTCATAACCATTTTACTGTACAGTCGTGCCTCGTTAATATGGACACTTTGGTTTCCGACCAAAACTGTCCATAAAGCGAGTCATCCATAATAACGAGTCATGAATAAAAACGAAAAAGATTTTATTGAGAAAAAAAATGTGTAATTAATTACTGCTTTTGTGCATACCGGTGTGCACTGGACTCAAAATTAGGCAGAACACCGGCAATTTTGAGTGCATTATCCCTGTCATCGTTGTCCTCAAAATATTGCAGTGCAGTCTGAAGCGACTCGCGCACTATGACACGCGTAATGGTAGGCTTTATGTTGGTCGTACTCTCGAGCACCAACTCTTCACTGGCTGATGAATCAGTGTCCGATTCTATACTCGCCGCCACTTCCAAAATGACCTCGTCACTGAGCTGCTCCTCCACGTCCGCTTCGACATCCGCGGCAAGGAGTTGTTCTGCAGTGCTCTCTGGGTCAGCTGCACCTGCCTCTTTTAGTGATTCTCCAAGCCTTACCAGGGGAATGTCATCATCCAAACTACAACTTTCTGGGTCCAACTCCTGATGCGGTAAAATACCACTGTGGCGCCAGCAGTTAGTGATGGTCGTTTCACTTACGGCATCCCACGCAAGCTTAAGCTGCCTCAAGCACCAGCGAAGATCTACTGTCTGCGGCTCCTGCTTCTCGGCACACCAAAGGTAGTGTCGGACCAAGGCAGCTCGGTAGTGTGCTTTTGTTGCTCTAATTATGCCGGCATCAAGTGGCTGAATCTTAGCAGTCATGTTTGGTGGGAGAAAGATGACGTTGATATTTTTGAACTCTTCAGGGGAGATAGTGTGGCAGCCGGCATTATCAACGAGAAGAACCACTTTGCGACCGCTTAGCTTTAGTTTTTGGTCAAATTTTTGCAGAAACCCTCTAAAAATATTTGAAGTCATCCATGATTTTCTATTTGCTTCATATGTACAGTATATAGATGGGGAGAATGTTTTTCCAAAGCATCGGGGTCTTTTTGATTTTTCCACTACGATTGGCTTCACCTTGTCCGTCCCACTCGCATTGCACATGAGGCCTACCGTAATTCGCTCCTTACTGCACTTTTTTCCTGTCGCAAGGCCGCGAGCAAGAGTTGCGGATGGACCGAGCTTATAGAAGAAACCGGTTTCGTCAAAGTTGTAGATATCATCCAGGAGATAGCCGCTAAGTAGCTGTTTGAGATTTTCTTGAGACGAGGAAACAGCCGAGCTGTCGATGCTGCCCCCTTCTCCATGAATCCGTCGACTCGAAATGCCATGTCGGTTCTTAAACCTTGTCAGCCATCCTCTTGAGTAGCTGAAGTCAGTCACGCCTAGACAGAGTGCAGAATATTTTTTCTCAGTAAACATCACCTTGTTTTACTGAACAAAATATTCCGTAAGTCATCATAGCTAAAGTCTATCAAGATGGAGGAGAAGGAACGGTACATACCCATAATGTTGCCGAGGCAGCGAGCCTTCTATTGAAGCATTTCGTCGCTCACTACAGCACCATTTGCGCGCACACTCCCGAATCACATCAATAAGGCCGACTCCATCTCTTCGAACTGTGCTGGGCGCTGTCGGACTGTGGCTGACGCTGCGATGCCGACATTGAGCCATTTGTCGGAGTCTTTTAATATCGATGCTACCGTCGACCTGGCGAGGCTGAGGCCTAGCTTAACTTGGGCCCAGTCCCTCACGGCCTGGACTGGCTGAGATGGCTTTTGCCGCTTGTGTTCACAGATCTCCCTCTTTGCGGCAACGTTCAGCTCCGTTCTTTTACGTTTAACTCCCGCCATGCCAAAAGTTAGACTAAAGTTGAGGGTTACAGGCTCCTGATTCTTTGCACTTTTTTGTTTTTGCCTGGTTAACCTTTCTTTTTTTCCCTTTACTCTTTCTGTTCCTTTTACCTTTTATGTTCTTGAGCTGTTTTTGCTGTCCTGCTTGCCAACTTTAAGGAGAGGCGGGGCCAGTCAAGCTGCACCGCACCAGCTTTTTTCTCGCTTTCCTCGCCACGTGTAGTTTTTTAAACCTTCTGTATGTGTGTGGTGAAAATAAAGTGAAAGCCAAAGCAAGGAAGCGAGGGAGTCATGTTGGCAGGCTGCTATGCAGAGGGCTATCGAACAGCCCCTTCTGGCGCCGTTTGTATGTGTTCCTATGAAACGAACACTGCAAGCTGAAGTAAACGACGGCTAGCCGACTACGAAGAGCTCAGACCCTGTCAAGGCCGCATCGTTGATTCAAAGCGAAGCCGACGGCGCAAAATGTGACAGTTCGGCAGCGCAACAGTGACGAAAACCAGGAGCATGAAAGGGAAGCGCGTCCAGGACGGGACTCCCGGTCCCAGTTGCGTGCTCGTCGCTTTTTTTCTTTTTCTTTTTTTTTTTTTTTTTTTTTGTCGCTCTACTTCGTGAGTGTGTCTTAACTCTGATCGAAAAGCGTTAACGGCTTCGTCGAACACGCATTGTGCTTTGGGAAAGAAAAACTTCAGTTCCTGCCGCCACGTTAGGCGCTTGTCTTTCTTCCTGTCATTTCTTTCTTACGCCTTTACCGGCCTCTCTGTTCACGTCCAGTAGAATTTATTGCAACCACCTGCTGCTGTTTTCCCGACTGCGGCCTCTCTTTGCGGCACTTCTGCTGCACCCAGAAATCTCCCGGCTCCCTCCTGTCAGGGTCTTTCTTACTTAGCTGGCCCTCGGTTTGCTCCTGCGCTCCCCCCTGCCCCTCCCTAAAACGGCGACGCGCCCGCTATGGTTCTTTCCAACCCCACAGGACTCGTTCAAGCATCCGGCCGTATCGGCTATCGCGTAGGTTCGCGGGCGGCGCGCCCTTCTTTCACTTGCGTTCGGACTCCTCTGCTTTTTTTCAAGCGCTGTCCATATTAACGAGACAAAAATACATGGGTTCAAGTGGGCTGTGTGCATTCTTCCCCTGTCCATTGTCCAGGCAGCGAGTTTCCATATTAACGAGGCATAAATACGTTGAAAAAGTTTCGTCCCCAGAAAAACTGTCCATAATTCGGGTCGTCCATATTAACGGGAATCATATTAACGGGGCACGACTGTATGTCTATCTTAGTCTTTCATTTGGTGATGGTATGACCAATAACATGGTACTTTGGGGGAAAAAAAAAGAAGGAATAGTATGTCAGAGATGTGTTGACACGCAGTAGCTTTCTTTGGTGCTTTCTTGTCCCGAAGTGTGATGCTGGTAGAGATGCGGGAAAGTGACTGTTCTGGTTTTTCTGATAATTATTATGAGTCATCTAGTTCACCTGTTCGGTTATTCTTTTTTACTTATGCATGCTTTCAATTCTGTATACAATTAAAGCTCTATATCAATTGGGTCAACTGTTCTATTTTGCTAAACATGTAAATTTAGCACAGCTTTAATTTGTAGGATGTGAGCATTCTGTTCTTGTCTGCATTTTTCATTTAGCATAAGTAATTGCATTGGTACAAATTAATAAAAGCATCTTAAAAATATATTGCATGTATTATCAGCAAATTGAACTGTTAGTATTTTTGAATTTGGTTTGAAATTTGCTCCTTTGTTTTCTTCTATGCAGTGGTAGCGACGCGGCATCTATTAAGCTCACGGCAAGGCCAAGTTTAGATAAGAAGACCTACTACCTGAACGGCAGCAAGATCTACATTAGTAATGGTGGCTTCGCCGATGTTATGACAGTATTTGCCAAGGTTAAAGTGGAGGGATCAGATGTACGTATTTTTCAACTGCAAAGTTTCAAAGGGCATTCTTCTGTGCATGCCGCAAGCTCCCTCGTTCACTATTTTTGCTTAGCATTCCCAGCGAAAAACTCTTTGAATTAGTTTTCTCCTTTTTTTTTCTAATTTCTGCTGCTACTTTCTAGTTCATCAACATGGCAACTGATATGCGAACCTGTCAGTGCATGCATGGCTGTTTGCACGGCCCATCGGTGATGCCGCAAACCAACTAGCAAGTCTGCCCGCTTACAGAATGACGCATACTTGCTTGCCAATGGAACCCATTTTGCCCATTTGTTCCATCGTTGCTTGCATATACGCAGTTGAAAACAGCACCAAGGACAAGAACACAAGAAAGAAGAGTGACAGAAAGAGCGCTCTTCCTATCACTCTTCTTTCCCGTATTCGTGTCCTTTACACCATTCCAATGTATAGCATGAATCAACTAGCCCTACAGCAAGTACTTCTAGTTGAAAACTCTAGACCAATCGAGGGGAAGACATGCATAGCACAGTAAAGCCCGGGTGTTCTGTAAACTTTCCGCTGCTTCTGCTGTTGATGCTGCTGCCAATTGCAGTATGCATGATGGATTTTGCACTCTGCCGTAGCATTGATGACTGACTTAGGTGGTCTTCTCTCTTTCTGGCAGAGAAAAAAGCAAGAACAGATGACAGCATTTATTGTAGAGAGGGGCTTCGGTGGCGTCACGTCAGGCACACCAGAAGACAAACTGGGGATTCGGGGATCAAACAGTGAGTCACCCTTCTATTATTTTTTACAACAAAGATCTACAGTAGAAAAATCTGACTGTGGTTTTGATTTCAATGGTGTCCTAAATGGTGGTATAACATTTGTGGGAATCCCCCAAAGTTGAGTAGAATTTGTGAAAGATTGCAAAAAATGTATTGCAATTTTGGTTTTGCTTTGGAGATTGTGGGAAAAGGGAATTATTTTTTTTTATTACTCTTGTCGTCAAGTAGCTCTGGACTGAATGGCATAAAATTAATTAATTAATGAATCAATGGATGGCATAAAATTAAGTTTCTGCCTCATTTTTATGACAGTAAAATACAAAAATGCTCTTCTACAGAGATTTCTATGCTGTTTGAGAAAAGGTTGTCATTTTTCCTTCCTTTTCTTGTTTGCTTCAATTTTCTTCCTCCTCTTTGTTAGGCACTTGTGAGCACTCCAAATTTGAGACACTGATTGTTTTGTTCTGGATGCGAGTTGTGACTGCCGCAGGTTCGTTATGAGCCAGTTCGAGCATGTGTATATAGCTATTACAAAGCATCAGCATCGTCCTTAAACGATCTAAAAGAAAAACATTACTGCATACTCATCTTTTGTTATGTACTCACGGTGCCACAGCTTTATCACAGAACACACTTGCTGTAAACAAGCTCTGATTAATGGATAAACCTTTCGTGTATTCTGGAACTGGCCCAATGTGCATATTTGTCCATTTGATGATCATACCAGTGCAGGTATTTGTCACAGTACTCAGTTGCTTACCACGCTACTTATTGTGGTGACTATTGTTGAAATGCAAATATTTTGGCTACATTGCTCTGATCTGTTCTGTTGGGATAGGCGTGATTCCGTCTCCTCAACGGTAGGGTCCCGCAACTTCTTTCTCGTCACTGGTCGAGTGTCAGCGGGTTAAACGGCAATCGTTACCGAGAGATGTGTCTGAACGAGACCTAACGGTAACATAAACTCAGTAAAGGCAGGAAATGATTACGTTGAAAATACTTAAATAGTGTTAGCGTTGTCATGCTGTTGTTTCGTGGCTGTGTTCACGGCTGATTTTTGTGGCTATTAAGAATTAAAAACATCACATGATGCAACCTAAAGGAGAACACCCCCCCAGGAAAAATATTGGTAGCTTATTTTAATGTTGCAATTCAAAAAAACAAATTCAGAAAAAAAGTAAGAAACACAGGATTCGAACATATATTCTATTCGCTAAGTGCTCAGGTAAGTAACGTTAACCCATTGCGCCACTGGGGGAACGAGTATGACAGGCTTTAAATGCGCTCGTATTCATTTTTACAATATTTCCGCTGTCGCCAGGTGACGCTGCTCAGAGGACCCTACCGTTGAGAGAACGGAATCACGCGTTGGGATAGGTTCATTCAACAAGTAATGCGTTTTAGGGTCCATTTTTCCTCATGGTTTCTTCAATGCTGCAATGTGGTTTCACGGCAGTGACAAAACAGTGTAATGATGTGGCTTTGACTTCACATATGTTACCTTATTTGTGAACTGTACATCACATACATTGTAACTCACAACAATGAACGTAAACAACTGACAAAAAAAAAAAAATCATACTTTGTATTCCAGCAACGTCTATATTTTTCGACAACACACCAGTGCCTGCCGAGAATATCTTAGGTGAAGTTGGTGATGGATTCAAGGTGAGCCTAGCATGCTTTTGTGTTTGCAATTCAAACACCTGCTGCATTAATTAAATGGGATATGGCAAAACAAGTTTAATCATGATGCGTGGTTCTTTTACTGCTGTAAAAATGAAAATGGAGAAGGGAAAGGCACGTAACACCACAGCCAAGGAGCTAAAGGAAATGACAAGTTGTTTGCAAAAAATTGCAAAATAGAATGTGACAAAATTATGCTGATAACCTCAAGCTCTACGTAAATGAAATGAGAAGACTTCAGTGGTATTCTTCATGCATCAGCTGGTCATACTCTGTGCTTTCACAGAGATGCTGTTTGCGCTTACAGCCTTATCTCAGAAGCTCGCTGGCAGTTTCTAATAGAGCATGACCAAACGGGGTGGGCAGTTCTTTCCCCATGACCCAGTGGGCGCCTTAGCTGGTGTTCGCACACAGTTCTCTGTGTGTGGCTACAAGTTTCCCGGCAAACAGCTTTCTGCAGTACCTTTTGCCCTTTGCAATCATAATACTCCTATTCCCACTTCCCTAACTTCTCACTAACTATCAGCTGCATTAAGGGATCTTTGATACGTTCACAATTGAAAACTTGGTGCAATTCATTCGGAATTCTTAACTGGGATCAAGAAATGCATGTTTAAAATGGAAATTTTGTTGTGATTGTTAGGAGGTGCACTGCCTCCCATAGGCTAAAAGTTTAGCACGTATGCGTGAAGTGTTCATACTTATTGACTTGATGATTAACAACTCAACGGCTGCATTTTCAACTAACACGTCCAAGTGCGCATTATTGGGGCATGGAGATGGCCAGATATCAACGCTGAGCACATTTTCTGTGGCATACAAAAAGGCAAGTGATGTGCCTGCTTGTAGAATGGGTAACAGCCGTGGTGCTGATGGAAGAGAGAGACACTTGGCTATACTGTTGGGCACCTTCAGAGTGCTTGGAGCGAGACAGAGTGTTAATATCAGGAGAGAGAAAAAAAAGCACGAAAATAGCAACCACTGCGAGATGCAGTGAAAAAAATGAGATAGCGAGAACAGAAAACTAGACCAATCCCATTTTAAAATGGGATAACATTAGCTGGTTTAGTGCTCCCAGTCTTCAGCTCACTTCAGAATAGAGCAATGAATGCTTTGTTTGCAATTATTCTTTCACTGGGAGGCTGTTTTATTGATTGTTTTCATGTAACATTTACTTAGACACACCGAGCATGTTCATGCATTAATTTCAATCTTCAAATTAAAATATTTTGCTTCTGTAATGCTTTTGGTAGAAAAGCACACCACTCAAAGGCTGTCACTATGTATTACAGTCAAAACTCGATTTAACAAAACCCGATTTAGCAAAACTCCCAAATTCTCCTCAGATGCTCACAGGGTCCAGTGTTTTGACTAACTCGAAATAGTGAAACCATTTTCTGTCCTTATTTAACAGACCTTTTTCCGAAAAATGAAGGTAAAAAGGTTCATTTCTGATCTGTTTTGTAGATGGTTTGGTTTGTTTAACGTGCCCTAGCAAGTCAGGTTATGAGGGACATCGTAGTGGAGGGCTTAGGAAATTTCGACCACCCGGGGTTCTTTAACGTACACTGACGTCGCACAACACACGGGCGCCTTTCTTTTCACTTCGATCGTGGCCTGGATTCTATCCCGCGTCCTTGGACACAGCAGTTGAGCGCCCTAACCACTGCACCACCACAGCAGGGTCTTTGCTTTGTACAGAATGCCCTAAAATTTATTGATTGCGAGCCGTCAGTGACAACGCAAAGCACCTTTGTTCCACTTTTCACAAACTGCAGCTTGCAAAATGAAATTAATAATTCCGCACTGAATTCACCAGATGCCAGGCGAGGTGGTGAATGCCCTTTAGATGCTTGAGCAGCTTGCTGGAACACAAGAGGGGACGAAAGAAATGCAGGACAAACAACAAACTTGAGAGGAACTCGCGCAGTTGTTGCTTGCAAAGTGCATACAAGCAAGTATCACTGACTTATGTGCTGAGATAAAATTTGTAGTCCCCTGGGGATCTTGTTGTTTTTTGCTGTTTCTTTCATACAGGTTAGTTATGTCAGTTGCCTCTGGGGGCCGTAATTTCACTTTTGGCACAATTACGGTTCGCCAATATGAAGCTGCGGTAGCTGTCTGAATTCCACTACAGCATACAATCGATTGTGTCAAATTATGTGATGGAGAAATGGCTCACTGAATTTAACAAAGTTCCCGATTTAACGAAATATTTCATGGTTCCCCTCGACTTTGTTAAATCAAGTTTTAACTGTAGCTAGATTGATTTCAGCACACATCAGTGATGTGGCTTGGAAAATGATGTCCAGAAACCAGAGACCAACTACAAGGACACTTCGTGTTCACTTCATTGCGCAGTTTTACACTGTAGCGACCCCTTCCTAAATATCTCTGTAGTAAATTGTTACTTGCCTGCTTTCATATGTCAGACGACAGGTAAAATTGTAGTTTCATATACGGCGCTAGTTTCCAATACTTTATACAGGACTTTCAATGGAATAGTTTGTGTGTTCGATATACCCACTAATTAAAGATATCCATGTTTGACTGTATATTTTTTCATGGCTGTTGGAGTGGACCCAGAGCATGCAAACACTTTGGTCTTGTGAGTGCTACACATCGTTGCATGGTATTCTTCTACCTTCTTCTCAGGTTGCCATGAATGTTCTTAACAATGGGAGGTTTGGAATGGGGGCAGCTTTGGCTGGTGGCTTGAGAGAACTCATTGGTGAGTCCTTAGCTTCAATCCTTATTTCATTTCATCTCTTATTTCATCATTTATTTCCTTTCCATTTAAAAAGAAGGAGACATGACTGAAATCTGTACAAAACAGCTTGAAGGGATCCTGGCCTCTCATATGACAGTACAACAGAATGTCGCTGACAATACAATAGATCCAGAAAAAAGAAACAAAGCAAAAAATATCTATGATGATCTGAGAAACCACGGATGTAGCTTTGCATTATGTAGCGCAAAGAACTCTGTAATTTAAATTAACAAGTTTAAAGGCGCAAGACAAGAGTGCCTCAACTTGCTACAAGCACATTCGTGAACAAATAGCGAGTTCAGTGTGTACAACACTGCGCACGTCATGCACAACTTTACATACACATAAGAGAAGGAAGCGTAGGCAATTTACTAACTAAAAGGAACACATTCAGGATGTAACGACACAAGAACATTTCATCACATCACAAAATTCACAGAATTCTGCAATAGTCTCTTCCTGCAGAACAAAATGATAAGAGATCATGAGTGTTTAGTTTTATATGCGGGGTTGAAATGTATAGAATGTAAGCCATTGAGTAATGCGGAGTAACGTAGCTCAAGGGTGGCATATTGCAAGGCATATGAAGTGTAGGTACAAGCCATCTCTTTACCTCCTGTCTTGCAAATCGAGGCAACGGGTTCTTTTAAGGGGGTTAAAGCAATCATAAAATTATTTTTCTCTTCCACAAAGAATCTATAGTTCTGCGACAACTTATATAGTCAAAATACCAGGAGAACGTAACATTTCTTGAAAAACTAAAGCAGTTCAACACTGCTGAACTGAATGTCGAGCGATAGCTCTGTTGCTATAAGAAACAAGGCTGGCTTCAGTTATTCACTTCATTGATTTCTTTCATGCTGCAACAATTACGAATGGTGCCTTTAGATCACTCTAGTAAACTGCTGCTGCTTCTGTGTGTATTAGTAAAACCGTAAATTGGTCTGGAAGAAAGGAAAGGCACAGCCTCTGTAATGCTTCTGGGTGGACACCTGGACCATGATATAAAAGAAGGGAAGAAGGAGGAATCCAAAGAAGAAAGACAAAAAAAGCTGCTATAGTAGAGGGCTTCGGAAAATGGCAGGACCTCTCCCTATATTCAGGGAAGGCCCTCCAAACCTGGCGCCTCTCCAGCTACTCCTATTTGACTTCGCACTGCCCTAAGGTGATTGAAATTATTCCAGAGCCCTCCACAATGGCAGCTCTATCGCTCTATCTTCTTTCACTCCCTCTTTCCTTCCTTTCCTTATGGCCCAGTTTAGGTGTCCACCAAAGTGTGACAGACACTGTCCCTTTCCTGTGCACCACCCTAAGAACAGTGTTCCTATGGAGGCTCTCTAGATTGCTCTCTCCTCCTATCCATGGCAGCTGGCACAGGTTGCTGTGGTATCTATTACTCAAGGTCAAATTTCAGTATAACACAACCTTGAAAAATGCTAGCAGTAAAGCTAACACCCTAAAAAGCTGTTTGCTAATTCCACTACCGCTACGATGTTTGAATGTCTTTTTGTTGTGGTTGGGCTCACACTGTTGAGCTCGTCTTTACAATTGTAGCCTCTTTTGAGGAGAGAGCCAGTATACAGAGTCCAGCTTTGACCTTTATGAAGCCTTGGCCCGTAAAATTGGGCCATTCTCAAATGTGCACCCATTGGAGTTTGCCCCAGAAGGTAATACTCTGGAAGGTACTCCGACACCTTCCAGGCATGGCTTCTTCCTTGAAGGGGGCAATACTTGACACTTGAAATTTCCATCTATGTTCACGTTAGGCAGACCGTGCAGCAGTGAGATGAGAGTGTGGAAAGTGTTACCACTGTGCAGTCACTATCTCCACATCAGGTTTATGACCAGTGATGGCTCTTGCTAAATCTGTTAACTAATCCCTAGCCTAAATTTCTGCGATGACTTTTTCTGGGTCAGGAGCATAGCACGGTGCATGCAGTGACGAACATAGGAATGAATATTTGCATGGAGAGGCTTGGCTTGCTTACCGCGTATGCTCTAATCACATGATTGGCACCTTTCTTCATTTCAGGCATCACGTCAAAGTATGCTGTGGAGCGTGTTCAGTTTGAGAAACCTCTGTCCGACTTTCACATGATCAAGGTGAGCTCTCTGTCTCAGATTATCCACTTACGGTATAATGTTATTCTTCGGACTCTGAAGGAGCATGGATGGCATTCAAGTCATTTTGTAGAACTAGTGTCATGCCTAGAACTCGTATATACCGTGGAGTCAGAGACTTGGAAATTTCTGTTGCACTCTTTGCAGGACAAGGTGTACCGAATGACAACCCTGGTGTACGCTATAGAGAGCATGGCTTATGTTGCGTCCGCCATCATTGACGCCGTTGAGGATCCTGACTGTGCCCTCGAGTGTGCCATAGTGAAGGTGCCTATTCCTTTTGCCTGTGCTGCTTTTTTCTGTTTACTTTATGCTGTATTGTTAGGCTATTAATTGCAAAGTCTGAGAAATGAACTTTCAGTTCTGAAGTAACTTTTCCATGAAGCAGTGAATTTGGGTGCCAAACCAGACAAGGCAGCATGCAATTCCTTAGCCTCTAGTCACTTTTTATAGAAATATTTATGTACATTATTTTCATATTAGCTGATTTTTTTCCATATTATTTTCTTTTCTTAAATATTTCTGTCATCTTCACTAAATATTACTATTATATAATTTTTGTAGCATATATTGCAATTGCACATTTACTCGTGTCTGGTTTGATTTATGATGCTTCAACGTCCCAGAATGACTGAGGCTATGAGAGACGTCGTAGTGGAGGGCTCCAGAAATTTCGACCGCCTGGGGTTCTTTAACGTTCACTGACATCGCACAGCACATGGGCGCCTTGCTTCTTGCCTCCATCGAAAAGCGGCCGCCACAACCGGGGTTCGATCCTGCAACCTTGGGCACAGAAGTTGAACGTCCTAACCACTGCACCACTACGGCGGGGCTCATAAGATGTCTATCAATACAAAGGACGCTTACATTAGTCGATGGGTTCATACTTTCTGACAGTTTCTAGTAAAAAAAAATCGTTAGAGAAAAAGAAAAGCCTTGTAATAGTAAGATTATTTGGAAAAAAATTGCAGTGGCTTAGCTCAGCTATGCTAGGATACACGTAGCGAGAGATACGTAGTGAGAGGTATGTTTCCTTGGCTGAGCTTGTTGTGGTCATGTATGTTTAGCACTGAGAGACATTGGGTATACACATCTTTTATTCATCTTGCTTGACAGAGACGAAGACTGCCCGATGATCTGTGAAGTAGCATGCAGTGGTCACAATTTTGTCTATACAGTATTTCGATTTGGCGGAGTCTCCAAACGCAAAGTCTCATGCATTGGATTACTCACCGGTGTCAAGTCCATTTGGTGCCACAGTCTCTCATACACACTACACGTGTCCAAACGGATTGTTCACAAAGTCCGCTTCAAGTGTCCAAGTCGCAGATGCACTTTCAGAAACACGAATAGAGTGATCAGTCGCACGACGTGCCTTCAGATCCTCTTTTGTTGATTCCCGTTGAATTAACTCTTCCATAGGGCCCATCTCGGCGGCTGTGCTCCGTCTATTACGCTCGGCAGTCTGGCACCACCGTTCGGCAAGCCGTTCCTCTCTCTGTTCTGGTGTCTCCACTGTTCTCGTTGCCTTCTTACGCTCATTCTCTCTTTGCTGCTGCTATGCGCTGCTTTTTACGCTCTGCTGGCAGCTGCGTTTCGATAGAGGGGAAATGGAGAGGCGAGGCGTCTGTGTGCTGTGCAATGTCAGTGCAGGTTAAAGATCCCCAGGTGGTCGAAATTACTCCATAGCCCTCCACTACGGATCCACTTTTTATCCCACCTTCCTTCCTTCCATTACAGCGCGGTTCAGGTGTCCACAGAGCAAGTGTTACAGATACTGTGCCTTTCCTATGAACCAGTTTATTATTATTATTATTATTATTATTATTATTATTATTATTATTATTATTATTATTGCGCTCTATATCTTGGTGTCTCCGCTTGGCAAGGGGTTCTTCCCTTTGTTGGGGCGTCTCTGCTGCGTCGGCAGTAGAGTCTGCATGCGGCCACGAGCTCTGATGTCATGCACAGCGCACCATCGCTCCTCTCTGATTTCCACGCATGCTCACTAGTGGCCTGTCTGACACACGGCGAAATTCTCGGCTGGGTAGCGTAGTGTAGCTCTCGCTACAAAAAAGAACTCTAGTAATTCCTCTCAGAAAAAGCTTTTTCAATGCTGCAGCACTTTTTTTTTAGGCCAAAGTAGTGGTATGGTAAGTCAGAGCTTAAACACTCTTAAGTGCTTTGTGCAGTAATTGAGTAGGTTTGTGAATGTTTCAAAATTCTTAAAATATTTTTGCTTCTTAAAATATTTTTGCTTCTCAAACTCTAAGCTTGACTTTGAAGATATTTACTGTTTTCCTTATGGTAAAGAAAGAGTTAAAGTAACGTAACTTCTTAAATTTGTGTTAGGGTAATCAGTTTAGGAAGAATTTGTGTTAGGGTGATTAGTTTTAGGAAACACTACACTAAACTGGAATGGTTCTGCTGCAAACTTGCCCTCTTAATGGAAAGCCGCTGTACAAAGTGCCTGCATCACTGGCCATTCAAAAAGTAAATTGGGTGTATCAAACATAGCGCCATCACCGCCATTCACTTTGAAGCAGCGGTCACGGAGTGCTTGTCAGTGTAACCATCACGCAATTTTCTGAGCAATAAATGAATCTTTTGCTTCCAGACCACCGTACCCAGAAAGAGCCATAAAATTGACTTTTTTTTTTAAGAAATGAGTGCCCTCAATGTCCCTGTAATTTGTGCCTTGTGATGCTCAACTTCGTCTTTTTCCATGACGTACAGGTGTTCAGTTCGGACGCTGCACAGTATGTGGTGAACGAGTGCCTTCAGATCCACGGCGGATTGGGTTTCATGACATCGCTTCCCCTTGAGCAGTACTATCGGGACACAAGGATACTGTCCATCTTTGAGGTAGGCCACCAATGGACAGCGTATGCGTGTGGCGCGATACTGCTTTTAAAACGAGTTGCAGGACGGCCAGGCGGCACCGAGTGTGTTCTGTCTGTTTAGTGAAGGGGAAGGCTAAAGGGGCTTTTCAGTTTGACCGACGCCAACGGTTCAAATCATGAAGCTTGCTTGTAAAGCATGTGATTTTTTTTTTTGCTAGCCCTTGTAGCAGTGATGAAATCGCATATCAAAGCCGCAATTACTCGTGGCAAATGCCGTGCTTATAGCAAGCAGCTAAGACGCCGCATGTGTAAAATGCTGTTTAAAGTTGACGAGCCGCTGTCACTGCTTTTGGGTGCATATCAAGAGCTGTGTTTAACTCTTTCGTTACCAAGGGAAAAATGGCTGGTTTTTCACAAGTTTCTGACAAGCTTTTTTTGCTGCAAGTTTTACGAGAGATAAAAATTGGTAAAATACTATGTACAAATGGTTTATATATGATGCGGAATCAAAAAGCAATTCTTTTAATACAAATACTTAGTGCAAGAATTTACGAGACAATAACTCTTGAAGAAAATGAGCAAAACACATACTAGAACATACAAAAAGTTTGAAATCTTTCTTGACTTTCTTGAAACTTGCCTGCAAAATCCTAACATTAGACACAAATACATTTTGAAGTAGAAATTTTTCCGTCATACTACCTTAAACAGGCTAATTTCAGCCTTCGATTTGAAATAAATTTTGCTCACCGAGAAAAAAAAAACTAAAAGCACAATTTTTCACTTAAAGTTAAATAACAGTAATTTAAACCATTCCTCGTTTTAACTGAGATCACTTTTGAGAATGCCGGAAAAAAATTCAGAAACAAAAAGCTATAGCTACCCTAAATATTCGTGATGAGCTCTTAATATGAAAATTAGAAACAAAATGAAATAAAATATGCAGAGCTTTCCGTTTATCAAAAGTCTGTTCAGAAAGCATTCAATGACTATACTGCCGGGGTGAATAAAATTGGAAAAATCGAGCAATCAGTCACAATCCATCCGAACTTTCAGGTGCTCATATACCTTCGCTCTAAGAGGCATATTGTGGTGCCTCGAAAAAGACTGACAAATCGAGCATCTGAAAAATGAGCAATCCAAATTGTGGTTCGGTGATAGTAAATGCATACTTGTTGGCGTACAAGCGTGTGGCATTTGGAACTACTGCAGAGAAAAAGTCTGCTGCTGCATCCATTACGCTCCCCAACAGCCAGAAGGCCTGCTACAGAGCGTCAATCTAAGGTCGATACCCGGAGTCATACTCAGCCAAAATCCTTGTTTGCGATAGCGGAACGACGTCTTCCGATATGTTGCCAAGGCACTACAGTAGACAGAAATGTCAGTCGTGACATATTTTCATAGGATGAACGGCCTGCAAGGAAGAACAAACAAATGATAGGCAAAAACTGACACGTATGTGCGCGCAGCCGCCAACGTTCCGTGGTGTAGTTCCTGAGAAATAATATTTGGATTAAAATCCGAGGATGCAACGTCATCTTTTAAACCGCTGCTGATAATAGCATCCAACAACTCTGCTCCGGAGGCAACAAATTCGCCTCGAAACAGTTTTTTCTGTGAGCGAGCGCTGTACCCGAGGTCGATGCTATGTTGGAAGCGTTCCACACTGTAACTGGAACTACAGAGGCGTTGAAAAATAGCCGCCACGCGAAAAAAATTACAAACCACGCCGAAAACAAAAATTTTGTGTCTGAAGTACAAGCAATATGGCACAGCAGGTCCGTTACGGCAGTGGGGGGCATGAATTTTGAACTTCGAGTTTTTCGATCACTGGTGATCGAATCAAGAGTGCCGTGGTAACGAAAGAGTTAAAGCAATTACAATACCATAATGCTCCTTCTCTAATGCTTCACCCCTGACAGTACATGTAGTTATAATTGATTTACTACATATGCCACTGTTGCTGCATGCGTCACAGGCATTTGTGCAGTAGTTCTGTGGGTTAATGTGATGTTGTTTTTCCATTTCATTCAGGGAACAAACGAAATTCTGCGGCTATTTATTTCTCTGATGGGAGTGCAGTATGCTGGGAAGCAGCTGGCAGAGCTTGTTTCGTGAGTACAACTTATTGCTGTCCAACACTGTGTAAACGGGCGAAGTCCGTCCATGAACTTGGCACTAACTCAGTGTGTAATCAGTGTGTTACCAGCGCACTTTCTGAGAAATTCCGCAAATTTGCACGTGTCCAGCAAAAGGCTGCTGCTGTAGTAATTTTCGCTTCTTTAATTTGGCGGTGCTCCCTAAGCCAGGCATGGCGGCAGAACATCCGGAAATTCTCGACAGTGTCGGGGTTAACTTGATCTGTGACAAACAAAAAATGAGGCCTTGGGCCAAATGTGAACAATGGACAAGAATTTGTTTGAATTGCAGGAAGCTGAGGAATCCCCTGGCTTTTCCAACGCTGGCGTTGAAAAAGATGTGGGAGAGTCGTCGTGATGCCGCAGACGAGCCAGTACTTGACCTGCACCTCTACGGCGCCCTGCATCCATCACTGAAGGTTAGCTGCTGGCATCTATCCATATGGGGACATATGGTCTGCCATAGCCCGTTGCTGAGGGCACAGTCAACTAAAGGCAGGGTGAAGGCATAAGCTCAGGGATGCAGTTCTACACAGCTGGCTTCAGGCACTCCCATAGCGCCTGAAATAGCGCCCATTAGTGATCCAGGAGTCGTAACCTGCACTGTTTTGAAACCTAGGATCTGCAGCTTAGGTTAAGAGGTTACTTTCCAGTAAGATTCTTTGTGTAGATCTCGCCAACAAGAACTGCATTGTTAAATAAAAATTGCCCTAGTGTCAGGTAGTTAGTAGTGCCTTGACATACTAGCTGAGCTTCATAAGCTCTTCCTTGAATAATAACAACACTCAGAGTGCGATAAAATAAGCTACTTTACAAAGCTATGTATGAAAAGTTCAGTGCAAGGTGGACAACATGTATATGACAATAAATGTCACCATTTATGCTGTCGTACAGGAATACGGACAGGCATGTTCGTTCAATTGTCGATTCCCCAGCCAAAGCTTTTCTGCTCTGAACAGACAGGAATACAATTTTGAGGGGTCTGTATTTAACTGCAGAGATGGAGTCCATAGGTTGTAGTCGTAGTGTGATAATGCACTGAGGAGTGTGCTGTTGTTTGAATGCGTACATATAGAAGAAGTCATGCTCTTGATACAGCCTATCTTCGTTTTTCAAGGTCAAGTAGTGTAGATGGTTTGTAAGATCGCTCTTTCTTTCTTGTGTAAAGAGAGTGGAATACTGCAACTCGGCACAAACATTACATCATTAGATCATCTGTGCTGTAGGAGTGCTTATGTATGACTCATAACCGGTGGAGTGATGAGAGCATGCATTGCAGAGGTCACTGGGATGCAATGCTGGCCTTTTAATATTCTTAAGCTGCTTTCTTTCTGCAGGGAGGAGCGGACACGCTTGAGTACTGCGTGAAGCGCGTCAAGTATGCAGTAGAAATGGTGCTTCAGCGCTATGGCAAGGTATGTTATAAATGTGTGCATTGGATCGCTCTGTGCATTATCTGTGCTGTAATCTGCTATTAAACAGGACAGATCAAATTACATTTGGCTTTATGCCTCACATCTGAAGGAGCAACTAGCTATGAAACTTTGATTATTCGGTTACTAGGAAAACCTTTAACCCTACCGGGGTGGCGCAGTGATTAGGGTGTTTGATGTTCCCAAGTATGCGGGATCGAATCCCGGCCTCGACGGCCGCTTTTTAATAGAGGCGAAAAGCCAGGCGCCCGTGTACTGTGCGATGTCAGTGCACGTTACAGAACCACAAGTGGTCGAAATTCCCGGCGTCCTCCACTACAGCGTCTCTCATAGCCCGAGTCGATTTGGGACTTTAAACCCCACAAACCAAACCAAAAAACTTCAGACATGTTTCTTTTTTCGCGTGCATCTCATAGAATCAATGTAGACTTCTCATTTTTATCTCTTAAGCCACTTTTTTTTTCTCTCTCTATCCTTTTCTTTCCCTTTCTCCAAGTCTTCCTTCCTATCTACATGCTGGTACCACTTTTGTTCATCAGTAAAGGGAAACTTTGGGAGCTTTTTGATGTTCTCTTATCTTAGTAAAACTTTTGTTGCAAGCTATCCTTCCGTTCACAAATTTGGCAGCAGCGTGGCATTTGTGAAGTCGTAAACATTACCCACACATTAACCACGTTGGCCGAACCAAGGCTTTTATGTTTTTTCACTGTTCTAAAATTATTTGTCGCGATATGTTGCAAAAAATGACACATTGCATTGAAAAGGGAGCTCGATTCTGTAGTCATTAATTCATAGCAGTTCAAAAAGGCCCCAAAGTTTCCAGTTAAGGCCACTTTCTCATTCCTTCTCATTTTCGCATGCAATGCTGCAAAAAGTAGTACTACTAATACAAACTAAAAGTTAAAGGCTAGCTTCCAGTTCTCAGCTCGATTGTCATTTCTGCTTGTCATTTACTTTTCTTATTTTCTGTTGACCACATTGGAACCCATTGCTTTTTTTTATGTAAGGCCGTAGGGAAAATTTTATATCTTCCAATGACTTAGATGGCAGGATAGTCAGTCTTATCTGCAGCCTTAAGTTCAACTTTTCCAGGACTACTTCAGCTGAAATAGTCCAAGCTTTTGGTGCTGTAAGAGGTCAAGGATAAATTTTGGTGGTCTTTGTGATTACCGTAATTTCTGGTGCACAGTACGTGGGCTGTATCTGTTTAAAAGCTGAAATTTTGCCATTTGCACATTATCCGTAGGCACGGACTACACAGTTGTTTTCATATACATCGCCCCCCAGAACACCATTACCGCTGTGATTTAACAGCCAGGTTTGTGTTGCACATGTTTACATGACGACGCTTAGGTCCCCGTTCTGCAGAAAATCAGCCGTTGGTTGGGGTCACTGGCATGGCCATACTCTGATTGGTCGGCAGGTTGTGAAATGTCACGAGACCGCTTGACATGACCGAGTTGGTGGCAGGTTTACAGAGGGTAACTAGGGGGTTGGACATGGAACCCCTTATTCCTAGGACTTGGTTAAATCAAGGCTCGCTCTTACACATAATGCGGTAGCTCACAACTGTTTTCTAATGAATATGAGTATGTATGTGTAACATAATTGAAGCATAAATTAAGGGACTAGTGATGAAGCAAGTTGTGAAGTGCATGTACACGAACAAGGATCTCCAGGGGCAGCTGCAGATAGCAGCCATTAACATTAACATTTTTTTTGTGGGAACTAGAAGGGAACTGGCTCGTGAAAACTTAGTACCCACGAAAATGCAGCACCCAGGAACATACGAGGAAGAATCTATGTAGCTTGTGTGTTCGGATGATGGCCGCTAATGAAAGTGCTCAAGGTTAGCTGCTCATTTTCATTTTCTCCAAGGCTGCAGGATCGAATCCCGGCTGCAGCGGTGGCTTTTCGGTGGAGGTGAAAAGAAAGGCACCGGTGTGATGTCAGTGCGCATTAAAAAAGAATCAGGTGGTCGAAGTTTCTGGAGCCGTGACATCTCTGATAGCCTTAGTTGTTAAACCCCTTGTTGTTGCTTGTTGTTTGCTTGAGGGTGTACGTGTTAGTTTTAGTATGTGCATGCTTTCTGCAAAATTGGAGCAAGATGTCCCACATTTTGCAGGAAGTGGTCGAGCGCCAGATGGTGCTGTCCAACTTGGCCGACATGGTGATTCAGGTCTATGCTATGGCATGTGTTCTTGCCCGTGCATCCCGGTCTTACTGCATCGGCCTGCCATTTGCCGAGAAAGAGGTTGGTTCTTTTTTTTTTTTTTTTTTTTTTTTTTTTCTTCTCCGCACCAGTGATGCTTTGTTATTATGCAGTGCCTACACATGCTGCACTCTTTATACAGGAGCTCTCCAGGAGCTCTTTTATTGGAATCATCGCTCTAAAAAATATATAAAGCCTGTTAAAATATTGGAAAGAGAAAGTAACAGTATAGCAGGAAGTCAAGTTTGCCTTAATGTATTTTAGTGAAGTTAGGAAGTAATATGGAAGCTGTGGAGTGATGTTTGTAATTGTGGAATAATCATGCGTTGTAGCAAACTATATAATGCAACAACATTTAATGCATGACAATTAAAAGCTAACTTACTTAACTTGGGGGCATGCTTGCTGGGCCAATGCATGGAACTGCGTGGGACAGACGTCTCTAAACTTGGCGCCAAATTTAGAAGTTTCTGCCTCCTACAGCCTAGTAGTCAATTGGAGGGGGGACGTGATGAGAAAGAAGAGCCTAATAAAATCACAGTCTCGGATATAACTGTATAAATAGAACATCATAGTCTGGCTGTTTCTTAAGGCAGGCCAACCATGTCTTGTGCAAGCTCTGTGCAGTACCCTCCAGGCAGCTACATTTTTTACTCATGATAATGTATTACATGTAGTAATATACTATATTATGCCCCAGATGTGGCGAACACTAGGCAGCAACTCCTTACAGGAGTTCGTAGTTTGAAGGTATAACTACTATCCCTCTATTTCAAATAAGGCATGATGAGCAACCAACCGGTGTCAAACTTTAAAACAGCAATGAAGGTACACAACACTTAAAGGAGAAAAAAATATTCAGTAGTGCCGAGCAGGGTGTCACCAGAACAAAGGTAGAAATTTTTAAGTCTGGTAGGTCATGTGCTCGATGACCTTGGCACTGCACAACAAATATTGAAATGGCAGTGGTCTGTACTTAGACACCTGAAAGACAATTACAATGTCTGTTGGCTGGTTTTGCAGTCACTAAAAAAGACATCACAACATGCTCGTGTTTTGCATCACCAACTGCATCTGTATGTTCTGCCTGGACGGACACCTTTTTTTCTGCCAAATTTTCTTATTCTGTATCTTTACTGTAGTAAAGTCTTTGGTGAATTGTTTTGCAGGTCGACCTTGCCCTTTGCTTCTGTCACGATGCCAAGAAGAAAGTGAAATTCTGCGAAGACGAAATCTTTGATGGTGAGTTGTGCAGCATTAGATGTCTTCCTGGTTTGATGGGTTTTAGAAGGACTTTGTTTTCTCATTGCTTCATCTGTTGTGTTATGCTTTCTACCTTTGCTGACATAAACACACATATTGAGCACTACAGGCTTGCATACAAAACCCTGCATTACAGGAATGAGAGTGTATGCTGTGTGATCATTTTCTTAGCATGGAAGTGCAATAGTACTTAGCAGGGTAGATGTGTAGGCCAGTTGGTGAGACGTAAGGAAAATAAAACCGCAGTAGACACAGTACATTGCAGCAGACACAATAGTACTATATTCATATATGTTAGCTGACATCAAAACTAAACAAGGTCTGTTCATATGAATACTGCTTGCTATAATATAGCACTGCACAAATCGCCAATCTAAAATTCAGATCACATTTTGTGAAAGCATAGGGAGTGTCATGAAGGCGAAAACAGTCGGCCATGATGTCTCTGCCCCTCTACCACGGTTGGCAAATGGCAAAATGGGGAAAGAGAGATCCACCCCTTTTACTCTTGTAGGGAGAGACAAACGAAATAAAAGTCCCTATGTGCTCCTCATTCCCACACTACTAGAGTCAAAAAGATGTATGCTACTATATTTCCTCTACATAAATTCCAATTGGCTGCCCTTTTATTTTTCTTTGGTGCATGCTTGATTATTCGGACTTCATAAAGTTAAGTGGGTATGGGCTCCTAATATTTTGGTCGCATTGCAACTGATTTGTCCGCTTTTCGGACCTTCTTTGCGCTCGCTACGGAATGAGTAGCAACAGTCAAGTCACCGTATAATAATGCGTACAGTAGAACCACGGTCATTCATACTTCAAGGGAGATTGAAAACTTGATCAACAAAATGGGATTACGGCTAGAAAAGAGTGTGGCGGGGTTGATAGACCAAACATATGCAATTGCGAGTTCCTAGTGTTCTTGGACTCTGGCTGCAGTATAATCTAGTAAAAGCTCTCGCAAAATTAGCGAAAGCTCGCGGTACTAATCTGTGCCAAGTCTGTCCGTTCTGAATACATGAAAAGGCAGACACGTACCAGCAGCTGTTATCTCACAATGTTTCCATTGAAGCGCGGTGTATTTTTGTTGCTAAGTTGGTATGTGACACAAACTTAATATTTAACTGTATTGTACCATTACTGCAACCATGAACTCATGTTTTTGTGTATGTGTGCATGCATTGTCTGTTCCAGTTTGCTTTATTGTGTCATTATCTAGTGTACAAATTTTCACCATTAATTTCACCTCTACCTAAGGAAGAGTCTATGCCAAAAGCATTTTCAGGCTTTGTATTACAAAGGCAATGTTTGCAATCTAGCACTTCTCTTAAAAGTAGTGGTAGCGGGTGATAAAAGTTCCGAGAGTACTGCGGAATCTGCACTGGAGAAATGCGAAAGCCCGAGCGTTGCTGCTGCACAGGGTACATCACGCACCCCTTGTTGAACACAACCACTGTTGCTGAACTCATCAAAGTTCACTGGCATTCTATAATTGGTTTACAGGAAAGGAAAGGCGCAGTCACTCACGGAATCTCGCCGACACCTCTCTGACCCGAGATTTTCACCATGAGCCTAGAAAGGCTTTAGGAAGCAGTATCTGTCACACTTGTTTCTGTGGTCAACAGAAGTAGTTTTGGGGTACCATCGCCCATGACCGAATTTTCGCATAATGGGGCCAGTAAATTTAGCTTTAGCTGTAAAAACGCTCGTTAAAGCAAGCTCGACTCTACACCTTCTGCTTGGTAACGACAGTATTGTTCAAACAGAGGTTGAACCAATGCAAGTGATGATGTGAAGCATCTTTGCATGCACGTCACTGTGCCTAGATGGCATATTTACTTCTTAATGCTATTCCTCACTTATGAACATCAATTTGCTGCGGGCTTTCTTTTCAGAGATGGATAATTTGATGCACGTCACGAAACGCCAGATAGCCGACAAGGTGTTTGAAGAAAAGGCCTACTTCCCAGTGCACCCACTCACAAAGAATTGATGCAGCGAGCCTAGGAATTGTGATTGTATAGTCCAGCCATTCTCATTGCTGAAAAACCAAATCCATCATGTTGTTTCTGACAATTTTAGAAGAGACAAAGGGTTGTTTATATCACATGCAAAATAAATGTCGTTTAATAAATTACCCACTGATGTTGCTTATTACACTGCCGAGCATGCACATAATTTGACTGCTTTCTTTTTTGCCTGCCATCCATGTGCACTGTTTGCCTAACCAATGCACTTGTGCGAATATTGAAACTTTATAATGTGAATCGAATACCATGGGAAAAAACTGAGGGGTTCAATGTTGCTGAACCGAATGTGGAGCGAAAGCTTTGGGTGCGGGCGGCCAAGCATTGCATCGAATACGTACAACTAACATTCTGTTGAATGCATCAAAGTTCACCGGCGTTCTAGGCAGAACCCACTTTCATTCCTTGCGCACGCGAGGCCGGCAGATGTTTTCCTGCTTCACTCAGTCAGAAAATACCCTTCCATCCAGCACAGATCTGCTGGGATGTCTCTACCCTCCTTTCACGTGATGCAACGAGTCTGCAAAACAGTAGAACACCTGTGGAATAGCACAGCTGGTTGCAGTGGTTACAGTGCATGCACAGTTGTGGCCTTGAACAGGCACTGCGAAATTGTTTTCATTACCCTTTCGCTACAAAAATATCTTTGAATATTGAATCGAATAGCTGATCAGTGCTGAGATTTAAAAATAGCAAACAGCGTTCATCTTATGTCATGATGCGCATTCGATTAAAATTAAATGTAGAGCTGTCATATCGCTGCTGAAAAGAAACTTTAGTGAATTCGGCCGTAGAGGGACAGGAAAAAAGATTGAAAGCTCGAATTATCATACGGGTCTCAAAAACTACCCAAAGCAGTTTCTATCGCAGCAATTTTATATGATGAACACCTGCACGATGGTTGTCTGCACTTGAGATGATTTTTCGGAGATTCAAGTGTTTTATTTGGAAACACTGTCGAGAAGGCCTCCACTGCCCTTTTCACAGTGCAATTGGTTTCTATTCACAAAATGGCCTCGCAGCATTTTGAGGGTGCTTCACTGCGCAGTACATGCAATCAATTACTGCAGTGAAGCGCACAGTGTGGTGAAACTGCGGTGAATTGGGAAAATTCTGCATAGTATTAATTTTTCCAAGTAAACATATTCAGTTCGTATTTGAAATTTCAGTCGCACACCTCTAGACTAAAAATGAGCCCCTTATATTCGCCACAGAAATTTAAACGAGAAAACTTTACTAAGTAAACATACCTCATAAATATACCATTACAGAAATGTGCATTTTATTATGCATATAATTTGGGCAACTTATAATGCAAAAATATTAAGTTTGCGACTGAAGCAAAGGAGTGGTGTTTCCCCACCGGTTTATGCATTGTGCTAGTTCGGAGTTATTTCATATGTGCGCACACCCACAATTTGTTGTATGAACACCTCCACTCATCGGGCGAGAAGGATGTCAAAACACCTCCTCTCTGGGCTGTTGCAAACCGATTATGCTGCAGCTTCCACGCGTTCCGACGTCGTGAGCACACAACAGCCCAGAGGGCAAAGAGTGGAACATCTGTTGCAACTAGTTTCCAAATAACCCACCAAGCACTTAGTGCCCATCATAGCCGTTGTGTACCATTTTTATCATTGTGAATTACGTTGGTTTGGTTTATGGGGTTTAACGTCCCAAGAAACTCTGGCTATGAAATATGCCTTAGTGGAGGGCTCCGGAAATTTCAACCTTAGCTCAACAAAAAACGCTACATTGTTCGTTGAGCTAATGTCTGACCGACTGGCCCTACAGTATACTTGAGAAATTTCGACCACCTGGGGTTCTTTTGTGCACTGCATCGCACAATAGATGGTCAGCTAGCTTTCTGCCTCCATTGATAAACAGCCGGGATTCGATCTCAAGTACATGGATTCAATAGTGCCCAAACCACTCTAGCATTGCAGCAGGGCCATTGTGAATTATGCACCGTAACAGCATCACAGAGACGGTGAAATAAGAACTCGCTCAAGAGTGCCGCTTTACTTTCAAAGCCATCGCATACCTCCTGCAGCACTCCAATATGTAGCATGCCTACCATGAATGTACGACCTACATGTTAACACAAATTTAAATGTGGAATGAACACACAAAGTACTGGCCATGTTCATACTAATTGCTGCACTGTACTTCACACAAATGCGCTACCCACTTACAGTGAAGCAGCAGCGAACCTTTTTTTTTTGCGCAAGCTCCTTGGTTACCAATATCTAGTCTAATGCAGAGCTGGAACCATTTGAAGTAGTGTTGGAAGTCTTTCGGCACTTCTAGCTGCCCCATGATTGACAGTGCAGACATTTCACTCATGTAGGCCAGTCATCTTGCCTCACTAGCTCTTCTATGTATTAACACGCTAGATGATGTTTTGGGCAGGATTCTATAACCCTCGATTTCCAAAAATGCCATAAATGTTGAAAAATTGAGCACTTTCTTTTGTACTCAAGGGTTTCATGATGTAGACATGATTAATCATGTGCATCCACAGTAAGATTAATTTGACGATAATGCAATCCTTGCACCTCATATAAAGAGCTGAAGTCTATGAACTTCAATTTCAGCACAGTTGTTTAGGTACATTTTGCAGAAGTTTTTTTTTTTTTTTTTGCAGTATTACACTGTTAATCAGTTTTGCCACTTATGTATACCTGAGCATGACTTATCAGCAGTTATGCACACATTTCACAAATACAGGTACACCACTAAAATGAGTGCTTGCAAAGGAATGCTAGTCTGTAAAAAAACATAGCCGAAGGCAAGTTATGAAACCATTAGGCAAAAACGCAACTGTAGACAGATTTTAAAGGTTACAATGATATTTCCATGTTGTTTTGTCTGTACAGTTTAAAATTTCAAAAAGACAGTTGCCGCAGTGAAGAGCTCCGGAAATTGCACTGACGTAGTACAATGCACAGACGCTTCGCTTTTCACATCCATCAAAAAGTGGACGCTGCAGCAGGGATTCGACCGAGTTTTTTCCTATGTTGTAGCACCAGACTGAGCAAAAGGACGGGGCATCATGCGGTCTGCGTGTTGACGCGATGGATATGCATTTTGCAGCCAGAACAATAACTTTATGCATGGTTGCAAGTGCCCTCACAATGCAGTGGGTGGTGATAGTGAATAGCGATGCTAACAGACATTTGGTGACGACGTAGAGCCTCTAAATTCGCAAAAACAGAGAAGGTAGCATAAAAATATTCTAAACTGCGGAACTTAAACCTCACAATTTGTCAGTTTCCTCCAATGAGTGCAGCTCCTGCCACGTCCTCCCTCTCCAGACCAATCAGTTGTGCATGCATGTCAAGAATATCAACCTTTCAAAATTTCAAAAATGAAATGAAAAACATCTCTCGCCTCCAATTAGGTTATGGCAGGGCTCTACAGGAATCGTACATCAGAGGCCTGGCGTTGCCACGATACAAATTCTGTACAGCAAGGGCCAACCACCAAATTTATTGAAATGAACCGCCTCACACACGTGTGTAGCTGCAGCATTGGGGACACAGTATGTGTGCAGCTTGGTTTACAGCAGAACTTTTGTCATCGGCCATTCAGAAGCGAGTGTGAGGGAGGCAACAGCCAAGGTGGCCAGATGGATAGGTGGTTCAACAAATCACACAAATGAGACAGACAGAGCAACAGTGTATTTTGTCCTTGCAGATGCTGCCAGTTTTTAGAACTTCGCCTGCGGTCGCACAGTTGTGAACCGGGGCGAGTGGAAGTTCCGGCTGATCCTCGACGGCATGGGGAACTTCAGCTTGCTATCCTGCAAATAATATATAACAAAACCAAATCAGCTCGGCTTTCTTATGTGCTGGCAATCCGCGTCACCACACAGGCAGTGACGAAAAGGGCCACCACTGAACCCTCTGGCAATGAAGTAGTGGCCATCACCCAGCTTTCTGCCAGTTGCAAAAACTTCAGAGTGGGCACGTGTTATATACAAGCATTGTGAAGGACGTGAAAGCCGCTCTTACCATTTTTACACCAACACAAACGAATGCCACCCACTAACATAGACTAATTTGTTTAGCCCCATGTTTTCTCTACACTTCAGAAGCACTGCAAATGGCTACGCAGCACTTCGGAAGCTTGGTAATCTTGGTGAAAATTATGAACACTTCACCACTGGACCTCCACTGGACATTTGTGCTTGTTGGCGAAGGCAACATTCTGACAATTGCCGAGCGCTGCAGAAATGCAAGACCAAATTAGCGATTTTTTACAAATAGTCAACCTCGTTGCTAAACGAATTCTCAATTAAAAAATATTTCAGAACTATGAATTGCAATACAGTGCATATTTCAGAATAACATATACATTAGTAGTATTACGAATTCGGCTAAAATGAACAGCGCCGCAACTCTTGCGTGAAACTGAAACCGCCATTTCTGAGTGAATGCTGTGGGCTATAACTACAGTGTCGCCAGAAATCTGTGGTTTAATACGCGGTAGCCAGCAGGCTTGGCCACCTGCCTTTTTTTTATAATTCGCGTCCCTTATTCCATTTGTGCATGTGGGCAGGCATTTCTGTCGCACATGATCTTGAGAGATCCAGCAATGAAAGCAGGCAGCGATGGCACCAAAAAGCTAAAGCAGTTTTCGCTGCAGGAATAAGTGGCCACATTCAAGAATAAATCGACGCAGGAAAAAGGCAAATCAGTCTCTGCCCACAGGAAAATTGTCAAACTTCAGTGAACACTAAAGATGAGGTCGCAGCGAACTCTGATGTTTTATTGTGCATGAACAAAGTCCGCATGTTCATAGTTCGGTGCAGTAACTACCAGATGACGTGTTCTGCAAAGTGGAAGCTGTCGATAGCTTTTAGTCTGTCGATGTGCAGCACGCAGCAGAAGAAAGTAATTTTTTTTTCAAATAAAGTAGATTTGAAGTTAGTGTAACATTTTCATTTGAGATTTTGCTAGTCTGCACATGCGCCTAATGCCAAGGTAAGTCATTTTCATACCTATGTTGAACCACTGGCTCACAACGGCATATTTCAACATAATGAATGGTTTTTAACGGTCCCACGAGACTGTTATATCGAGATGTGACTGTAGCCGCCACCTGTACTGCAGTGTTCATGCTTCTAGCTGAGGCTAATATGAGCATAACACAGAAGTCAGCTTTATGCGAGACAGACAGGCGTGCTTAATCCACTCACAGCGCAGCATACTTTGAAACAAAAAAAATTGGCACTTGGCAACATGCATGTTCATCACAGATGGGTGTGACTACTAACCACTGCCGTCTCTGACCAAGCACAAACCATTCACTACAACCTAAATCTGCACCACGAGCGACCGTACATTCAAGAAGTTTTTGAAATCACACAGCCTTTGTAAGCTACATGGTTCAGTGCTATGTTCACGATAACAGTGAACGTGCATGCGACAAGAGCTTGCTTCCTTTAGCGCCCATTTCTGGCCAACCAGGACTGAGGAAAGGTCCAAGCTGGCAAACGGTACATGGCGCAATTCAACACATAATGGGTCGCTACACAGCAATTCCACTGCAGCAACTTTAGTGCATTAACATGGAAAGTTCACATACTGCACGAAGAATGATTTCTGCAGCTCAATAAATCCTTTCCCGTGTAAGCTATGTCTGAAGCAAGGCAAACTAGATAACTAGATGTTAGAGACATTCGAGCCAGAAAAATAATTTTGTCTCCTTTGATTACAGGCCGTTCTCTGCATCGTAATCCAAGTTTCCACAACTTAGTATATCCAATGAAATCAACAACATGCATAACCAACCCTTGTGAAAATGCTCTCATAGCGTATTTCACACTGCAGAAGAGAGAACCCAATGAAATTGGCAAGAACAGTTCTGTGCCAATGATGCTTACATGGAACTGTTTGACATGTGGCCTACGGCACTTGGCGGCTGGGATCTCCTCAACGCGGATAATTTGAATTGAAGAAGCCCGTGCACTGTGTCGAGCACCCATGTCACGATCTGCAACCAAAAATGGCACCACAGTGAAAACTTCATTCTATGCACCACTAGCAGCAGCACTTCCCATTAGGAATTTCAGTAATATATTGTGACCAAGTAGAAAGTGATGGAACAGGCAGTGGTACTGGATGAACCACTCGCGCTAGGTCAGCGGACGTTAAACACTACGGATAACACGAACGCGCAAACCGCGACCACAGTCTTGAGCACTATGCACTGCCCGCACAAGTTTGATTCCACCATCACTAGCCATGCTGTATGCACAAGCGGTTTGCGGCGCACGTGGCCCACACGTTGCCAGCGTGACAATTACCAGTCGCATTGTACACACCGCGACCAACTGGCAGCAGTGCATGACCTGCACATCGTTTAATCCCCCATCGATAGTCGCGCTGTATGCATATGGAGCAGTCCGCGGTCGTGTGCAGTCAACATTTCGCTGACATTGCAGTCTTCTGCCATGCTATACGTGCCGCGAGAAGTTAGCGGAAACACGCGGCCCGCATACCACTAATGTCGCTAGTTGAGGTCATGTGACTGTAAACAGACCCATGCAAATGCCTTCCTTATGTTCTACCTCCCTATTTTTGTTCGTTTTAAAGACAAACTTCCCTGCTATCACTTGAGATTCGTACAGCTGACACTGTACTGTATTTGTTGCAGTTGCTGACTTGTGCACTGCTTGATCCTATATGAGAGAGACCACAACTTTAAAATGCTGAACTGAGACCACTAATGGTTCCGCTAAAAGCACAAGGAACATTTAGGCATCGGTAAACAACTTGATAAACAAAATCTTGATAACACAAGCAAGTCTTGGCGACATCAATTTCGAGACGATATGAATAGGATAAGCTTCTTGGCTGGAGTACACTGTGCAAACGTTTGAATGTTCCAGATAATCCTGTGCTACTATGAACGATACAAATGCATGAGCCGCAACCTCAAAAACTGCCCATACATCGTTAACTACACAATTGCCAGTGAGCAAAGAAGCACAACTGTGGCTAGTGCGCCGCGTAGTCAAAAACAAATACCTTCAGTCGTAAAGAGATCTGCACGAATTTTCAAATGCAAACCTTTTCTCAACCCTGTACGATTCATACTGTCGAGGTCTTCAAAAGGCAACTGCCTGCTGAATCCTGCACTAGAATGTACATCAGCAACGTTGTTACCATATTTGCACTGTTCTAACACGCGCCTTTTTTTCCAAAAATAGCCATTTAAAAATACATGCGCGTTACAACTGGACTCAAAACTGAAAAGCCTCAAAACCTGAAACAAGGCAGCTCAAACCATGGCCAGCCACATTGCCATCGGTATCAGCCATCCGGTGAGGTGGCGGGACAGACTCCCATCACCTGGTAAAGAAGGCAAGCCTCAGTACCAATCCAATCCAAGAGCTTCCGGTGCACTCCACTGTGTTCCGGTGCGCCGCCTCCGTTTTTCTGTTATGGGTTTGTCCAGAAGCTCGATGTGTGCTTAAACCATGGTATCATGGCTTAAATAAGCCCGTAAAGGATTACATGCGCACCGTACGCACAACATGCAGAGACTGACTGATCGTGAGCGGGCCCTCACGCGGTCTCAAAAGAGCGACGCTCGGGAACACAGCAAGATGAATTCAAGGCGTGTGCGATTTCCAATACTGAAGACAACCTTTTGTGGTCGATGGACAGTGAGAAAAAGCATTCTTCTGACTCTGACGGCAAGTAGCTTATGACGCCCACGCCTTGTGGTTGCGTTTGTGCGTTCCATTTTGCTCCATTAAATGTTTTAAGAAACTTCCAGATGCTTGTCCGCTGCATTATTTCTTGTGTGCGGTAGAATCAGCGCCAAGTTATTTTCGCAGTTTCCAAGCGTGAAATATTACTGCGCGTTTACAATCGGGGGCGCGTTAAAAATTGCGCAAATATGGTAATGCATTAGCAACAAAGGAACAAACTCTAAATTGGGGCTCTACATTCAAGCAAACATAAATCGGCTGTGGTGAGTGTAACCAAATATTTACTCAGCCCCCATGACTTATGAATTGAGAGCATCCCAGCTTGAGTTGCAAAGAATACCTCTATGAATTCTCGCATAAATGCATGTAGAGCAGAAGGATATCACACAGTGGTATCCCAGCTTCATACTTCAGAGTAGACACATTAAATGCCAAATTTTTCGAAGTAACCATGATCTAATAAAACGTACTGAAGGTTCTTCACTCATTCTCTCATAGATATTAAAGCTTGCTATTTCAGTGGCATCAGTTTATATGGCTGCTATGCGTAATGCGGCATGTTGACGCAATGAACCTCCCTCACAAGTACAGTGGAGACCACTTGCTACGTAACCACTTACAGTGTGGGACCAAATACAACGCTATTTTTGCCGGCCACCGGTCTGCCTACCTCCATAGAACTCATGTAAAGTTGCACCACTTATGCGGTCAAGTGAAGCGAAGTACCATCTATAGTACAGTTTTGAACTCGCTGAAAGCACATAACAGCAAGTGAGTGCACTTTCCTGTGGCGCACTGGGCTTGCCTGCATGGCACAGCACATTCGGTATATAGGGCACAACACAAGTGAACACTCCACGCGCACACCGTTTGTCGCCAACTATGTTATAAGAAGTCTATGCTGTATTACTCGCTACCCTGTGCGATTTCATCAACAAAATGCGTTCAATCACGGGCATGTCATGAAGGGACTTATAATTTTGTCACCATTTGTAGTTGGTCCCTCATTATAAATTCTATCCTAGTAATGCTCATTGTCGCCACTACCATATAAAGCACTGTCCTTGACTGCGGAGTGGGTTATGGTTTGCTATCGTCTCTTTTTTTAACTGGTTTCACTTGGCATTTGAAAGTGGTCTATTGAGGCGACGAGAAGGGGCTCAAACAAGAAATAGAACTACCACAGTTGCCCTTTAAAGAACTTTGTGTGACCTCTATGTATACTTCGAACAACTCTTGCAACTCTGACAAAGCCAAACATGCTGCCTTTGTGAGCCCACTGTTCAGTGCAGTGTTCGCATTGCTGGTGAACGTGCACGCGATGAGGGCTTCATTGCCTTTAGCGCACATTTCTGACCAGCCCGGACTGATGTCAGGGCCCAGGCTGGTAAACGGTACATGGCGCACTACAAGGAGAACACATATGATATCGAATGTCTTAGCTTAATGCCAATAAACCTCAAAAAGAAAATGAAAGGCTGGCGGTACACATTCGCTGACAACGGTCCTGGCCGTTCAAGAGGATTCAAATTTCAAATGAAGCGGTTAAGAAATGGCACAGCAGAAAGCTCCCCAACCAGGAATATGTTCTGTGCTGCCCAATCATCGAGTAGCACCAAGATTCAGCCATACAAGGTAACTTTTTTTAGGCAAAATTTCATGTTGGCTGGTTAAGACAGATTTAGTGAACCTAAGCAACACCATGCACTCCGAAACCTTCCTCAGAAGTTACCCCCACATTGCAAGCTTTTAATGGCTAAACCCTTTCTGCATTCAGCTTCAACACACTGCCTGCGTTTCCCTTTTGTAGCTTATAATGTATTCAAATAAATTGGCAGTGTTGCTGAAATCAGCCTCTGCCCTGTTCTTAAACAGAACAATGGAGAACACATTCAAGGGAACAGTAGCAGGACAGCACTCCAGTGGTCCAGAATTGGTCTGCTATCCCAGCTAGCTTTCAATGTGACAGTAGCACACATAAGGATGAGAAAAAAAAAAAAAAAAGAGATAGAAGGCCAGATGCAACACTTCCCCCTCAAGCAAGTTGTGCAGGAGTACTCACAGCACTGCGTGACAGCAGCTGACACAGTCATGTCCCGGTACTCCCGGTACATGTTGTGGGTGCCACTGCGCGAGTTGTAGCGCAGCCACACGCCAAAGTTCTTCACCTTTGTCGGAGTCTTGTCATAAATCTGGCCAAGGAACAGGAAGACAACATTTACAAAATGTTCCGTGTAGAACATGCAGCAATTCAAGTTCAATATATGAAGATATATCAACATCACTTTAATACCTGCGATGCTCAATATTCATGAAAATCTAAACAAGCAGATGTTGCCTACAGAAAGCATATTGGAGTTACAGCAGCTGTAATATGGCCTGGCTAAGCCATGCAAGAACAGTACAAAGCTTCAGCTACAAGACAATCAGTTCATGTCATAGAATTTGTTTTTAATATGGGCCAGAGATTAGATAGTTATCGAAGAATGCTTGCAGGTGGGAGGCACTTTCAAGACACAGGGTCAGAGCAACCAGTCGAAGGCACCATCAATAAGCAAGACACTTCAGAGAGCACCCCGCAAAAGAGCATTCGCATGCAAAGTAGAAAACTTTTGAAAGGAATGCTAAAAAAAAAGGCTGGAAGGTTAAAAGAGCTTGAGCAATTCTACCAAATAAGGACCAGAACCAACATGCTTTTAGGTCCCGTTCTTCGGCAACCTTTAGCTGACGTCGAAATAAAACTTGAGCCATCATCCGGGCACCGAATGACATTTCACTAGATGAGTTCGGTCTCTCGAGCTTCCGTGGACTCCCCCACAGTGCTAAACAGGCGCGTAAACACCACCAGATACCGGCGGTCGAGGCAGCACGCAGCAGCTCGAGAAGCGTTCAGGTATTTGCAGTCAATACTGGCACTGTCAACTCATGGTGTTTCTCTCTTTAGTGAACGGCTGACTCTTGGCAAACATTCGAACAGGCTGCTTCTAGTGCGCTCTAGTCCGGCCAGCGTTTCATGCTGTGGCAGCGTACACATCTGCACAATTCCTGCACCTTATTGCCACCGTCGCCAGAACTGTTAAAGCCGAGCAATGGAGCCTATTGAAAGGAGAGGTAGGAAACGACTTGCGGAAAGCGATCGCTTTGCAAATTTTAAGCCACAGCAGAAAATTGCCCGCCCGTCAACAATGCCACGATTATATGGGTGCTCAAGAAGGTAACAAGGCTGCCACGGAGCGCAACTGCCTACCTGAGGCCACACAAGGGCAGGCAATCACTTTGACTTGAAAAGAAGCACCTAGGAGAACAAATGAGCGCGCTGCTTGTTAGCAGGAACTTGGGCTGTGGTGTGCACTATACCCATTTCAAGATCGTGGCTTGTACCATCTACAACCAATGTTCTATGCTTATAACCATGTGATCCTTACACCTACTCTCGATTACAGGAGAGGCAGAAATGACCTTTTTCCCTTTAAATCTTACCACTAATGGGCAGGGTTCGTAAAGCTGTTTTCAGGCAAAAGCCTTTCTAGGCTCATGGAACGAAATCCCGTGTGCGAGATCTGTCATATTCCAATATATATGTTCTTGTCTAGCGTTCCTGCCATCTGCAATCCCACACTCGAAGGCACACCAAGGAACGCCACACGACAGGAACGATGGTGTACCGTCCAAACTCACACTTGCCAGAGATAGTGTGACACTGCACCTTTCCTTTCCTGTAAGCCAATTATATGTAGCACTGAAACGAACGCCGATAAGAGACAAACGATAGGAGAGGAAGGGTAGGCTTTTGCCATTCCCCTCTTAAGACACATCTGAAGGGACCCTCTAATGTTTTGGTTTGATCTAGGGTTTACCGTCCCAAAGCGATGGAGCCTATGAGACAACGTAGTGGAGGGCTAAGTGCCCAAAAGGTTAAGTACTCAGTTACAGATTTAAATACTTCTGAGATAAATGCTAGTGAAGAAGAGGCCAGCAAGGAACACAGGACCAAGAATGATCAACACTCGCAGACATAGCACAGTCGCTGCTGTGAATAACATCAATGGCATTCCATAACAGCCTGCGATATGAAGTTTCATGCCAGAATGTTTACACTTAAGCTTAGCTAGTGTATACTTTGCTTTTCCATGTTACTTGTTTCTGTCAGAGTATGCATTCAACTCTAGATTGACCAAGTTTCCCAAACTCATTAGAAAATGAATCATTCAAACCGAATGATATTAAATGTGCTGTAGCAGCCGAATAACGCTATTCGATTCAAATGACATTTAATTTGCTAGTGTGACAAGGGAACTAGTTTAGGCACCTGCACACAAAGCTTCCTATTGCCAAAACCTGTGCCAGAGTTGTTATACGTGTTTACGTACTACATTAGTTCCCTGCCATGCTGCTTGTGCCAACACCAATTTGTGAAGACTTAAGGCAGTATTTCGGCGTTTCCAGTATGAAGATGGAGGAACAAAAAAATTATTTGTGGTTTAGCTCTGGTTAACCCTAGCTGAATTGCGAAAGCTTCTTTTGCCTGCTACATTATTCCAATACGTGCCTGCGTGTCGTAGGGGTAACGAGAATGCAAAGTGTTCTGGCAGGCTGATCCTGATATCACCTTCCCGTATAAAAGGAGCAACCCATGTTGGCAGCTCCTGCCCGTGGCATAGGGGTAACGTGAATTCAAACGTCATGGCAGGCTGACTTTTTTATGAGGGACCACGGACACGGCACACAGCGACGAGCGGTTAGACGTGGCATAGTATTGCTTTTGCAATAAAAAAAAAAAAAAATCATTGGGAGAAATGGCAGCAAAGCATGGACGTTGTGCAGTAATGAGTCCAACCGCGCACGCCAGCTGAGCATTGCAAGCAGCAGCAAGAAGCATGCAACTTAAAGGGGTAGTCTACTTCTGGAGACTAGTATACAAATTTTGCCGTATTCTGGTAAATCATGCCACTTGGTGGCAGTACTCGGGAAAGAACTCACGGTTTAATCAGGAATTTATATTTTAAATTAACCAGCAAAGTCGGGTTTTAGCAGATGGTGACGCCATATTGTGTCCTTTCATTGCTACTAACACATTAACTGTTTGGATCCTCTGAAATGAATATACATTTTATGGCTATGCCACAGCATCATATGAACAGGTACTGCTGTTCAGTCTACTCCGTTTCTCTTTCAATAAATTACAGCTACTTTTATTCTTTAATCTTCATTCGCTTTTGAAATGCATTCAAAACAAAAAACCACGCAACCAAAGATGCTGCCATACTTGTAGCAGCACTGCTATGAGAATAGGCGGTTGTTAGTGTCTGCAGTAGTTGTACCACAGAGTTTATTTATATTCTAGTTCAAGCTATTCTGAACAAAATCTGTGCATCTTAGTTATAGACACTTTCTGCACACGACCTAATCGGAGCGGCAGTTGCATTCATGGCACTGAGTTGAGTTACTATACTAATTGTATGTCATGTACGCAATGTTAAGTTTTTGCAGATGTGAACTACTGCTGAAGAGAAATAAGACTAAGATATAAATGAGTTTCTGCCATGTTTCTGAATTCCATAGCCAGATACTCGTTTATATGGGGAAGGAGCTTTCCGAAGAAGCAGTACAGTAGACTGTCCCTTTAACCAACAGCGTTGCCAGGCTCGTACAGAAAGAGTAAAGCAAGATGTGCGCAAAGAGTTCAAAGCTTAAGCCGTAGAATGAAGCGCGGAAATGCATGCGACTTTTGCTGTGTTGCTCTAGCGTCACTTCTGACCAATCGAGGCATTTGCTGGCCTCGAATGGGTTTAGGTGGCGCACAGCGCAATCGTAAGTTAGACACACGGTCTGATGTAAAATGATTTGAGACTCACCCGACGCAGGGACACGATCTCGGAGTTGGTTTTCTTCATCTTCTTCAACTTCCGAGTGAAGTACCAGTACCGGGACTTTGCGACTACTTTGTCGGGTGCAAATATCATCATCTTGTACAGCGAGGGGTACTTATTCTTGGCGGTAGGCAGATGCCGCCCGATGATTTCATACTGCTTGAGCTGCAAAAAATAAGAAAGGTAAAAGTCTATATACAAATAAAATATGGCCTACGGAAGCGTAAATAGTAACTGCTAACAGACAGTACCTGTTTCTGATCCTTCCATTTGTAAGCACACAACAAGCAAAGAGAACAACGGGTTACACACGCGATGGATTCAAGTGGCGGGATTTTAAACGAGTGATCCTTCCGGCTACCAGCATAACGGATGTTGCTTATAACTAACCTTCGCACGGGTATCAGTTGTGCCAATGCGTTGCCCAACTCTTAGGCACAGCTGGACAAACCACGCTCGGCTGTCAGTGAAATCGCCGCACTACTTTAACAATGCTAGAAAAAGATGTGTCGTTTCACAAAAACTGCATGCAACTGTTGCAAATGACCTCGTGGGTCTTATTTAACTTTGCTCAAGACTAAGAGTACGAAAGCGCTCATCTAAACCGGCGTCAATGAGGTGCAGATACGATGTTTCCCAGCCGTGCACAGATGCTCTTTTCTGTTACCTCACACATACGGCACCGCAATGAAATAGAAATTTCTGAAATAAACCAAAAGGAAGGAAACGAAGTCTGCTTGGAAACAAATATCGGTGTATCTAGGCTTAGCATTCGTATGGCAACACGTGGACACATCCTGTAAAGTTTGGCTGATAATACAATCTCACGGCAAAAATTTTCGTATATCACTCAATTTCCTTCGCTTTACACTGCATACAGTAGCTAGATTTCACTTCATAATTCAAGAATTATCACAAAACTCGCAAAAAATTGATGCTCACCAAGCCGCTTGCCTTCATCTTGCTCGCAGTTAACGCAAAGAGGCTTAATCAACAAACAATAGAAAGAAAAATGTCGAGAGTACCTCCGCAGCAACGCAATTTATAGTAATATAAATACGTTATATACATTTAAAACAAATAAATAAGTTTTTCAATTTTACATTATGAGTATGCGTAATTTAATTTCAAAGCAATGTTACAGTATTATTTTCCTTAGCTGCGGTATTAACGAACCTGTCAACGAGTCATGGCGTTTTATTATTGAGGTGGCGACGGATCATGGAATTTAATTCATTGACCGAAGTGAGCCCGACTGTTAACAGCTAGTTAATATAAGTATATATATTTGTCAGAAGGTGTGGCACCAGCGGACGTCCTAATACTCCACTGGGGATTTTTTGAGTGAAGGTATTGTGCCTGTATATGGTATCAAAGATATATCGCATGTGCCTCGTCGGCAGTGAAGATGCCGGAGCCCTTTGCTGACTTCGTAATGAAAAAATGACCGTAAGTATGCGCCGTGGTGAAAACAAAGCATTCCTCACGGCCACTGCTATTTTTACGTATGTTTAAAGCATATTGGTATCAGCGTTCTCTTGCGCTAAGTCCATGCGGCTTGCACGTGGACTCAACCTGGAATTTGGATGTGTGCGGCATGCCATGCCTTCGGGCAATGTTTCATCACGCAAGTCGACAGCTGTGCCATTGATCTCGCCTCAGATCGCTGACACGGGCGCTGTATGGGGTATATTTTGAGTTAGTTTTGACCACGACCGGCTTTAGTTTTGACGGAAATACATTTAATTTGCCCTGTTTTGTTTTTTTATTTTTCCTAATCAATTCAGCGTTACAGACTCCATTCATACAAACAAGTTTATATCGCGTTAAGCGGTCGGCCGCAAAGCTCGAGCGACGTTTTCTTCGATCAGTGCTATGTGCCAGCAGTGACCGTTGGGAAGTGTTATCAGCAGAGCGTGCTAGCCACGGCAGCGGTTCTCCGGGAAAACTCGTTGGAGTGCTTCAACTGAGCCTATCTATTGCACTCTAAAGCGCGTAAAAGGGGAGTGAAATTCCTCCATCACGGCTCATTTTTAGCACGTTGTGATGAGCTGGGCATTCTCTGCGCCGTCACAAGGCACTGGAAAATATATGTTCAGCGCAAGCATACATACCGTAGGTGCGCGTTGTCCTCGCACCTGAACGAAGAGTACCAGCTACGGTCGCCGCATCGATCTAGTCGACATGAATGTATTGGTCTTGTTGTCTAAGATGGGTCACTCATCCCGCAAGTTTTCAAAATGTGAAGAAGCAAAATGTCAAAATTTCACTGCATGCTGGCATTTATTTCACATTCCACCCATTGGATGGCAGTCACGTACAATGTTTTCCAGTCTAATTTTTCGTGAAGTGTATGGCAGGTATCTAGGACAGAAAAGAATGACAACTCCATAATTTTTTTTGCATGCTTGATATAAAAAGTGTTGATGATATTTCAATAATGGAATCATACGTCAGTAATGGCAACATGAAAATTAGATGAACAGGCTGATTGTGCCATGCCCACATATACGTACACACTATTTCGGAGGACTATAGTGCATGCATGGATAGCAGGGCTCTCTGGAGCCGTGGACGCAGATCTTGTTTGGCACCCAGGAGCACTTGGGTGTTCACCCCTTGTTCATTGTGGGGTGAGCTGATAGCTGTGCATTGATGGCGCACAAGAGTTCTGCATAACAATTTTCATCGACAATGATATAGAGAGCATGCCAACTTTCAAAGAATGTAGTGTTGTTATTGAAAAAGCAAATAAACTGTTTGCTACCTTCACAAGAGTGCATTAGGGTTGGTGTTCTTGTATGTTCAAAATTTATTTACCACTTCCAACATGGCCAAAAGAAGTAAGCACATTAACTGAGGTGTTGCGACGTAACAAGCCTGTGGGCACTTACTATGAGGCCCGTGCTACATCTGTTGCATTTTGCAATGAGAAATCTTGCCATGTATAAACAAAATTTAAAGTGAAATCTACTTTCATATTGGAAGGGTTGCATGTTTCGTCTTTAAGGTTAAGGGTACTAGTATACTCAGCCTCATAACAGCACCAGATAAATCATGTTTTGAAGGGAGCCGACCAACCTGCTTGCCACTTCCCCTTTTCCCATCGCCCTTTCCCTTCATACACTTTTGCTTCACCTCACATATGAATACAAGACACCTAATACCTACGTATTACTGTTACAAGGTGAAGGAAAACTGAATTTTTGCATGGTTTGACCATGTAGTCAGGCTTAAGTGCAATTCCACACTACCAAAAAAGTCAGATTTTTAGCTGCTCCTTTTCCCAGTAAGATTTATTTATGCACCTGTACTCGTTCAGGGTATATTGAACAGTCACAATAAATTGCAGCCTCCGCATCTTAGCCAAGAGTAAGGCTTTGAAATCGCCTTGTTTTTGTTCTAATTAGGCTTGCTTCCAGCTGGTAAGCAGTGTTTTGTCGTGCTGAATAAACAGAGAGGCTCATTTGCACAGTTCTTTCATTTAAAACTTTGGATTAGAGATAGCGACAAGATCATCAGGATGACTGCATTCCTGAAGAATGCCTGCCATCTTGCAGTGTTAGAGACCTTTAGCAGGTGACATGATGACATTTAAGTTGTGCATTGCCATCTTTGGTCATTCCAGAACTTCACATTCCAACGCTATGGATGTTCAGGTGATTCAAGGATTCCTTGCACACGGGGACCAGGCTGCTCACGCCAGGGTAAGAAAAATTGCCTTTAAAGGGGTAGGGACACGAATTTTATTTGCATATTTTTTTTATATATATGATGCATAACACATAGCATCATTGTCACAGCGGTTGAAACTGAAACTGTATGACAGATTTTATTTCAAAATTATTCAGTTGTGTACGTAAATTCCACGTCCTCATGTACGCACAATCCCAGAAGAAAAAAAAGTTCCTTCAAAATTTTTGTGTCAACTCTTTTAAGAGGGCATTGCTGTGTTCAAAACATTACAAGTATCCTGTTCAGCCTGTTAATAAATTGTATTCGGTACACTTGCAGCACATTGCTTAAACACAAGAGCTTCTAGCTTAGCCCCATTTCCTCATCTTGTATGAGGTGGGCAGAAAGTTTGGTGCAAAATGCCTCACTGCTTTGTCCAAGAAAATAGTCATTGCCAACTACATGGTCATCGTAGGCGATGCAGCATCGAACTTTAATTAGTTCGCACCGAACTTTGTGCATGGTGCAAAATTTTCTTGCGCTCCTTTCTTTAAAGAAGTGGAGACACCAGATTTTGGGTGGCACTTATCTTCTTGCTAAGGATGTTGAAAGACATTCCTGTGTATGGATTGCCACATTGCTTTCACTTGTGGCTGCAAGATACTGTATAATTGAATTTTTTTTTCTAATCTGTTTCGGTTTCAACAGCCTAGTGATGTTTGTGACAGTGGAACGAAGTCTAGGTCATGTGATGGATGACAAAAAGCGGCTGTATGATCTCTTCTTCCTCTCTTGTAGTGGTTCATGTTCTAGTGGTGTAGCGAACTAAAACATCAGAGGAATGATCGTATTGCAGTTTTTTCAGCCCTCGCGTGACCTAGACTTTGTTGTCATAGCCATCATTCGTCTGTAGAAACTAGAAACAAAACAGATGAGAAAAGAAATTTGATAAATTATTTGGTGGCCGTAGGAAAATAGCGTATAGTGACATGTGTACAGTAACGTCCTATGCATAATTACAAAAAATAAACATTAAACCAAGAATTAGATGTCTATACTCCTTTAAAGAACTTTTTTGTTGTTTCTTAAGCTGATATGGCATTCTTGTGTCAGTGGCTACAAAATTGTCGGTGGCCCTAACCACTAGACAGTGCTGATTATAAGGATAATTAGTAAAATCTAGTTAACTAACTGATATTAGGCTGTTTTTAGAAATTGCTAATGCCCTGCTGCAATTGAGTCTGTTCCTTTAGTTGTAATCTTTGTAATTTTACCAATGTTTTTATAAAACCCAATTTATATTGATGGTAGCACACTTGAAATGGTGATCAGCCAACTGGCCCTCATTTTAGCACTACTAGTTACTGTAGTTGGTATTGTTGCTTAGCTTTAAGGGTATGCCAGGTACAGATGAGATGATTGTCTATTAGAATGATAGAGTGGTCATCAAAGAAAGGAAATTATATTCTGGAAAAAAAAAAAGTAGAATTAAATCGGGGTACCAGTTATGCGCAATTAATGGCTGTACTGGCGTAGAGGTAATTAAAGGTCATTGCAACAGTCATATCGCAATATAGTTTATGCTTAATCAATGAGTCTCTCGATTTGCATGAAGCTGGGCTTTTAATGTCAACTGAAATGCAAAGTTCATAATTTCTTTTTGTGCCTTACAGATACATCCATCATAGCCAGCTCACAACAGACTGCTACCTAAATTTGTCTGCATTTTTTTTCGTTGACCAGAAGTGACAAAGGGTAGTTGATGTCATGAAATGCCATTTGGGTGCTTTGAAAATTGCATGGCTCAACAGAAGGTTTCGTTGTGCCTGACAGGCAGTTTTTACTTGACAATTTGTGGCTCTCTGTTGATGCAAATGCAATCGGGAATTCCCATATAGCATGGCGGAGCTGGCGGTATCAAGTGCTTAATTTAATTTTTCATCCCTATCTTCTCCCTTCATAAGGCTGCCAGGTGTAGCTGTAGCTATCTGCATCACGGGAAGAAACAATTGTAGAAAGACAAAAGTTTGCAACTTTGGCCACTGAAGAGCAGCTCTGTGTTGATCATTCCTTCTCTTTGGTCATCAATGCAGGCGCTGCAGTACTTTGAGCAGCTGAAGAGTGCTCCAAATGGCTGGCAGCTGTCCGTGCAGATGCTCCTGCAGCCTTCTGTTCAGTGAGCATCGTGTTCTCCTGTTATAGTTCAAATTAGTAAACCCAGGGCTGCATTCCATTCTAGATCCTCTCCAGGATTGAGAAGGGGAAGGTTACGCTTTTATGGTGATAAGATTTTGCGGACCAGTTTTGCTCTTTCTGCCATCTCAGGCAAAGATTATCGAGCACTCAATTTCTATTTGACAGGTTCATGGCAACAAAGTGAAGAAGCTAACCTATAGTTATTTTCATATTCCTGATTGTAAGTAGTTTACCAGATCTTGGAGCTTTATTTAGTTGCAAGAGTGTTATTTCAGAGCACATTTTCAGAGAATGCTTGTTTCAACTTTACTTGGGCTTGAATAATCCTTAAAACTGTGTTAAACATTTTCGTTCGCTTTCACACTCTGATTGGCAAGGTTTGTCATAATCTTGGAGTAGTCTTAGCAAGTGTCTGATGAAACATGCAGCAAACATTAGCTTGCACAATTGAATTTATGCTAAACAGCAATTAATTTGACGATGTATGCTAGGCATGCTTGGAAGAGTGCCCCCTACTTTTCTTTTTTTTTTTTCTTTTTTCTCTCTCTCTCTCTCTCTCTCACAAAACATTTCTCATTCTGCTTTTAGGGACGACTCAGTAAAGTTTTTCTGCCTGAGTGTCCTGGAACACTACATAAAGACAGGGTAAGTTTGGCTTTACCATTTCTTGGTTTTTAAACACGCAAGCTGCGGAAGTGTATTTGAACACTCCTATTCCTCGCAGGTATGAGACTGCAAAGGAGGGAGATCAGCAGGCGGTGCGGACCTTTATTAGCCAATGGATACAGATGCAGGTCAGTTGGATGCCCAACTACCTTCTAGGGTGTATATATGGTGATATGTGGTGAAAGTTATTAATGAAATCAAAGTACTGCTACATACTGTTTTGAGGGTTCAAATCTAAACATGCAGGTGTGTTGTGAACTTTTTTTTTTTTTTTTCCCACAGGTGTATGCCCCAGTGCCTGAGAAGGTGTTCATCCGGAACAAAGTGGCACAGCTGGTGTGCTGGGTGTTCCTCTGGGACTATCCAGCTCGTTGGCCCAGCTTTTTCACCGACGTACTGAACACTCTGTCCCTCGGCCCACCTGCAGTCGATGCCTACCTGCGGATCCTGCTTGCCATAAACAGCGACATTGCAGACTGCGAGATACCTCGCACTGTTAAGGTGGGCGTTGTATCATCCTCGTGTGCTCTTACAATGTGTGCTGGTGTCTTGGAGTCTGTACAAGTTGCAGAAAAAGGGCCAGGACTGCTGTGTTTTTACTTGAGCCTAATACTCACCTTTTCTGTTTTTTGTTCTTTTGCCAGAAAAACATTGATAAGTAAAAATAAGTTTTGTTTAATGCAGTTGAGCACATGCAGATGTGTAGCCGCAAACCACTTATCCCCTTCAGGCGCGAATTAAATTTTCTGAAAGGAAAATTTTTTCCTTGTGTTATTCATGATCAGTACACCAGACAGAAGTCAAGTGCAAGAAATTACGCCAAAATTTTCATATTTGAGCCCATTTTATTTGCGTCCACGTTTGTGGACATGGCGCCTCAAAGCTCCTACATGAGTGCAAACACTACAACATTTTCTTGTATTCTCTACTAAGTATGAGAAATGAATAAATGTTTTACTCTGAAAATACCTAAGGTACAGAAGAGTAGCCACTTGTTCAAGGCTTATGAAATAGATAAAAACAGTCATTCTGTGACGACAGGCAAAGAAAAATTCCGCATTTGCGGCAGCGAACGCGGCTTTTCGAAGTGCAGCCCTGCATCGTTGTGCGTTTGGTATGCTCATAACCTGGGGCCAGTGGTTGGTGCCATCATAGCGCGTTGTGCTTGTTGGCAATGGCTCTGCATTGTGAGGCTTCTTTTTGATCTCCTGTGGACCTTCATTGCTTCAGTACAACATTTACCAATGTTTATGTTACCTTGTTTTCACCTTGCCATTACTCTGTTTCATCATCGGAGAGGTCGGCGTCGGAGACATCTCCATTGGAGATTTTTCTAAGCAATGTTTCAGCGCTCGAATCCTCCAACTTTCTCCTTGTGGATGCATGGTTTTGAACATCTGCGTGGAATGAGCCAATCTGGCGCTGTCTGAGCGCAAAAAAAAAACAGAGCATCGAGGATAGAATGCGGCTCTTTGATATTGTTATGAGCCACCGTTCTCTGCGCACGAGAAGCACGAGGACAACACGAACCACGTCAATGGTTTCTTACTCGAGCGAGCACGCATGCCTCGTTTTCTTGTTCCTTGTCCTCGTTTTTCTCGTGCGCACAGAACAGTGTCTCATAACAATATTTTCGGCACTAAGGCGTCGTGTCCACGTTTGTGGACGCGCAATTCTGAGAGCCCACCGAAGCATTCCTTCTTTTCGTACGGTAATGAAATCCAGCATGCCCCTTCTACATTACCTTACTGGCATATTTCACATGACAAATTCCGTTTTTCACCACCGTTTGGAAAGAGAGCACGCGAAAATAAGATCAACTTACTCGCCCCGCCGTAAAACGTGGAGACGTCCATCTTGACTTCTTGTTTACAAACACATTTCGATGTACCTGTAACAGATGGCGCCACATACTTGACAGGGAGGGGCCAGTTGTTTTGTGCGCCAAATTCAAAGGTGGGAACACGCCTTGCGAGCAAGCTACGACATTTGGGTCGCGTCCACATATATGGACGCAGCGCCTGAAGGGGTTATTATTAGTAAAAAAAACCAACCCTGAAACACAAGCGAGCCGGCCATTTGGATGTCAATTGCACCCTGGCAAAGATTTAGCTGAAATATTATTGAGCTAATTTACTACATGAAAATCTTCTGCAATTACAATCGAAGGTATTGGACTTTTTTTTTTTTTTTTTTCTCGAGGGTAATTTAGATTGAGCAAGGCACTATGCAATAGCCAAAGTTGATTATACAGCTAAACCCCTGTTATAAGAGGCATGTATGTAACAGACAGTCTGGTATAAGAGACATCATTCACCCAAATGGTTGGCCGCACTATGACTTTCATTAATTGGACCTCTTGTGTGATGTAGAAGACAGTTGGCCATAAAAGACAAATTAGCCTTAAAGTTTGGTTCTTACTTGCTTTCACTTTAGCCCACGCTTCCCATACACGGCACTTCCTGGCTGACCAACCCGGAGGGAATCGGCAGTTGCCTTTTCCTGTCCTCCCCTTTATCTTTCACTTTCCTATCCTCTTTCTTACAACTGTCCTGTCTTCTCCTACCTTCTTAGTCTCTTCCTACTTCCAGGTGGCGAGGGTTAACCTTTTGTGGTTAATCACCCTGAGTTATACCATATACGGTTAATGTTGCGGTGTACAGCTGGCGTGGGCAGGACTTGTGCGCAAGTTTCTGTCCCGTCCCCTTGTTGGACTCCATGGTGGGTGGCTGGCACCATGGCCGAACAACAATCTAATTTTATGACTGCTTCTTCCCTTTCAACAAATCGTCTTTCGAAAAGAGGGCGCACTGACGAAACAGCCAACTTTAAAAAAAAATGGCAGTGGCTTAGCTTGGTTAAGCCTGGTAATTGCGAAAGCAATAGCTATGGCTACGCCTAGGTTCAGCTGGTGGTGTAGCTGGTTGTGGTGCTTGTGGTTATGGTTATGCAGTGATTCACCCTGGCCACGGCATATGGTACTGCGTCGTCTTGGGTCTCGTTGTCCTTGTTGTTGAGCAGACTCATCAAATCCAACTCTTCGGTTGTTTCCGTAGTAAAAGAGATTGTACGTCGCCGGCAAGCTGCATAGTATGCACACCGCTTAGAAAGTTGCTCTTCTCGTTCTTCTTCTGTCTCGGTAGCTCGCTGTTGCTTCCTCTTTGCATTCTGACGAACTGCCTTGGCCGTAGGCGACATTGCAACGTCTGGTTGATACCGCGAGCCGGGGCCCGAATTTATCCTACTGTATGACGTCACCCCCAACCGCGGCTCTCCCCCACGGAGAGAGAGCGGGAGTTAGGCCGTGGTTAGTAGCTACCGCCTCGTGAGTTGACGGCGCGAGTTGGGGCCCCTGTTTTTGCCGCAGTTGGGATGACGTCACTCCGGCTGTAGCGGCCCTTTGTGGAAGGAGCGGGAGTTAGGCCGCGGTTAGTAGCTACCGCCTCGCAAGTTGACGGCGCGAGTTGGTGCCCCTGTTTTTGCCGCAGATGGGATGACGTCACTCTGGCTGTAGCGGCCCCTCGTGGAAGGAGCGGGAATTAGGCCGCGGTTAGTAGCTACCGCCTCGCAAGTTGACGGCGCGAGTTGGGGCCCCTGTTTTTGCAGCAGATGGGATGACGTCACTCCGGCTGTAGCGCTCCCTCACGGAGGGAGCGGGAGATACTTAACCCTGTGTTTGGCGCATGATAGCTTTAGTTGCTTATGTGCCATTAAACTTAAAACACACAGAAATGCCTCGTTTGCTTTTCATTTATTTTTCGTCTGAGTAGCGACATTCACAGACTTGTTACTCACAGCCTCTGTTACCCTTTGTCAAACAAGCATAAATTTCCGAGGGATATTTCTGCTGGTGATGTTTTATAGTTTTGGCCGCTTCTAGCACCTTGATAGTAAGCTGGTTACTTTTACGATTTCGGGGCGCATTTTTTACTTGAATTCTTGTGTTGTTACCAGACACATAGCTTAGTTGTGAATCGCTAGTTGCTGTGCCACGTCACATCGCGATCACTCATTGCAATCACTGCAAACGTAGTTTGCCAACATATGCAGCTTTGGCACATCGGCCATGAGGCTCTTGGCTTGATTTTCAAGCTGGGAGAGGCTGTGTTGAACAGCATCAATGCAGCCTTGAAGCAGACCAAGATTTGCAACTGTTGCAGCATTAAATAAATGTAAGAAAGTTGCAAGGTGTGGTCAGTGTGGTGGCTAAGCAAATGCAATATGTAAATGAAAGCTATAATAACGCTTTTGCGATATGGTGTACCCTTCTTTTTTTGCGTATTTTAGCCATAGGATGCCTGCGCTGAAATAAGGTCTGGTTAGAAAATGTAAACGTTCTACCGTGCTTATAAGAGAAACTGCTCCCTAGTGCGTGTCCCTAATAAAGGGATTCAGCTGTATTGCATTTATTTAGAAACTAAACGTGCTTGTGTTTACTGGTGGTTTATGCAGAGGGCTCTTATTAAAATAATGATGCTTTTGCTGGTTTTGAACTGTGACACTCTTTGCAAAGTGTGGGCGAGGATTCGCGTGTGTGGCGGCCTTCAGCTAATACTACTACTGCTCGGTTTCAACAGGAGCAAGATCGAAACCGACTGCTAAAGGACAACATCCGAGAAACGCACGTTGTTGACCTGGTTAACTCCTGGTACAGCATTCTGGTAAGACCGCAGACGTTTCCTGTCTTGCATTCTTTTTTTTTTTTTTGGCCACATATGAGACTCTAGACCGCTTTTTTTTACTGTATCATAGAATTCGTTTTCTTCATCGAGAACTATCAAAGCCATCCAAGTGCAGTAAGAAATTGCGTACATAGTTGTGCACTGATTCAGTTGTGTGAGTAAGAAGCATGTGTGCTCATGCTGTGAGGAGACTCTGCTCGCACCAGCAGACTGCATGGTTGAAGACTCGATGCATATGTCTTGGCAGGCACATGTTGACTGTATGGTCATGCGCTCTCCAAAGTGAGCAAAACTTTCAGACCTTCCCAATGTAAATTTCGCTTTGCAGGATTCATATTGTTACAGTGAAGTCTCGTTCATTTGGCCTTCAAGGGTCTGGACAAAAGTCTGAAAAATAATTGGCCGGAAAAAAAACTGCTGAAAACCATATGTATTATGGTAATTTTATCTAATGAGCAAACTGCAGGGCAGGGTTTTTTTTTTATTTTTTTTTTTCCTCCAAACTGCAAGTAATGCAGTTTGAAAGAGCTGGAGGGTGCAGCTTCTTATCTGTATCGCCTCCCTAGGGCAATAAAACCTTTATGCCACAGTCCAGAAACACAGTCGAGTACATGCATGCTTCATGTCTTGCATTGATTCAGAGAGCACTCTACTTGAATTATTTCTTGGAACCGGCATATGCTTGCCTTGTAGCAACCCAGACAGTATCACTCTGGGGCTTAAACGTCTCTTCATTGTACCCACGTACATGCGGTGCTTATATGGTGTACGAAGCAACCGCACCCTTGCGATTAATTTCTGGTTGCAATTTTTCTCCCACTGCAATCACCAGACCAGCCAGTGCCAAAGTCCCGCTGGAGTGGAGCTGTGTCGGCTGTGCCTGGAAGTTGTGGGTGCATACGTGGCCTGGATCGACATCGGTCTGGTGGCCAATGACCGTTTCGTCGATGCCCTGGTGCACTTCCTGTCCCTGCCCACTCTGCGGGAGTCGGCCTGTGACTGCGTGTGCGAGATTCTAGCCAAGGGCATGGAGCCAGTCGACAAGCTGCGCCTTGTCGAGTCGCTCTCCATAGTCCTCCAGAGGGCAGGGGTGCTCACCGTGTCTGAGGTGAGAGCTGGCAGCATTACTCGATGTAGGCTGGCACAGTTAATAAGCTTTTGGCTGAGCCAAAGAGAGCGCTGCTCAGTTGCAGTCCTGTAAAAATGCCTTAACTGGGGAAAACAATTTTTATGTTGGTATACTTCCCCACAGATTTCGGCAGTGAAACTTTGAGACATCATAGTAGAACCCCTTTATAGGGTCACTGGGACCGGAAAAAATCTTTACTATATCAAGGTCTTTTGAAAGTGCATTAATTTGAACCTCGATAATTCGAATTTTCGGATAATTCGAACTAAACTACTTGGCGCGGCCAAGCTTCATAGAGATCTGTGTATAAAAAAAAAGCAGGTTAATTTGAACACGAGTCGATTCTGCTACGGATAATTATACCTACGCGCCGCCACATCTGGGCAAGTGGCTTGGCACACCAGCACATAAAAAAAAAAAAAAAAAAAAAAAAAAAAAAAAAAAAACCCTTCGCAAAAGAGCGGAATAGTTAGTGCTGCGCACGTCCAAAACGGGGACAGAATGTGAAATCAAGTAAAACCATGTAAAAGTTGATAAAGCCTAAATGGCGCCATGACCAGTGCGGCGGCTGGCGGCGCCAGAGGGTAGGGGTTGGTGGCCTGCTCTCACTTCCGCACAACCCCCGACACTTGCAACTACTAAATACTCATTACTTCGAGCCCTGTTAATTCGGAGATGCAGATAAATACTGTCGACGCGGTCCCAGCCAACGGCCATGAAAGGCTATGGGTGGCCACAGGTTTAGCAAGAAAACATTTGTTTGTTTTTGCGGGAGTCTTCTATCCTTCCACCCATCAGTCGTCAACGAAGAGCATGCAGTTAGCCGCAATCTTGACACCAGCGTTTAGCATCGTTCGCTTCAGAAGGCGTTTGCTGTTTTTGCGCGTTCCAATGATTGAGTGTCAGTAAACAGCGCCCGCCCCAATCAAGCATGGCAGGATAATGTGAACAGGCCTGCGCAACCGGACAACCGCTGGCACTCTGCCAAGTTCACTACCCCCTTCCCCCCCCCCCCCCCCCCCCCCCCCCCCCCCGGCTAAAACACAATGTGATGTTATCGATGTTATCGCTGGGCAGCATAAATACATTGTGCAAAACGGATGGACGCGCTAACGATTAACGCCTTTATTTTTTTTTATTTCAAATTCTTAGGCAAAAATCAGGGTGGGTGGGTTCATTATGCAAGTGGGTTGGTTACGCGGGTAAATATGGTAAATTTATCGTAATGCAAATGATTCTTGGCAATTTTCGAGGCCGTTCGATAATTCCAACATCAGATAATTGAACTTTTTTTTCCGGTCCCGCCGTGAAGTTCCAATTAACAAGCTTTTACTTTTTATATCAGTTGGTGATGACATGGTCCTGAAAATGCTTTATGCTGATTAAATGGCTACTTACTGAACACGTCTTGTTGCTTAATGGAAAAAAAAAAAAAAATCTAAAATACCTTTCATTTCTCTCTCTTATATCACCTTTTCATGTCATTTTCTTTTTTCAGCTATAATATTTTTTTGTTAAAGTACCTGTTAAGCATGAGAGCAACGTGGCTACGAATACAACAGAGTTTGATTTCATGTGAAAACCAGAGCCTTACAGAGCCTTACGAGAGCATGCACCGTGCTTCCTTCTGGGCATCTGGTGGACCTTTGGGCTGTATTTGCTCGTCACAGTGATTCTGTCTTCAGGATCCTGCATTTCTGTGAAAGCTGGTTGAGACATTGCTGTCCTCTCATTTCGTACATATGCAGTGTAATGAAATTTTTTCGTGCAAGAAGGGAGAAAGCCATTGGTTATTCAGTGAGTGAAGGGAATTGCTTCTCTTTCATCTTGTTCCAGGGAGAAGACGTTGACTTCCTCATCAAGCTTGCCAAGCTTGTCAATGCAATTGGGATTCAGCTCTTTGACGCTTACTCAAAGTAAGTTGGATTACCACACATTTGTCTGGAGTAAGAAAAAAATATATGGCAGCATTTTCTGCTGTAGTGGCTTGTTATTGCGTGACCTTCATACTCGTTTCTTAAATGCGAAAGCATTGCTAACCATATTACAAGAAAAGTCGTATATGGTACAAAACATCACGAGTCTACCCGTCAGGTGATGCCTGGCTGGTGACATGGATTTCAGGCTCAGAGGTGGCATGTCTTTGCGCCTCAGGCTGAGGGTAGTTGGCAAGTGTGACAGGGCATGACATGATTGGCATCGTGTAGGGGCCCGTAGGGGGGGAGGCATATCCGCTTGCCAAAGACATACAGTCGAACCCGGATATATCGAACTCGAAGGGGACCGCGAAATAGTTCGATATATCGATAATTCGATATACAGAAATCGGCTTGTGACGGCACTTACGATGCAAAAAAACGATACCGTATTTGTCGCGTAATCGACCCACTCTCATAATGAACCCACCCTCCACTTTTGCACCCGAGAATTTGAAAAAAAAAAAAAAAAAATGCGTTAAGGCTAGCTCGCTCACATGCAAGCGACGAGCGGCAACGACAGAGCGAAAATTTTCAAACTTATTGGAACTGCGTCCCTCTCGCCGCTCGAGCCACCGCGGCAGCTCAACACAAGGTTTCTGTGTTGCATGTCGATGGCGCGCATCACTCTGTTTCGGTCGTCTCATCCGCAGCTCACTGGCAGCGTGCCAAGATACTGCGCAGTGATAACGTCAGGGCGCGTTTATCTTTTTATAGCTCCTGCGGTGGCGGGGAGTGAACTTGGCAGAGTGCCCGTGATGGCTTGATTGCACAAGCCTGGTTCGATTTATCACGCCACGCTCGGGGCGGGCGTCATGATCGGAACAGCTGACCGCGTGCTTTCGCTGATTCATACATGCAAGGATAAACGATTAAAAAATAATAATAATAATAAAATAAACAATCCGCAAAAAAAAAAATCCCTGCCGCTTTTTAACGTCCGCAGCCGCCATATCTTACGCTACGCCGCGCGTACAGCCCAACAATAGGAAAGGATGACACTCGGAAATAAAAAAAAAAATAAAAAAAGAACCAGAGAGCTGGCGCTTCTTAACATCCGCAGGCGCCATAGCCACGTCCGCCGCCGCACGTAGAGGGTTCGCAACACACGCTGGAGAAAGCGTCCGATGGCTGTCTGAAAACGGGCTGAGCTGGCTTGGTGCATGCGTTGCGCGTGCTGAAGGAGAGAGATAGTTCAGCAAAAGAATGGGCACACCCACGCACATGGCTTGCAAACGTCATGTGTTGGCGCTCGGGAAACGACAACTGCAGATGCGCGCGCCTTTGGGGAATGGGCGCGGCGCTGCCCAGACCAGCTGTCGCCGAACTGTCCCCTCTCATTCCTTCCGCGCGTGGCTTGAAAGCGTCACGCAACAAACGGCCAAGGGTAATGCGACCGTCTTTGGGGAAGGCACGCTTTCCAGTACGTGGTGCGGAGTTCGATATATCGAACGACCGTTGAAATTGAGTTCGATATATGACGCGGCTTTCCTATACTTTTACATGGGATTTTCAAGGGGATATTTCGTGAGTTCGATATAACCAAAATTCGATATATCCGGATTCGATATAACCGGGTTCGACTGTAGTATTAACGCGAAACAAGGGCGAATGACAAGAACACATCTAGGTTCTTCTTCAGTCGATTTCTTTGAACATAAAAGTGCTTCCCTAATGTTATGAAGTACCGGCTGAGAAATGCAGTATCGTTATTTGCTGTACGGCACTGCGTGTTCTCTCCTTAAGGTGTGTAGCGGTTTTGCTTCCCTGAATGATTGGGTGCGAGAGGTGCCTGCTGCTTTTTCGGCCCACTACTTTTTTTTTTCTTCTGGTCATATAGATTGCGACGTTGGCATTTTTAATTATTAATGCCACGTGCCTAGCGCCGCGCGACAGCAGTGTTTGGTGCCTACGATGACGAAGCGGTTGTTGTTGGCACGAGCGGCGCGCTGGTGCTGGACTCTGCGATCGGAACGACAAGCCGACCTTATTCTCTGGTCCTCGGCTACGTGTACTTTCACGGCTTCCTGTGACTTCAGTCGTGACATTATTATTATTTAATTCTTTTTGTCTACGCTGTCTGTGCAGGTTGCAGAAGAAAGGGGACGCAGCCAGCCGGCAGCTGGTGCAGACGGAGCTGGCCTCCAAGATTCCGCTGATGCTGCAGTTTCTGGGCCACGAGGACGACGACGTGTCCCAGGGAGTGGCCGAGTTTGCCCGCGAGTACATCCAGTACCTCAAGCAGGCAGGGAACTACACACAGCCGGACAAGGCTAGCATTGAGGTGCTTCCTTTGGCCCCAGTTCTCTGTCCGCGTGTGTTGTTTGCAAGGGATCCAAAGTGCAACCCTGTGACAACTTGTGTACAATGAAGAATGCATTCTTCTCAATCCAGTGTCCTCATGAGCTGGTACTGGAGTGATTTGTGGTCCCTACAAGATTCTTTCATTCCTTAAAAGAATGATTTTAAATCATTGTGATTATAATAATGGACAGAGATTTCAGTTGTTCCTAAAGAATTGCCATTGGCAGATAATCTTGTGCAAGTGAACGTTCCTGGGGGGTTTTGGTGATTAAAACTGCCATTTTGTGCAATTAATAGTGAACTTGATATGGCTGGGCCGCTTCTCTGTCTTCGGGTGCAGCACTGATTACACTAACCATGCCCGGTTATTTCCATTGTTCCATTGTGCAATCCGTTATAGGAGACAAAGTGAAAATACCCCTTTGTGCAGTTTTCGTTTCTTGCAGCAACTAACTGTGATTTTTCTTTTCTCCCTCTCCAGGCGGTGTTGTACATAGTAATTAACAAATACAAATATGACAGCTCTTATTTATTTGAACGCCAGGTGAGTTTACTTTTGTTTATCTACCCTAAAGGCCGTCATAGGCATTTGATTATGTAGTGGATTACTACGGTGATCTAATTCTTTGCGCAATGGCATTGCAAGCTGATAACTAGTATAATGAAAGAAGTCAGGCAAAGGCTCTTTGCTGGCAACTGAATTAGTCTTTGTAGGAATCATTAGCGCAAAATTAAACACCTGAATTTTTGTGAAAGGCTTATACATTTTAAGGCAGATCTTCATGACCCCTTGTATGTATTGTAATTAATCTGAAGTGCTGTTTATCTGATGATTAGATGGACCATTTTTTTGTGTCCTCTACTTTTTTTTTTTCTTTCTTTTTCCTGTCTAGGGGGAAGACGAGGCCTTATTCTTAGAGTATAGAAAAACTTTGAAAGTGCTCTTTGACAACATTGCTCAGCTGGTGAGTCTCACAGACATTTTCAAATCTAGTATATCACCATTCTGCATACTGCAGTGCGAGAGGCTGTCTTTAGGAGTATTACTGAGGATGATTATTGTTGCATCAGGTCTGCATCAGGTCTTTCAGCAGTCAAGTTAGTGAATACCACGAAGCAGCAGGGGATGTGGAGGGACTTACCGTTATCGCTCAAGAGGAAAGTAGTACAAACAAGAATTGTTCACTGCAGTTTGTCCGCAAGGGAGTAGTGAAGAGTAGTGGCTAATTGCTTTGGAGGAACCTCCTTTCCTTCTTTCTCTTGCTGCCTTGCTGTTTAGAAACAACTGTGTAAAGCATGATAGAACGTTATTTGTTTGAATATGTACAATGACCATTGCCTTTCGATGTGTTTGCTTGCAGCGTGGAGAGGGTGGTTGTGAAGGTTAAAGCAAATTCTTTTCACCTTTTATATGAGGACATAGCAGCCGTGCAAGTCATTCTCGTTGGCATGCTTAATTGCTTGGTTTTTTAGTCTGCGTGCATGCATTGCCATGCCTTTCCTTTACATTATGTTTTGTTCCATTTTTCCTTAGGACAGGGACCTGACGCTGTCACTGACACAGGGCATGATAAGCACAACACTGCAGAACTGGAGCAGCCTTCCATTCCAAGATGTGGAAGTTGCCATTTCCTTTTTGTATCTGCTCGGCGAGGCCATTCCGGTGAGTCTCGAGCTCAGAGGCACGTTTTTGACGTGTGCTGCTCGCCCGTCGACTGTGTCTTGCTGTGTGTGACTACCATCCTAAAGCTTCCCGGTCAATCACAAGAGCCTGAGGTTATGTACTAGAACTGCTGGTAACTGTGGCATCCTGTGTTGGCAGCTGTCAAAGAAGCATTCTTTGATGTTACTGAAAGCGCTAATGTTCTTGTGAACTGCGGTATCATTTGGATCATATGTTTCTTAGGGCACCTGTATGTTTCAGGTTTGAAACATGTACATATTGATCTAGCAGAAGCATCATTTATCAGGGTTAGTTCTGAAAGTAGCAGTGGACTCTGCAATTTTATAGTGGGCAAGACTGGCTTCTGCTCACAAGGACAATGGTAGGGGAGTGTATTCTGGAATTTTTTTGTCATGCGCAGTGTAGACACTACCTTTTCATGCATACCATTGAGTACGATGCGTGCCAGCAAGTATTATGCAGCAGCCAATCTGCAGCTTGTGAATGTTGCATGTGGATTTGCATTTTAATGAAATGGCTGTATAATTCCTTGAGAGCTGCCCAGTGGGTCCACTACAGTGGATCCACTACTTTTCATCTTCCATCTCCTGTTTTTAGGGGTTCCACAACGTCCAAATACCTGGAAGCCCTGATGCTGTTGCACCAATCGTCATCATCATGCGACAGGTCTGTTCCAGCATTCAACTCCGTTGTTTGCGATCTATAAGCGATTGGAGTTTTTGTTTTATCACTGCTTGAACCGGAAGTTAGTGAAGTGAGTTACAAAAGAATATCAATAATATAAACCTAATAGTATAAACCTATAAACAATAATATAAACCTCACAGGGTTGCAGAAAAACTCGCATCACCTGGAACTGGTGATCGAAGAATCGATCATGTGCGGGCAGCACATAAGTGCTTGGGGTTGTGGTCACAGCCCACATGCTCGTACCATCCGTAGCAGTTTAAGAGAGTACTCGGAAGCTGTCATCTTCTGACTTTGTTTATAAAGCGTTTTATGCTAAGTACCATGTGTTAAATTGCAATTGTCTTAATCGGGTGTTTTTGCTTCTAGCTTATATCTAGTGGTGTCAGCTCCTATGGGCATCCGGCGGTGACACTGCAGTTCTTTGAGGCCATTGTGCGGTACGAGAAGTTCTTCAATCAGGACCCAGAAACCATTCCAGATGTTCTTGTAAGCATGGTTCTTGCTTATTCTTTCCTGTCTGCATGTTCATCAGTGCTTTACGGTAAAACCTTATTAACATGGACCTCAGTCATGCAGAAACCTGACTAGTTTTGACTGGCAGTGTAGGTCTTGCTAATTTTCACCTTTTTTTAATGGAGATGGGCTGAAGATTCTTTATGAACGGATGTGCATAAGTGGAATGGTTCTATTTACACCGCAACACTAGCAGAGCCACAAGGGTGCAGTCTAGTGGGTTTGCTTTTGGCTTGGCAAGCAATTGCACACTGCGTGGGGCATTTCACGAGGCACTCTCCACCTTTAGTGCGGTGCAAAGATGTTCTTAAAGACCGGGTTGTCCCTGGTTAGGTTGCCTTCATGGACGAGAGGGGTCTGCGCCATCCAAGTCCCAGTGTGCGGAGCCGGGTGTCCTATCTGTTCTCCAAGTTCATCAAGTCACACAAGTGAGTCTCACTAACTGTCAACACTTGCACCTTTCCCTCGCGACGCGCGCAATTTTTTTCGATTGCCAATGTGGATTGTGGGAATTTAAAAAAAAAAGCATTTATCAAAGTTTGTTTTGTCAAGCACTTAGCAAACATCCGATACGAAAGCCAATGTGGATTGTGGGAATTTAAAAAAAAAGCATTTATCAAAGTTTGTTTTGTCAAGCACTTAGCAAACATCCGATACGAAAGCATTTTGTCGTCTGTTTTACCGAAGGATGCGGGGTCGAATCCTAGTCCCACAGTGGCCGTTTTTCGATGGAGGTGAAAATTTGAGGTGTCTCCCATGTGCTGTGCGATGTCAATGTACGCTAATGAACTCCAAGGGGTCCAAATTTTCGAAGCCCTCCGCTACAGTGTCTCTCATAGCCTGAGTCGCTTTGACACGTCGTTAAACCCCCACACACACAAATTAAATCAAAAGCATTTTGACTATGCTAGAAGTTTATCAAACATGCACATTAATGCAGAGAACTTTGCCTAAAATGCTAATAATGTTTAAGAGTAGTGGTGCACAGGTTTTGCTCTTCGTAGTTGGCTGAAATGAGGTACATGTCACCAAATAAACATATGCTTTTTTTTATGGCTACTGCAGCGTTAGACTGTAGGACTTGCTGTTTGCCTCTGTGTCGACGCTAGCATCAGAGGCAGTTCCACTCTGCCACGATCAAAGGTCAAGGGCATGGTCCTCCTTGTCATGACATTTCCTGGTCGTGGCTATCATGTACAGGCGCAGCATAATGGCTGTGTGCTTGGCTACTTGTAATAGCGTTGCTGTGCAGCTATTTCACAAGCAAGCGAGACAGTAATTGCTCGGGGTAGTGGCTTTGATAACCGGCCTTAGAAGCTGCATATAAATGGAGGCGAAACAGAAGGTGCTCGTTTACTAAGCCATATATATCGATGCACATTAAAGAACCGCGGGCGTTGAAATTGCACTAAACCCTCTCCTATGGCATGCCTCACAGCCCGAGTTGCATTGAGATGTTAAACCCTGTAAAACCATGATAACAAAGGTCTTTCTTTAAGCCTTCCAAGTATTTCAGCTATCATATGCAGGCTCATATGCGAGTGGCCCGTTTTCATGCTTCTGTGTGCCACGATTGGCTCGTTGTCACTTGTACACAGGGTGCACATGCTGAACTTCACCGAGGACATCCTGAAGCAACTGCAGGACCTGCTGGTGCTGTGCCCCACTCAGAACGGGGTCACAATGGCCTCCCTCCTGTCGCCCGACGACCAGCTGTACCTTTTCGAAGCGGCCGCCATGCTCATAGTGTCTGGACAGTTCAGTGCCGAGGTGAGAATGACGCAGTCTCCTGTTCTTCTAGTGGTGACAGACGAAGGGTACAGTTAAGGGGGGACACGGCTCTTTGGCACCGAAAATCGGCCTGAAAATCGGATTTTCAATTTTTTCATTTTCGTATTCCTCGCACTATTCCGCATCTGCACGCAAATTTTCATCCTTATACCCCGCGTATTTATGAAGTTATAGCGATTAAAAAATGCAGTACCACACCCACTGCCCTTTAAATTGTGGACAAACGACACCCAATTTCGATCGCCCGGCGCATGAGAACTACGCGCTCCACCGCGGCGATTTTGGTCTCGTTCGAAAGCGCGCGTTTTCGGCTTATTTTTTCTTTCGGAAAGCAACCCTGTGCGCTCCGCCTTCCCCATAAAAAACAAACAAAAAGATAGCATGCAGCGCGCGCTACTATTGGCCGGTTAAGGCACGTGATTAAAATGGCGTCGTTTGGTTGGTTCCGGCAAGCTAGCCCTGAAATGCGGACTCCCAGTGACGCCATTTTGTCTTTCTGCCGACCACGCTAGTGCAACGCGAGAGTCATGCCAGGCGCGAAGAAGTACCGCTCTTTGCACAAGTTCGGGCGAAAGCAACCAAAGAAACGCGTTAAGAATGCGACTTCGTTGCATACTGTGCAAGAAGCAAGTGCCAGTGCTGCGGGATTGTGTGACGATCACGTTGCGGGCGGCGACGCTTCTCCGATTCCGCTGGACAACGGCGCCGTTCTTCGTGCCGACTGCAGTCGTGTACGTATTGATACCGCGCCTGTCACTAACAGTGACATAACTCAAGTGAGTGCCCGTGAGCAGGCTACGCTTGATAGACTGGTATCGACGCCGGCGACGGCACGAAAGACCGCGCTGTTCGCCGATGCAAGTGGTGCGTCCGCAGAGTCAGATGCGGACGGAACAGCCTCCTATGCGGTAATTGACCTCAGCATTGTGAATATCCTTCTGGATGCCGTGCGGTGCAAAGCGTGTCGTGGATGCGTGCGTTTAATTACCAGCGACCGGAGCTATGGCCTCGCCGTAAAACTGATCGTGCTGTGCGACAACTGCGGTGAGATTGCGGCCGAGTGGAACTCGCGGAGGGTTGACGGCGAGAAAAGGTGCAATCCTTTTGAGCTGAATATTCTGGCTAGTCGAGCAATGCTGTCGACCGGTAACGGCCAGACAGCAATGAACGATATCTTTTCGGCGATGGGGTTGTCGCGGCGCGGGATGCACAACAGGACGTTTCAACGGCATCTGAAGAACACACTGCAACCCGCTGCTACCCGAGCCGCCACGACCGCTATGGCACAAGCCGCGCAGGCAGTGGCGAAGGTCTACGATGACTTGTGTTTTGGGCATAGGGGGAACATTGCCGTGTGCTACGACGGCACATGGATGACGCGCGGACACTCATCACATATAGGCGTCGGTGCCGTGGTGGAACTCTTCACTGGTTACGTGCTTGATTATGTGGTGTTGTCAAACTTTTGTCTGGGCTGCGAAATTGGTCCCAAGCCAAACACTGACGGCTACGAACTTTGGAAATCACGCCACCAGTGCCAAAAAAACACCAACTCCAAGGCTGGTCAAATGGAAGTAGAGGCTGGCAAAATTCTGTTTGAAAGATCTCTGCAGCGCCACAACATGCGCTACACAACCATGCTATGCGATGGGGACAGTCGCACGTTCAGTGCTCTTAAAGATGCTGCAATCTATGGCTACATTGAAATAGTCAAAGAGGACTGCATAAATCACGTGCACAAGCGTATGGGAGCAGCTTTGCGCAACCTCTTGCAGAGACACAAGGGTGCAGGGAAGCAAAGTCTTGGCGGCAGAGGAAGGCTGACAGCTGATCTAGTTGACAAGCTGGCAATATATTATGGCCGAGCGCTTCGATCAAATGTAGGTGATGTGGATGCCATGCAGCGAGCTGTGATGGCGACATATTACCACATCACATCTACTGATGACTGCCCCAAACACAGTTTGTGTCCTACCGGTGAGAAGTCATGGTGCCGCCACAACGCTGCAAAGGCAAAAGAGGAGCCTGCACCAAAGCACAATTACAGTCTGCCAAGAGATGTGGCTGATGCTCTTTTGCCTGTTTATAGTCGTTTATCAGAGAAGAGCCTGCTGCAGAGGTGCATTCGGGGGAAGACCCAGAACTCGAACGAAAGCTTCCACTCGGTCATCTGGACCTTGATCCACAAAGAGCGGCACTCATCACTGTTTGCTGTGGAAGCAGCCACAGCAGAAGCTGTGCTGCGCTTCAATGCCGGCTGCAAGCATACAGCAGCAGCAATTCTGCAAGAATGCAGTACAAATGTGACAGCAACTGGGTCCAGGAGAGCTGAAGAAAAGGACTTGCACCGTAGCGTACGTTCTGCAAAGAAGCGGGCGGCTTCGCTTGGCGTTGCTAAAACAGAAAAAAGAAAACACCGCGACAGCATGCACCCCGACTATGCTCCTGGTGCATTTTAATAGCATGAGGTCTTTGGGGTTGCCCTTCCTGATTAAATGCCGTGAGGCTTGAGTGCTTCCGACAATCCCCCAATTTTGGTAGTGTTGCATTTTTTAAAGATCAATATCTCTGGTCCTGTTCTTGCTATTGCTTTAAAATTTTTTTTTCTAGAAAGGGAATCCTGCGAGTCTCATGAAACCAAGGTAAATGCAGTGACGACAAAAGAAAATTTGCTGAGAAGGTTATGTTGTCTTCGGTACCCAAATGGAATTTTCCTTTCAAGCGTTTCCTATTGCGTAACTTTGGCTCAAATTGGCATAGGCCATTAATTTTCGCTTCAGATCACTTTCCACCTGTTTCTGATCTTGTTGACATATCAATCATTGACATAATTTACACCTACATGCTGTGAAGTGTTTTTCCTCGTTTTCTCAAAACTGCAATTTTGAGGGTGCTGCAATTTTGGAGGAGAGATATCTCTTAGTCTATTTGTGCTATAGCTCTCATTCTTGTCTTGTTAGAAAGAGAAAACCTTCGACAGTGCCGTAGGACAAAAATATGTACAGTTATTGTGCGGCAACATTTACCGAATTAATTATCAATCTTAGGTGCCAACCTGGGCTTTTATTCATAAAAGTTTGACTTATTGTAACTTTGGTTCAAATTCTTCTACCACGTTAATTCATGACTAGCGGCACTCTATGATCCTTCTAGATCACTCTGGCAGGGCTATTCTCCTCATGCCATAAAGTGTTTAGTAATTAACTCACCTCCAAACGAAGAACATGAATTAGGGATTATTTTGAAAGCTATTTCATCTACAAGAAAACTAATCAGATATTTGAAATCAGCATGCAAAAGTACATTAATGGTGCAAGTTTCAGTCAGATCCACCCATAAATAAGGAAAAAAGTTTTAAGAGGGGTGTCCCCCCTTAAGTCTCAGTGTAATGAGACAGTATTTTTCCAAAAGAAAACTTCGTTAAATTGCAAACCTCATTGCATGAAGGTTTTTGTCTTTCAGTTTTGCAAATAACATGGCATGTTCATGCTACCTTCTTGTTCTTTATTTTGCCCGTTTGGGGGGGGGGGGGGGGGGGGGGGGGCATGCATTTCAGTGGAAGTAAAAAACTGGAGTGAAAAAAAACCTTCTTGCATTGTTAACTTTATTGTATCGAGGTTTGACTGCATGGGAAAAAAAAAATCTCTGCAGAAAGTCTCAGTAAAGGTGCGTTAACGGTGGAACCGGACGCTGGTGGGATGGATAATTGGGCAAACTGGGCAGCATTATTCTCAGAACTGACGCACGAAGCAAAGGGAGGAAACGTGTTCTGTTCCACTTTCTCTTTCAATAAAAGTGGTGCTTCCCAAGCTTGAAACCTGTGCTGCCCTTCACACTCGTGAAACTCAACAGCAGTTCCATCAGAGACTGACAGTGTGCTTTCTTCTGCTGCATGATGTAGCTTTTTCTATTTTTAGACCTTCAATGAGTGGGTGTGATGCTCTAAAAGCTTAACACTCTCTCTCTCTCTTTTCTTTTTTTAATGTTGGACTTGTACTATTGCACACATACTGTGCTTTCAGAAAAAGCAGCTGCTTATGAAGAATCAGCTGACCCCTGTCATGCGCAAGTTTGAGTCCTTGGCCCAGCGATTGCCTCTGGAGCCTGTGGAGGAGAAACGGCGAGACATTGCGGAGTGCATGAACCATGCCATGGCGGTGACCAGGTACATGTGGTTGCTTGACCAAATCGGAGTGGCTGGATATGTACGTCCCGAGGCCTTTTTTTGACCTTGGTTGTTTTATTGTTTCGTTCCAGTCGGACCAGCAAGGCATTCTCAAACCAGCAAACCATGAAAGCCTGCAACTGTGTTTCTATTTACCTGGAAGCACTCCAAGTATTTCTGCAGGCCTTAGACGTAAGTGCTGGCACCCTTTTCTTGACCAAGTGAGGGAAGTTTGGTGCAAAAGAGTGCTCTTAATACAGCAGCTGCCAAGCATTCGTGCACGCTGAAAAAAAAAAAAAAAAAAAAAAAAGGAGGAAAAAGGAAAAGAAGCTGTTGCAAGTTTGTCTTTATTTATTATTCATCGCTCATTGCAAAGAACAATGCGAAAAAATTCAGGAAATTAGAACGTGGAAGTTTCTAAAATTCTAAAGATCGGAGCAGATTTCCGTATCGCTCGCAGAGGGCTGAATTTGAGTGTTACCAATTTCTTACCACACCTTAGTTACACACAAGCTTGGATGTCATTGTTGGCTCGCCAGGGAAGCCTGCGGATTCCTATTTTTGCAGCGCCGTCATTTCCGCATGCATAGTTAACAGAGCGGATGCAACTGTAGGCTGGGACCACAGGCGATGTTTTTTTTTTTTCCTTCTTTTTTTTTGTTCGTGTGTACAGCTTCCATACGAGCAGCCGCTGCTCCAGGCAGGTGTGCGGCAGTTCCTACACCGCATGGTGGTGTGCCTGGAGGAGGAAGTGCTGCCCCTGGTGCCACGAGCCTGCGAGCAGCTCCTGCGCAACCCGGACGTGCGCTCGGTGCAGGAGCTCATCCCTCTCATCAACCAGATCGTCTGCAAATTCAAGGTAGGCAGCCATCTTTCTCTTAGTTTGTTATGTCAGCACAGTGGTTTGAATTGGCAGGACAGTTTGTTCAAGACCGTACTTACATTGCACCATTTCAAGCAGCCAATGGCAGTGACCTAATGCATCTCGGTATGTCACAAAAGCTCATGGTGAATCGTTTCACCGCCTTGAGCTCGCTCACTTACCACAATGCTGTTTCTAGCCTTCAAAACGTTTGCCGATTGGCTGAAGCAATGGAAACAGCTGCTGTATTGGTGGCCGGCCGTGAAGATAGACACACTTCGATGCTGAAACGCACTTGATTCGACCATGTGCTGTTTCTTAGATGGAGCAACAGTGTCAAGCTGTAAAGCTGCGCTCGTTCTGAAACGAGTAATGTGTAAGTTGTGCTGAAGCTTATGGCACCATTCCGATCGGCGTAGCTTGACCTATTGCCAGGCTCCCTGCCAAATTAGATGTCCAAATTTGCATCGCCAAGTTTGATGGACACAGTGTTGCTGCTCCTGCTTCGTGCAGAGTTGCCTGACTCTTCCTCAGAGGCTTTCCTCCTCTCAAGTACTGCGATTGCCGCTACAGAATGTGAGCGAGCAAGCGTTGCCTTCTCATTGTGCCCATTCCTCGCGGTAGCGGCAAGACTGTTTCTCCGGCTGGCATCGCGCAGCCTTACCCGCGTTTCTGACAGCCATGTAGCGCTATCACACACACAAAAAAAGCCATTGGAGCGGGGCAGATTGGAAACTGGTTACTCGGGTTCAGCAGCTGAGCGCGCTGACCACTGAGCGGTTTCGGCTACACATACTCTCATGTCCCATTCAAACCATGCATGGCTAATTGCGGCCATTAACCTGACACACCTGTTTTTCTGGCTGGTGTTAACAGTGCCTCAACCGCACTTCTGGTCACCTCTGCGGCTGCGAATTTTTATAGTTACTGCACTAAGGAATTTTCGCTTCCGAATATAGCGTGACATGCAAGATGCTGGACTAGACTGCCATCACATGTTGCTACTGAAGATAACGAGTCTTTCCAAAATCTTCGCAATAAAATGATTCGAACTAGCCGATTTAATATTGCCGTGTTTACTCGATTCTAAACACCCCCTTTTTTTTCATGGTAAGGATAACCAAGTCGGCGGTCAGGCATGCCGGCTTCAGTGGCAGCACCCACTGTCACCATTTTTTAACCTGCTCCTATCCGAGCCACCTGGAGGTGACTAGGCAGAACCGTCACTGTCCGCTCTGCTCGAACCCTCTCTTGGGTCACCCATAACTTCTTACCTATGCCACCTCTCCAGTCTAATATTTTAAGCTCAGCGTTTGGCTCTGCATCCCTTCAGAAAAGCGTGAGTACCCAAAGTGCAAAAAAAAAAGTGTAAAGGAGCGATTGTTGAGTTACCTGACTTATGCAGTTTCACATAAAAGTGATAAATGCAGTTCTCACACAGAACTGAGCACTGAAGGATGTGCTTCATTGATGAGCCAAAAATTCCATCAACCAAAGTATCTTGCATAATGGAATAACTTTACACATTGAGATAGCTATAGTCGCTATAGTCTATCGCAGTTGTGCAGTAGCTATGTAAATTCACAGCTGTAGAGGCGGCCGAGCAAGCAAGCGTTCTGTTGTGGCAATCCTGGTCTTCAGACCATGCGAATGCGAGAACAGCTACACTGTGTCTGTCAAACTTGGCGGTATATTTGGACGTCGCATTTGACAGGCAATCTGACAACAAGTTTAGCTGCATCAACCGGAATGGCGTCAACTTTGTTATTCTTCTAGTTTAGAAAAGCGCTTAAATCCCAGCTGTGGCAAGGGATTCCCACAAATTCATACTCTACAACTGCACACCACAGCACTTTTCATTGCAACTCGCTTTCACTGCTTCGGCCATTTATTAGAGAGGTCGTAACAGTGATGCTGGGTCATGTAGTAATGAGGGGTCATTGTTAGTAATAGTTAAAATTCAAGCCCTGGAGACAGGCTTCCCTCCTGGTTTAAAGGGACATAGTAAGAGAATGTAAGCTCTGAAGACAGGCTCCCCTCCTGGTTAAAGGGCATAGTAATAGTTAGAATGCAAGCCCTGGGGCGGGCTCTCCTCCAGGTTAAAGGGTCATAGTAATAGTTATGTAGTAATGAGGTCATAGTTAGCTAGGATGCAAGCCCTGGAGACAGGTTCTCCTCCAGGTTAGGCCACCTGAGGTTGCAAGGGGGGCAGCTTTCTTGGGTGTTCCAGAAAGAAGTGGTGCCCTTCCTGCAACGGATGTTCATGCCCTTGGTCGGGGTCATCTTTGGTGCCCTGGCCGCCCCTGTGGAGCCCGGGGATGAGCAGGCATTGCGTGACCGGCAGCTGCTGCAGCGTGCCTATTTCCTCTTCGTGGCTGCCATTATCACAAACAACGTAGTCGAGGTGGTCGCTTCCCAAGGTGAGTCAGAGCTCTTTATTACCAGCTGCAAAACTTCCCGTGAGGCGCAGTTTAAAAAAAAAATGGCGGTTTTGATTGGTCCAAATTTGGATGTTTATGAATAGTGGCAGTGCACGCGGCCATTAAAGGAAACTGTGTCTTAAGTTGCAAATTTTCATATTGTCGAAAAATGCACGACCACATGGGAAATGAAATGAGTTCAATAGTTGCAGTAGCAGAAATTCTTAGACATGCCGTAGAGTTATTTAATATGGTAAAGAAGAAAAGAAAAAAAAACTGGTTTCCAGAAGGCATTGACGGCAGTAACAGAAAGCTCTTATTGACCACTTCTAGATGGCGCGATAGGCACCTGAGAAGTGCTTATTAGAACTAATCACTTTTTGAAGCGGAGTTTCCCAACTGGGTATGATATAAAAACTCTGAAGGGTAAGCAACAGGGTGCTAGGCAGGGGGATCATTTCCGGTGCTCACCAGAGTACTTGGTGATCGGTACAGCATTAGCCTGGTAAAAGCACTTCTGTTTAGTAGGAACAGACTGCATTATTGTACTCAACTGAGACACCATGCGGAACCTAAAGTTGCGGGGGCCTCATTAGATGGGGGCCACTGTCTTGTCACAGCCCACTGCTCTGTTATTACTCCATTTTTATTAGGGAAATGAGCGTCTACTAATCGCTTCCTCTCAGATCTTTCCTAGTTTAGGAGCTTCTCCTAAAGATATTGTATTAAATTTGAGAAACACAAGTTGTTCCTGGTACAGAAAAACCTCATTGTAGAAGAGTTGGATTTGGCACATAAATTCATTTGTCATATCCACTATTCATCGTTGCAGCTTTGCACAACAGAGTCTTAAGTACTCAGTATAGCATGCGTACAGTTAACACGCAATGGGTGACTCAAAGGACCGAAATATTATTTGTCTTAAACCACTTTTGAGCTCATTTACACATCTTTAGCCACGTGAATGCACGAGGTGCCTATAAAGATACCACTCCCATAAAAATAAAACATGAACCAACCAAACTTTGCTTTCACATCACTTTTTTTTACCATACTATGATATATTTGTGTTCATTATAACAAGGTTTGGTGTTAGTATTAGTTCCGATCCTCACACTGTGCCAAGACCCATTATTCGAAAGGTGTCAGCATCGTTTGAACTGTTCCTGTGTGCCTGCTTGTTTTTCATGCTGTATACTGCTTGCTTGTCCTCATTGTTCAGATGCGCAGAGCTTGGAGCAGGTGTTCACAACAATCATCCAAGGCGCTGTCGAGTTCCCAGATCCAGTGGTAAGTTGTAAACTGCACCCATACGCTTAGCAATTGAGCCTGTGCATGCCGTTAACAATGCGTAGAGAAAATTGTGACGACGGTCCGTCACGAAGCAGATCTGTTTCATTCACAGCACCATTATTGCCAGGCTCATGGAAAGAAATCCCGTGTGTGAGAGTTGTGCGCGGAATCTGTGCGCTGATGGGTCACTTGTCAATCATCCTGATGATGTCATCGGAAAAATAAAAATCCTGTCTCCACCAGGAATCGAGCCTCCATCCCTCAGATCCCCAGCCGAGCGCTTTAACCAACTGCGCCACGCCTGAGATCGTGAAACGCACTTCATAATTCTCCTTGTCTACCGTGAGGATGATGTAGCGATGACAATGATGCTGCAATTAACGATGACGGCAGTGATGACAGTAACAATGATATTGACGGCGTATTTAGTTCATAATAAAAACATGTGATGCACCGTGTGCAGTAACAACGCTCCGGCTTTTGCGTTTCTGCAGTGCAAATTCCACAGTGCTCTTTTTTTTTTTTTTAAGTGCTCTATGAGTGCAGATATAGAAAAAGCATGAAACTGGCCTCATAAGCCTTAAGTGCCTATTTCAGCGCAAGCTCGTGTGTACTGTCAAATCCATCATGCATGATTTGCCAGATGGATGCCATATAGTATATATACCCCAGCTCAAACGATCAGTGCGGCTGCATGGGCTGTGAAGAACCCACCCTATGTTTGTGTTCGTGGCAAGCTTAAGTACAACAATGTTTATTCATTGTGCGTTGGATGCAGATCGAGCTTAAGAAAACGCTGCAGTTTTAACTCCTAAAGTAACCGCGTAGTTAAAGTCTCAAAGAAAAGAAGCCTGGCACTTATTGATAAGTGGATATGGTGGATGTGGATGTCATTTAGTAAAGTGCAATGCACCGCATAGACCTTGGTGCTTTTTTTTTTTTTTATTTTCAGCGACAAATGTTGGTTTCATCACACAAGTAAATGCATGCGTTGGCATAATTTTTTTTTTTATTCTTGATGACCGGCAGGCACGTCAGTAGTCTTTCATACCGATTCTCTGCCGTGTGTTTTTCTTGCAGGCTCAGAAAACGTGCTTCACTATCCTGCGCAAGATGGTGGAGCTGTGGGGCGGTAAAAACGCCGAGCCGCACTTTGTGGACTTTGTGTACAAGTCGGTCGTGCCAGCGTGCTTCCACGCGCCACTCAAGAACACCTTTGACCTGACAGACGCTCAGACCATCTTGGTGCGTACTACCCTACCTGTGAGGACACTTGTCTGGCCTCGCGAGCATCCACTGCTAGCCTTATTGAGCCTACCCTTCACATTGGAGATGCTCCTGGCAAATTATTTGCTGCGTACCTGAAGATTTGCTGGCTGGTGTGATCACGGTCACGCATGTGCGCTCCCTTGATGGCAGCTTACCAGAAGTGAATGATGACCAGTGCATACTCTGGGGCAGTTTTGTCTGTTGCCGTCAGCAGGTGAGAGCTTTTTTGGTGCCTGTAATGTTTGTTTACACTTGAGAGGTCAAACTGGAACCTTAGCCATAACGCAGCTAATGAATGACTGAAAAATTTCCGAAATTTAGGTGCGTTCTTGTGACAAAAATGCGAGAATGTATTATTAAGCAGCATCTCCCAGTGTTGGTGTAGTAGTTAACTGTGAAATGATTCTTGGCTAAATTTACCTGTTCCCGTGCTTGCTCTTCATTATTGCTCTAATTTGTGTCTGATGTCTCGGTGGGTTTAAGCATCCCGATTGCTGAGCTGCAAACTTAAGGGGTGCGATTCCTGACACGTATGCCTGTCTTTTTCCTTTCCAGGCCTTATCTGAAAGTGCTCTCTGCATGAAGACCATCCTTGCTGGGAGGGTGCGTACCATTGCATTGTTTTACTCATTTGCTTCCCCCCTTTTTGTACCAACTCTATTGCAGCTTTTAGAGGCCAGAGTGTGTACTACAAGCTAAAAATTGTGAAATGCAACTTCTTGAACAGTTTCCTGTGCTGCTCTTATAGTCAAATACAACTTAAAGGGACAGAAGAGAAAAATGAAGTGGGCTTGCATCGATAGAATGCCAGTTCCTGGTTACAAAAAAGCCACTTTTACTGAAAACAGAGCTGTTATAAGGTAGTAAAGAGGAAGAACAGGAATACAGGAAGCCGCCACAGCAGAAACGGCCGAGGCTTCATAACTACAAATGACGTGACGCGCAAGGGATCCTGGAGGCTGACAAATGCAAATTATGTTGACCGTTTGAATGCGGTAGTAGGTTTTGTCTCAAATATGCTTTTATCACATGTAAACGACGGGGAAAAGACAGCGTAAATGTTGCAAGGAAAATATAAAAATATACTAATTTCGTCCGCTTGCCGGTAGATGCCGCTAGTCTCTCAGCTAACACGGCGCTACAGGCGTCCACTTCAGAATTCGGTTATGTTTCGGCTTAGGCACTTCGTGCGTGCTCGGATAGTTTGGGTTGGGCCTGCGGCGCCTGAAATACGAGCTCGGAGCACCAGATGTGCCTACCCTAAGTGCGTATCGAATGAAGATCATAACTCGGCACGCACCTGCAAAGTATTCTCTGCTCCCCGCGCGCCAACAATCACGGGAGTCCCTTCTAGCGTCATAGTGTGCATCATTCTACCCTACTGCGTAGTAGGAGAAAACCAGTTTGAATTTGACCGGCGGGAACAAAAAATACAAACTTAATTTTTTATCGCAATATCTCGGCAATAGTTCGATTTCTTGCTGCTGGATATGGGGCGACAATGTCACGAAATGCTGTTAATTAGATTTTGATAGCATATTTGGGTGTCGTCCCTTGCTCCTGGCAAATTATTTGCTGCATACCTGAAGATTTGCTGGCTGGTGTGATCACGGTCACGCATTCCTCCGTGACAGAAACTAGCCTGTTGTCAAAACTTGTTTGGTTACCTAAAGAACTTCGCTACAAATCAGATTACAAGCTCAAGAATTTCAATGCCTGGGTCATCTTTTGCGTGGTCAAGTTTCGAAAGCTGTTTATTTTTTTAAGTTATATCCTACCATAGCAAAAGCATGCATCATGTTGTTTTGTACCTTGCATTCTGGAAAATTGAGATGGGCATAATCGGCTTAGGGAGAAGGGCTAGCACATGTGAAATATATCGCACAGATGTGGTTCGAACTTGATGTTTCACAGGGTGAGGAGTTCATGGAGTACTTGCGCACCCAGTACCTTCCCACACTGCTGAGGCTGTCACCAGAGCAGATTCAAGACTACTGCATGCATCTGCAGGGTGATCCCAAAGTTTTCAAGAACTATGTCAAGGTGGGCAGTTACCATTCTCTCTCTCTCTGTCATCAATATGACAATGAAATTGAAATGAAGTCCCCTTTTTTCATTACATTCAGATTTTAATCGTTCAGAACAGAAACTGAAATAATAAATGTGGCGAAATCACACCGACATGATTACAGTAAACCCCATCCCACAGTCGTAAATGTAACCATGGTGATCGAATATTTTAGGGGAATCTCCCCAGGTGGAGTAGATCTGTAATAGGGCAGTAATTACTCATTGACATCCACCCAAGTCTAGCCATATGGCTACAAAGGAAAGCTGTACTGCTTTCTCAGCAACTTCGAAGAGTCGAAAAATTCGTCCTGACCCAAGGATCGAACCCGGGACCATCGCCTTTTCGTGGCAGTCACTCCACCAGCTGAGCCAGCCAGGACGGTCAGCAGATCAGATGTTAGGGCAAGAGAAAATTGATAAATAGCACGAAGTGAGAACGGCGTTGATCAAATATTTTAGGGGAATGTAACCACTCTGGTTGTGCAACTCCTTAGCATCCACAGCTCGGTCACACCATCATTGAGTCAAACAATGGCTGTGGTATATAGTACGAGTTTACGTCATTCCTGCTGCTGAAGTAGTCTAGCTTAAGTGTGTTACAGTCGAACCTCGATATATCGGACACGGATATATCGAATTATTGATTATATCGAACACTTTCTATATCACGCGGAAAATCGCATGCATTTTTAATTTTTTATTTCAAACGGCGTCGGTTGCCAAATGGATAAATCGAACTCCGCCACCCCAAACCATGTGCACTCTGTTGACAGGAGGCGAGCTTTCCCTCAACGCCCTCGAAGATAGCGGCGGCGCGATGGGCGTTCCCGACTGCTGCGCACGATCGCTGCATACATCGGTCGCGCCGAGGGCGCCATTTGAACGTAGCGGCGTATGCACGCGGCGGCTTGGCCGGGCTAGGGTGGCTAGCCTGGTTTGTCAACGACTAACCGCGTCTCGGTGCCACCACTTGTGCTGCGCCAGTCGTTATCGTGTGTGGCCTAGGCCTGTCACGGCGTGTTCGGTGTTATGATGGCTGCAAACGCGAAGAAGCGGACGACCCTGACATTTGCTGCGAAATTGGAAGTGATCCGCCACGTTGAAAATGGTGAAAAAAAGTCAAGCGTCGCCGAAGCTTTCAGCATACCGAGGAGCACTTTGAGCACTCTGCTGAAAAACAAGAGTGACATAAAGGCCAAGGCGGAACAAAACCAGCACTCAGGCGCGCGGCGGGTGCGCAAAGCTGCCTTTGAAGACATTGAGAAGGCGCTGCACAAATGGTTCATCAACGCAAGGGCCCGGAATATTCCTGTATCGGGACCGATGATACAACAGAAGGCCAAGAACTTTGCGTTCATTCTCGGTGCCGAGAACTTCAATGCCAGCAGCGGTTGGCTGCAACGTTTTAAGGCCTGCTTTAACATTGTCGGGAAGACAGTCTCGGGGGAAAGTGAGGACGCCAATGAAGGCGAGATCAAGAAGTGGCTTGAAGAAGAGTGGCCTAAGATTCTCGTCAAGTATGAGCCCAATCAGATATTCAATGCTGACGAGACGGGCCTGTTCTGGCAAATGCTTCCGCGACAAACGCTCGACACGCGCGGAGACAAGTGCCACGGCGGCAAGCAAGGCAAGGCTCGTATTACAGTTCTGTTGGCTGCGAATATGGACGGCAGCACGAAGCTGCGGCCACTTGTCATAGGCAAGTTCCAAACCCCGAGATGCATGCGCAACTGCCCCAGTGTTCCGGTGACATACGCATGGAACAAGAACTTCGTTGGCGGTGATGACAGCACCGGAACAGTGGCGGAGTTGACAGATGTAGAGATTGCGGCGGAAGTTACTGCTGAGCGGCCAAACGAAGACGCTGCCGAGGTTGATCCCGTAAGCGCTGCCCCGCTCCCGACTGCAACTGAGGCTGTAGCTGCTTTGGACCTTGTACGCCGCTACTGCGGCGCAATAGAAGGCGCTGGACTATCGCTTGTGGACCGTTCAGACTACGTTGAGGACGCCGTGGTTAAGCACGCGGTTGCCAATTTGAAGCAAGCTACGCTGCTACTGTACTTTAAGCCAAAGGAATAAATACTTTGTTTGAAACTTGAAGTGAGTATTTATTGCGCCACTGTGCCACGATTGGTTCATTGATTGATTTGTACTAGTTTTTGACGCGTTTTCTACGTGATTTTTTATATCGAATTCCGGCTATATCGAACTATTTTGCAATCACCGCGCTGTTCGATATATCGAGGTTCGACTGTATAGTGTATTTAAACGGTGTATGAACAATTATGTTGCAGGTTTTTGCCTCTTGCATGTGCGTATTCTGTGCAGCAACAGGGTCACAAAAATGCTTTCTCTTTGCTTCCCTTATTCCAGGCATTCTTCCAAAGGCTGAGGACATCTTGACACTTGGAGCAGGGCTTTGCTCCCGTTTTACCTACATGACGAGACCTTTTTTTTTTGTTTTCCCATCTGCAGATCTTGTACAGCAATTATCAATGGACTTTGTGTATATTGCACCCTACCTTGGGTATTTCTATGCATGCTTTCTATGGAATTTTTTTGTACAGGCCATAATGATGCAGAGCAAAATAAATGGTGATTTAGAGGGGCTTGTGAAGCTCTATGTAACAAAAGTATTTGAATGCCTTTGTTAGCAAGCAAGAACGGCCTCATTGCAGGTTGCAGTCCAAACGATCTCAAAAGTGATGCTTTCAAATGAGACATTCAAACTGTACTGTGAATGCATTCACAGTACATCATTTAATAATTTCACTTCTTATTTACAAGGTACTAATGTTAACTTATGGTGCATTCCACTGGCAGATCAGAAGTAGCTGCATTTCAATGGCAGAACAGAAGCAGTTTGGAGACGCTGAGAGCAGTTGGAGCTTCTCCCGCATGAAAGGTGGAATGCGAAGGAAATTACATTGTATTTTTTTTTTTGTCATGTTTTCATCATTTTTGCTCTGTGTGTAGCAGCAACAGAGGCTCAAGACCAAAGTTTTCGTGGTTATCAACACAAATTTTGCCACTGAAAGCAGTGAAGGCATGAGTGACTCCACATCGGATGTTCATTTTTGCCGAAGTGAGTCGCAGAAACGCTTCAGACTCCGAACGATGACAACAGAGATAGTTGCGAAGTTCGAGTTCATAGTCAAACAGCTCATCGCGCTGTTCTGCCAGTGATGAAGACTCCGAAGCATACACTGAAATGTTTGAAGAACTGTTCTTGTCACTGGAGGGCATTTACTCAGTCGTACCAGCCGCATGTTGCAAGCGCATGCGTCGATAAAGATGTGGGAAGGAACGATTCGGTCACGTGATACACCATCATCGAGTCTGGTCTCAGAGAGCAAGGAACGTTGCAATGGGAGATAAGCAACTGCACTCTGTTCCTGTTCTGCTGATGGAATGCGTCATTAGAGCACTACTTTTACCACTGGACAGCCCCCAAATAACTGACTACATGCAATTCGGGTTTAGGTCAGGGATTTGTCCATCTCGCGCACATTAAGAAGGGGCTACATTGACCAGGCGCCAAAGCTGTGAACACGTCTTGCCTGGGAGCTGAGCTTGACAGGTACCTTTGTGAGTGGTCACCCAGCAGCGCACAAGATGTCTGAGTTTTGATAGTAGATTCCACTGACCACTATGGAGCAGTGTGGCTGGTAGCTTACGCAGGCTAGGCAGAGCAGTTTCCTGCTATGTCTATTTTAGTTTTGTAGTGCTACATAAATCCCTGTAGCTGTATTCACTTCTTTTCTTGCTGCAAACAGAAAAGTTGGAAACATGTACAGGCAGTGCAGCATGCAACTGACATCATTTGTGACTGCACAAATGCAAACGTGGATATGTATGCGACAATTCAGTTTACATTTTACATGGGAAGTCTTTCTCGGTACCAGCTACTGGTGATCTACGCCACTGGATTCTGTCGAAGGTCGGGGCAGAAAAATTGACAAGTGATTGAACTAATGGTCGCAATATCCCAACGTGAATTTCGGTTTGGTGAGAATATTCTCAAATCAAAAGCAGAATCATCGAACTTGAAGGGGATCAGAAAACAGTTTGATGTATAAAAGTGGCAACGGCTAAGAAGCCTATCAGCAGCTACAAGCAAGAATACACTGCACCCACACCGGTGACATGCTTCTAGTAGCAATGAAGGCAAGTGGCCCTTGCGAGTCATGCACAATGTGCAAGATTAAAAAAAAAAAAAAATGGCCGCTGGTTTTGGGAAATAGAAAGGGCATAGTAACACATTTCTCGGACACGTTATCGACGAAGTGTAAAGGAAGGGATGAAGGTAAACTGAAAGGGTGTCTTATGAGGTTAAATCCAAGTGGTGCTGATAGTTATCCAATCGCCTTGAAGGTAAACTGAAAGGGTGTCTTATGAGGTTAAATCCAAGTGATAGTTATCCAATCGCCTATCATTCTCCCACAAAAGTCTCATGTAGCTTATGTGTAGCACCAGAAATATTCGGGACTAAAAATGGGCTCCACGTTTTCACTTTCAGCTCTTGCACTGAAGTGCACAAAATATTAACAGTGTGACGGCACTCGGGAATGCGCTGCCAAGGCAATTCAGTAACCTGTGCACTTTTTGGTCACTGCTGTGTAAAAAAGTGCAGTATCTGCCACTTCTCTCTGGACACTTGAACCTCGCCGTGATGGGAGGAAGGTGGGAGCGACAATGGAAAAAGGTGGTGCCCGAGTGGAGGGTTTCGACCACCTGGGGATCCTTAGCGTGCACCGACAACATGCGGTACACGAGCACCTTGCTTCTCACCTTCATAGAACAGCAGCCGCCGCGACCAGGAGCGAACCAACGTCCCAAACCACTGAACCACCGCGATGAGCAAATGATCGGCTCACTTCTGTGGGCTTTACTTGGCATGCACACTCAGTGCATTATACTCACTTTCAGAAGCACATTTCTATGCCCCTTCAACATCCCGAAGGCCCTGCCGCGGTGGCGCAGTGGTTAAGAATACCGACTAGTACTGTGCCAGTGTAGCTGGGTTCGAACACAACCGCCGCCGGCTGTCCGACCACGCTTTGGCACATTTTTTAAGGCGCAAGGACTCATGACTCGCCAGCATGTGCATCTAGTAGTGTCCCACATCATGAGATTCCACGAGACTAGCGTCACCAGGCGGTTCAAGCATATATGAAGCTGACCCCGGCGGGGTGTCTGTGCAGCGCCTTTCATTTGGCGCTTCCTTGAAGGCCGCACCAGACAGTACAGCAGGCATCAGCGATGTTTCAAATTGGTTTACAGGAAAGAAAAGGCGCAGTATCTGTCACAATTCTCTGCGGACACTTGAACCGAGCCGTAAGGAAAAGGAGTGGGAGTGAGAAAGGTGCCGTACTGGATGGCTATGGACCACCACGCTATATAAAGTCTTTCGCCTAATTGCACTTAAGTATCTCTTGGAAGAAGGCAGCAGAGCAGGTAACAACACAAAACATAAGCACACACAAACAAGGATAATGCTGCACTGACAATTATATGGGTAACAACACAAAACATAAGCACACACAAACACAAGGATAATGCTGCACTGACAACTACAGTTGTCAATGCAGCTTTGTCCTCGTGTTTGTGTGTGCTTCTTATGTTTTGTGTTGTTACCTGCTCTGCTGCCTTCTTCCAAGGGATGTGTGACCAACTAGCTCAACGTGCAACTTTGGGGGGATGGGGGGATGGTGTCAAGCTGTTCTACGCATATATCTCTCATGTGCATCCACATGCTGCTTTCAGTACATTGAAGATGCGCACTGGTCAGGCACAGTGTCACTGCAATGCTTCACTATGTAGATTATGCAGTGAAGCACTGCTACTGCATCGTGCTGCAAAAAGTTATAGCAAAGGCATTTACGATTTCGACATTCCCGACACTGTGCACACAGCAAAGCGCTTTATATAACCGTTTACGGCACCTTTTTTTTTTTTTCACGCCTATTTGATAATGCGAACATTTTGCCTGGCCCCTTGGTGACTGAATTAACGAGAGTTCACTGTATTTAAACAATCCTGGTGCAACATATACCGAACAATAGCTTAAAGAAGCTAATAATGATGGTCTCATGCAAGAAATCCATAGAGGTGGTCTTTGCGAGTATTGGAGCCAAATATAAAAGCTCAGTATGGAACCTATGATTTACAAGTAATTTAAATTAGCCGGCCGCTTGCAACAGATTAGGCCAAACCTCCCCGATAGCGTCATCTAGGCTTTCAGGGTGCGCCCACTCATCAGTGACGAGGGCAGGACGGAGCATAGTAAGGCGTAGTCGCGTCTTTTGTATTATTTTTTTTTTTGCTCGCCAGCTTCCGCAGAGTTGAGGGATGGAAGGAGTACCGTTTTCGATCTCAGATATCTTCGGTGTTAGTGAAGCTAGCTTAAAAATTCTTGCGTTGTAGAGATGACAGACAATACCTTATAGCTCATAAGCATTTTCTAGCTTTAGTAAATAGCTTTTCACGGGCCCTTTAAGCATTAAACATATCAAACAACACTGATGTTACTGAGAGAGCTTTGCACTAGGTGATGTTCTAGAGGAGCTATTTCATGTGCCTGATCATTCCGTTGCTGATACACTACCACAGGCTGCCGACACTCTATCGAATGAAAATAAAGTGGGTATGCATATGCAGAGTAAAGACATGTAACTGGTTAAGAGCGAGTTAAAATGGAAAGTGCTTTCTTTGGGCTCCTAGTTAAAGTTCCGCGCAGGTATTTGCCCGATTCACCATTCCAGCTGAAGTGAGGTCATAAAACAAAAATTTCGAGCCACTAAGGTCTGAAGTTGAAGGCTCATTCACACAGCACGATCAGATTCGAAAATACCTGCTGTGCTGTCACTGGCGTAGCAAGGTAATGGAGCATAGAGCTAAAGAGGCACATTAGTCGGTTCAAATCCCTGTCTCCAACTAGACTAGCAGATGCATGAAATGGTATGACACCACCCATTGCGTCAGAATTTTGATATGAAAGAGGACAAATCTGGCACCATATATTCAAGCATTGTTAGTCCTGGGTGTGCGCGTGCTTGGTTTGACCTTGGTCGGGCTAAAATAGGCTAGTACATAGTGCAAAGAGAGGTGAAACTCTAGACTGTACCTGGAGCAGTAGAGCTGTCGGTCTAAAGTTCCAGTTGATGCAGTAGAATCTTGTTAAGTGTGCCGAATCAGTAGCGATTCCCAATATAAGCCCGGCACCATTTTTATTGCGAAAGAAATACTCCAACAGCCAAAGCAAGACCTCGGATGACCATGAAATGGAGTAACTACGGTCTCCTCATGAAAAAATCAGCCTGCCATGACATTTAAATTCATGTTACCCCTATGCCAAGGGCAGGTGCTGCCAACTCAGATTGCTCCTTTCATATGGAAGGAGGGTGATATCCGAACCGTTTGCATTCTCCTTACCCCTACGACACGTAGGCACGTCCATACGGCTTGGTTGAAGCGCGACTTTATATGTAGGCTGGTAGCTTACGCTCTCTTGTCATACCCTTAAAGGACGAGTTTAAGTTTCCCCAATAATGTAGCACGCAAAAAAAGCTTCCACCGTTGCTTTCGCAATCCAACTACAGTTAACGAGCTAAACTACAACTAATTTTTGTGTGCACCCTGAATTAATATTTCCACGTCGCCACCTACCAAAAAATTATTGCAGGGGTGCGCGCTTTAGTATCCTTATGTGCGGAAATGCAAAAGCATTGAGAGTTCTGCACTTAGTTTCGCAATAAGCTCGTTCTGCGTTTCGTTGCTTTTCCGACATGTAAGAGTTTAGTTTGCTTTTTAGTGTTTATTTTTTCTCATTTCTTTTAGTGTATGTTTTTTATTATCCTGTATATTCTTTCAATATATTTATTACCTACTAAGATGCTTACTTCACATTTATTATCAATATTTATTTTTTCCCTTTCCCTAAACGCTCGTGGTGACTTCCTCTGATGATGCCGCTCACGCGGCATGGAATTGCTTTGCATTGAAAAAATGTGAACCAAATGGAAAACGAAACTGCTGTGTGTCCTACCTAACATAAGGAAATTTGCATTCGATGGTGGTTCGAAAACGATTGTTTATATGTGGGCGACAAACTGCATGTAGGCAGCCACATTCTTTTTGATGTTGCAACACCAAACCCAATAGGAATTTCATTAATATATAATCATCTGAGCCACCTCGAAAGTTACAATCTGGACACCAATGAAGTACTACAGATGCCTGAACAGATGAGTTATGTGCAAGTCCGAGCAGTGCATTCAAACCTCCCTGTGGAGTGTACATGTGTAATGACGGTAACAGAAACCCCAGACACATTGCACAGTTACATAATGTGACACCTAAAAAAAAAAAATGAAAAAATACCAGTCCCTTTGATGCCACCGCTGTGAGCATCAACATGGAGCGGTACCACATGCAAAGACCAGGAAGCCTGGGTAGAACTACCGAAGGCCAATATATACAGTGTAATGGAGAAATGGAATTTCTTCTATCTTCTCATAATGTCGCTAGTAATGGGGAGATGGAGTCCATCGAGTCCCCACTTCTTAATGGGCTGAATACACCACACAGGGCTTTGGATTACTGCGCAGTTATTGGGAGATGCACAAAATCCGGCACAGTAATTGGGATCGGGCAGAATATCTGGCTGCACTGCAGATGTTCTTCCAACTTAATTTACTATACAAAATTTTACCAAGGAAAGCACTTTTTGAACTTCATCCACTGCTACTCCAGGTTGATTAGTGTAATCCACCACACCAGCTCAAGACAAAAATGCGGAAATGCTCCTTCCTCACGCTGGAGCACTCTCCCATTGTGATGGCGCATCCTGGTCATTGCTGGAATGTAAAGAATAACGCAGGATAAGTTGCAGAAAGAAGAAACCACACGCAAGACAAGATGCAAACGCAACTTTTCTGAGCTCATTACTTGGACAGTAAGCAACTTTTTCATCAGCTAAAAAAAAAAAATGGGTCAAGATTGCACCTTTTCTTAACAGAAAATAAAGCTTGCTAGACAATACGATTCATGTGGCAAAGTATGCCTTGAGATTACTAGTTCCTCCCCAACAAAGCCAGTCTGATACCATTCAGACCATGTGAGTGGGTGGCATATGAAATTTGATTGCTTGAACTTATTAAAAAAATTCTAGAAAGCACTTTGGACCACTAAAATGTGATGAGGCGAAAGGCTCTATTACACGGTGGTCTGAAGGCCTCCACTACGGCACGTTTTTCACTCCTACCTTACTTTCCCTTACAGCTCGGTGTCCATAGAGAATCCGCCTTTTTCATAAAGCCACTATGTGCATGCGCGCCTCTCCCCTGGTTGAAAACAAACCCCCAGCCCTCATGCGCAGTTCCTGGCCTCCGCAATCGGCGCAGCCGGGGCTGATCTCAAGGGCCATGCGCAGTTCATATTCGTGACAGGCATACGCGACAGATGGCAGTAGCTGTCAAGAACTTACATTACCATTTCGTAGGAGGCTGTGTCCCACAAGGACTTTTTCAACCAGTAGCAGACGAATTTTCAACCACTCATTTTGTGAAAAGGGCGGATTGTGACAGGTACTGCGCCTTTCCTTTCCTGTAAACCAATTTGAAACGCCGCTGATGCCTGCTGCACTGGGACTGCCTCTGTTTGCTGTGTGGTGCGGCGTTCGATGCGCCAAATGAAAGGCGCCACACGGATGCCTGGATCAGACGCCCAGCGGGGCCAGCTTCATGTATGTGTGAATCGCCTTGCGACGTCATGACCAGTCGTGATGGTACATCGCGCGCCTTTTGCCGAACACAATCAGCATTCCGTTGAATACATCAGAGTTCACTGGCGTTCATAATTGGTTTATAGGATAGGAAATGCTTATCTGTCACTCGGAATCCCGCTACTATCATCCTCAGGGTAGACAAGGAGAATTATGTGCGTTTCACTATCCTGGGCGTGGCACAGTTGGTTAAAGTGCTCGGCTGAGAATTCAAGGAATGGAGGTTTGATTCCCGGTAGAGACGGGATTTATTTATTTTTAACTATCTTCTTCGCGGTAGAATGGCCGATGACGTCACCAGGTGATGCCGTCGCATCTCGCGAAATCTCGAAGAAGTGTGACACTTCTCGTGGCCAGACAGACAGGGTCATGGCCACAAGTACGAGCTAATAAAGGTAGTTGCCTTAATAAAATTGGAGCTCTTGTGTTCAGCAACAACAGGGATACATAAAAAAAACTTTAGGTTTTCCCGCACGTTCAGCAAACGGAAGTGGAGAAGGCCATAAAACTTTAAAAATTTTTTTTTTCTGATAAATGCCTTTGCCTTACCCAAGTTTTTATCATAATTACATGTGCTGCACTTCAAAAAAGTCTTCTACTACTACACAAACAAATATCAGTGAATGTGGTATGGTTGCTTTTAACAATGGCTTAGCTATATCCTAAAGCTTTCCTTTTCCTCCTTAATTGTGATATACTAGCAATTAAGACTAAATTAGGGCTAATTACTGCCACACACTTTCTTTCAGACTGCTATTCATCTATCGTCAAGAAAATGACTTTGTGGGAATTTCTTTTGTTATGTGCAGTGGACCTTTTGAAATACTTGCATGTTTCTAAACAAGCTCTTTTTAATGAGCAATTACCATAATGGCCCGTATAAGAAAAGACCTAATTCGGATGTTATTTTGCCATATCTTCCCCTTCAGATGAGATATTTAATATATAGATGCATATTTGAAATATAAGAAAACCTTTCAAGACCCTCGTCACCCCTTAGCAGCCCTTGTGTGGCAATGCTAACTAAAGAACCTCCCAACCTTGCAATTCACCTTGTGCCACGTCAACCCTAATCTCCAGATGTACCACCTGATGTATTCACTGAAAGCCCATGCAACAGAACAAAAAAAATTGCAAACTTTCAATGCGGTTCATGCAGCGGAGACTGCGTTAGCATCACGGCCATCTTCACTCGCCTCAGCTTAAGGAGTGCCAAGATTTCCCTCTCTCCGCTCCACCGAGGCTTGTGACGTACCAGTCCAAGTGCTCTCCACAATGCAACACGCCATCACACACACCACTCTCCCCACCCATTGAATCAGGTTGGCTACGGAGAGTTCCTTCTGTCCACCTGTCGCCACACCAGTCGCTACCGCTGACGTGCTCAGACTGTGCGAGCTGATGGTGTGATCAGTGTGGCACAATCCACTTGACTGTGGTTACTCTCTCCGAATTTCCCTTTCCCTGCCAAGTCCAGCAGCACCAGCCAGTCACAGACCCGCATACATTTAGCAAGTGTCCAACTTGCCTCATTGCCTTGAGAAGAATCGTCGCACTCTCTTTGTAGCGCTCCTCATTCGCCATGGCTGCCTCTTTCCACCTGGTGGAAGAAGTATTATAGCAACCCATTAAAATTGTCGGAGCAGGAATTGCTTTTACGTTTAAGGAACCACTGGTTATTAGTTATTTAGGCATTCAACACTGCTGAAGGCACCCCTCCTGAGTTGCTTTCCGAGGAAGTGCACAAGGGTAGATTTCAATATTGCTTGAGAGAGTCCGCATTTAATATGGAATGGTTACTAGTGCAGAAGGAAGCAGCTGCATTACAAGTGATACTTAGCTGTGCATTGCATAAATTGATAATGGAGTAGCCTGAAAGGAAATGGAAAACGGCAGGTTCCGATAAGAAAACTATGCAGCTCCTGTATTTTGTGATCAGAATGTAGTAACATTGCCAAATTAATTGAGGTCATCTTAGGCGTACAAAAACTGCAGTCCACTCTATGTAAGCCTGCCCAAATGCTGGAGTAAAAAACAAAAACGAAAATGCAGCAATTTAATTTCAATTTCCGCTTGCCTCACTTGACCCCAAGACAATTTTTTATGTTATGGACTCTGGCTGTTGAAATAAACTGGTAAAGTGACATGAGGAAAAAAAAATCCAGTTATACATTATTCAGCTGGCACAGCTAAATTCCATGCCCTAATTCATGCACACTAGAAATTTACGAGCTTTTCCAAAGAAGAAAAAGAATGCATCCAAAATTTGGTGTCGATTCCCGTGAAGGAACATTGAGGGCAAATAGAAACTGGCCCGCATCAATAGTAAACCACGGTCTAGCAACAACAGAGCCCCCTCTTATCAAAAGCAGAGGTTTCATAAACTAGAAAATACAAATATATAAGGGTCACTGTCATATAGACATGCTTGTCGCAGATCCCAGGGGCACTTCACATCAACACAGTGGCAACATGTCCTTTTCAGCAAGGACATTACGGGTTTGAATAAACTGGTAAGAAGGTATTTAAAACTAATTTTTCGACAATCATGGCATCTTTTTTGCTCAGAGATAAATATCAACACAGAAAAAAATAAAAGAACCAATTACAGAAAAAATTTTTTTTTCATCAGTTCCCCTTCCTACATTTGCCCTCTCCACTCGGGAACTGACAGACGGCAATCCTGTAAGGAGACTGGATGGAATAATTGGATGACACCATTCTCATAGTCCCTTCAATATCTGTTTACATCCCTTCAATCTATTGAACCACACTGTCCTCTACTAACCTTTGCATGAAACCCTTTGTTGTAAAGTATGTGGTTTTTTATCTACTGGTACTGATGGATCTTTTGCTGCAAACACCAAAGATGTACACTATATGCCACTGCCAGGTACAAAAAATGTACTGCATAAGATATTTGGGGGTGCAGTATGTTTGCACAAGGGTGCTGCACTCTATCGTTCATCTCCACGACATCACTCATCGGGTTATTCCGATGTCAGATTTGTGTTATTTACTTTTGACATCACGTCGCGAACAGCACGGCATAAGTTTCTAGGATAAAATCTAAAGATGTGGACCTATGCTCTCACCTAGGAGGCCCAAATTCATTTCCCGGCCATGTTTGCAAAGACAGTTTTGCTCTGAAAATAAAATGACCCCCTCCTACTTGTTTACTAGCGGTGGCAGAAATAAATCTAAAACAGAAATAACATAACTGCTCTGACATGCAGCCTTGCAGAGAAAGGCAAGCATTCTGTACCTAGTCTGCAATTTACTATTTTACAATTTTTCTCATGACATAAAATGATACAAGTGGCCACTGGTGCCAATATGCAAGTACTGTTTTATATAGCCTCAAAAATGTTTAGCACGCAATTTCAGTGTCAAATCATATCCTCAAAAATGTTTAGCATGCAATTTCAGTGTCAAATCAACCATGAACAGGACAGCTGTAATGGGAACAAAACACAATTATCCTTTTGAAAATCAAAGCTATATTGAAAAGGCCACTGTGTGGCAGTGTTAGTGGACCCAGCATGCATTTTCACTCCAGCAGTTATTTCAGTTAACTGCTTCCGCACTGCAGTTGAATGATAGAATTTCACTCGGTCGACAACACACCTATCTCTTGGATGCTATTGCAATAAAACACACCTATCTCTTGGATGCTATTGCAATAAAACCAAGCTTACTTTTGTCTCACCGTCTTCCAGCGTGTTTGATGACCTGCCAAGAGGACACTTACTGGTACAATTTCAGCATCATCCTGAAAAAGAGGTTATTGTCACAACATGGAAAGGAGATGATCTGATTGAGAGAGACCTCACAGTCTTATGTCCACTACACTTATACTACATCTTGCATGCCACTGAGAAGAATGTACATTATTCAGTGAAATTAATTTTTAATTTTCTCATCTGGGCTTTTCAGTATCCCACTTTTTACGTCTGCAGAGGAAGATGGTCATTATTCTTAGGTCATTCTTTTCTGTGAATTCTACGAGCATATCCCCTGTGCCATTTATAAAATCTCTCACTGTTCACTGTGCTGATCAGCACACTGTGATACATGTTTATTCGCCCAAATTCTAATTTGCAAAACCTGTCGACCATCTTTGTATCATTACCGAATGTTATACAATGATTATGACTTGAGGTTTGCCTATTTAGCCACCATACCTTTACTAATCTGTATGTACACAGCATCCTCTCCTGCCAGGTAGGTCCGAATAACAGATTATGTCCCTGATGCATATCGCTATGTACGCCAGTACTAAACTCACTGAACACAGCACTACCCATTTAATGCCCAACAGCGCTTCGGACAGCAGAGCCAATATAGCCTCACTAGGTAAGCTTCTGGCACTAATCTTTTCCATGCCAGCAGCCTTCAGTGGCAGTACAACTGTCCAGTGTGACGGTCCCACTTGTGACACAGTGAAGGCTGCTAAAGATCTCTGGATCCAGGGAGGCCAGGATGGGGTTAAGGGCATTTTTGCATAAAAAATGAGAGGAAAGCAAGGAGACAAGAAGATACCAATTGTGTTGCTAAGCAGAACCCTGAACACTAGCCAGCATAAGCAGCAGTGCCATACAAAAACACAATGCAGTTCAATTAAGCAAGCAAGGGGAAGAGAGAAAGCTGTAACGTGAAAAGGAGCATGCTTCTTTTCAGTGGCAGAAAAAAGGAGGGCTGAAAAAGACAGGTGGCATGACAATAAACTGCATGCACAGTGTACACGTCATTTGTATGTGTGCTCGTTCCCTTTACAGCAGGTGTGGCCAAAATAATATAAAACACATCTTGGCATTTCAGTTTTTCTCGAGAATTTTGGGCGAAAAATTGTGAAGGTGTCTCTGGTTTACGTGCAAACACATCAGCAGCAGTTCCTCGCTTGTGCAATATACTTCCCAATACTCACTGAATAAGATGGATTGATGGTGATGTGCAAGGAGTTTAATTGCAGAAGCATGCTTGACAATATGACTGCGACTCTACATCACATGAGACAGTCACAAAAAGCTCACCGATGCCATGAAAAACTTCTCAGATGGCTGTGGAACTGGTGAAGGTATCCGCAAGTCTTTGACATTGCTACTACTGTCCTTTGGAGGAGGCACTGGCGCAGGCAGCGCAAAAATGCCCTTTACATCCTCTTCATCATCTGTCATTTCACTGGTGCTCTGAATAAAAAAAAAAAAAAAAAGTAGAGGAGACAGAAAAAGCTATATGAGTGGATTAAAGAATGACGACGCTTAACATCTATACAAGCTGACCAATTTCTCAAACTCCAATCATTCGGACTTCATTCAGAAACAGTCACGCACAACATGTGTACATTTTCTTGACTGATATTTCGAACTGTACGGAGTCGAAGCTCGACTTTTCAGACTAATATAGACGCCAGCAATACAGCGGAGATTTCAGCTTAAAGCTTTTTTTTTTTCCAGCACGATATAGACACAAGAGGGCATTGTTGTCACTACGAACTGGATCTGCATGGCCGTGAAAGGCGCTATCTAAGAGCTGAATGATGTAATTCAGACGAACTAGCTTAGGTATCTGTTCGTTGTCATTTTAATTAGTGACAATAGCAGTACGCTTTTCACTGTCATCAAGGCGGCCTACAAAGAGAGCGCAATCTGATAAACTGGAATATGAGCGGCGTCCGCCACATCTTCCAACGTTCCACTTGCTTCCCGCCCATGAGTTCCATTTCATGATTTTGTCTAGACTAACATCTATACTCGTAGACAGCTTTTTGTGGCTCTTGGAAGTTAAACAGGAAAGGGAAGAAGAGGACAAGAGGAGGGACAGAGACATCTCCGTCACTGTGCTTTGGAGTGTACTGTTCAGAGTAGGGTTGCAGTGGGGCGAAGTTGAATGACATAGGCCATTCTCCGTGGGACAGTGACAAAAGCCTGTCTCTCTCCCTTCCTACCTAGCCTTTGCTGTAGAGCCACAAAATTCCATGCAAAAGTATAGCAAAGGGATATAAACCAGCACAGTTATCCATCAGATGCTTATATAAATTGTACATGACCGTATGAGGACAGCCAACAAGACCATATGAAGAGAGTGTGTTTATAGTTGTGTCACTTTCACAAACAAGTACAAATGTTTTAATCCTAAATCGGACTGGTTCATGCTCTGAATTGCATCAAGCCACAAAATATGATCCGTTTTCGTTATTGCTTTTATTAAGTTTATCACCTTCGTGTCCTGTCTGAATGAACTGAAGTACACTGCCTATGGTGGCAGCGCTAGACCAGAAAAGCCAAATCTTGCAGCATATAAAGAAACAGCACCTTCATAGCAATACATGGCGCTGTCACTTAGTACCCAAACAATGCTGTTTTTAAATACAATAAGCCGCAGCTACAGACAAGATATTTCAAGTTTTTTTTTTTTACACACATCAGGGAAAACCGTACTGAAAACATGGCACAAAAAAAAAAAATGCAAGATTTTGACTTCCCTTCACCTTGGTGCAAAATTTGAGAACATTGAAACCACCAGTAACACTGAAAACAACATTTCACCTTTTGTGCTTCCGACAAGAGCGCAACATTGCAGGCGGCCATAGGATTTCACTGGAAACAGTACATACATCACCACAAAGCAAAGGAAGAAGGATGCTTACCTTTTTCTTGTCACCTTCATCACCGCTGTGATTCTTCTCAGCACTCTGCAGGGGCTTATTTTGTATCCAGCTACGACACATGGAGTATAACGGGGAATTTTCATCAAACTGGGCGAGATCGACACTGCAGCCATATATTTTAGTGATGTACGTATCTGGAAAAAAAAAAAAAAAAAACAGAGACAGACATGAATGATTTCACTGTTACTGAAAACTGGCCTCAAGGTTGAATACACGAATGACTGTCTGCTTGATGCTAGGATTTGTGTGCACTAACAGTTCCGACAATAATATAGGAAGGTTCTAGAGACTGCATGACCACAATGGTCTCTCAAGCATAGCTTCTGGCCTCACCCAAGTAAGACCATTGTTGTTTGGTTTGGTTTATATGGTCTAACATCCCAAAGCGCCTCAGGCTGTGAGAAACGCCGTAGTGGGGGACACTGGAAATTTTGACCACTTAGTTTCCTTTGACATGCACCGACATTGCATAGCACACGTAGCGCCTTGCTTTCTGCCTCCAACGAAAAGCAGCTGCCATGGAGGGGATTCGATACCACATACTTTGGCTGAATAGTTGAGCACCTTAACCTATGCTGCGGGGTACCACCACTGCTGTGTACGGGCAATACATGTGAGCTTTTCTGGCTAAGTGTTTGCCACCAGCATGCAGGACTACAGCAAATGCCTCACAGCATTATAAAGTGTGCTATCACATTCGTTCAAGCAAATATTTGACATGGTTGAAAGGCGCAGCACCATGGAATGTTGCCTTTGCTCTCCTTCTTTGTCTTAAAATGGCTAATGTTGCCAATAATAGCGCTGTCCACAGTATACAGTGCTATTAAAAACCCCCATACATGGTTCAATGCTCTTATATACACAGGTTGTCCTTTTCTAGGCCAAAATGAAAGGGGCTGTAACACTACCTATAGCACTGCTCTATAAACAAGAAAAAGGCTCTTTTTGAAGTAGCATAGTGCTTCCTAAAAAAGCTACTTTAAGCATAATACCTACAATGGATTTTTGCTGCACTGGTGTAGGTTAAACAAATGGCCCTAATGTGAGGTAGATGATGTGATGTCACGCAAGCGGAAGTAGACCAGAGAGAAGATGCATATTTCATGTTCTTTATAGGGAGCTTGCACGAACGCTGGAAGCGCTGTGCATTTTGGGTAATCTAGGGAAGTCCGCCATTTTCCTGTACAGTTCAGTATTCGATCGAGGAACAGGTCGCGCAAATAGTGTCAAAGCAATGGTTTACCGTGCGGTCGTGGGCTGTAACAGCCGAACGCAGATTAAAGAACAAAAGGTGAAGTTCAGACAAGACGACTGTGAGTTTTTCAAAATACCAAAGCTACGCTTGCACGAATGCGACAAGGCCAGGAGCGATTGGAACACCACAGACGAGAGTAGCTTGCACACATCAACAAACGTGGCATTCATAGCAGTCGGGACCAAGTGTGTGCAGGTCATTTCGTGTCAGGTACATTCTCGATGTACAGCAGCACGTATGTCGCACTGGTCTGCAGCAGCCCCGCAGTTGCTTTGTTTTTATGCGTGCACCTCAAATGTTGTGCATATGAGGCACGAATTGCTGCAGGAGCTCACCTTTCTAGCTTCACATGTTTATTTCGCAGGTCGGCCATCTAAACTTTTCAATGACTGTAATCATGACTGGGCCCCATCGTTGCACCTAAGGTGCACGCATAAAAACAAAGAAACAGTCTGTTGATGCATGCAAGCCACCCTGTCTGCAACGTTCCGATTGCTCATTGGTCTTGTCGCATTCGTGCAGGCGTACCTTTGGTATTTTGGAAAACCCACAGTCGTCTTGTCTGGAATTCCCCTTTTGCACTTAAGTCTACATTCAGCTGTTACAGCCGACGACCACAAAGTAAGACATCACTCTGGTATTATATGCGCGGCCCGCTCCACGGTCGACTGCTGCATTGTACAGGAAAATGGCGCTCTCAGCGTTTCGTGCCAGCTCCAATGCAAGCCAATGCACGCAGCAAGTGAGGTGCACCAGTAACTCTAGCTGAGCCAAGCACAGGGCAGAACAATCCAATATGAAGATCAGTGTGTACACACTTGTAATGATATCTTGTGTGATACTGTGTACATACTTAACTGAGGTAGTAATAGTATTCAAACAGGGCCAGGATGTCTGTTCTGTAGGCGAAACTTACTGGAATTTTGAATGGCAGAGTCATCTTTTCGGCGACGCTTCCTTTGAGTCTTCTGTACCTTTTTAGGTGACGAATCCCTTCAACATAAAATTGCACGTGTTATGGCACAACGAACCGTCATACGCAAACCATCCAAACTGCTACTAAAGCACTTACTTAGCAGCAGCATCCAATGCTTTCGCTTCATCATCTGATTGAGATGATGAGCTTTGACTAAAAAAAAAAAAAAAAAGAAAGGAAGAAATGTACAGACATGACAAGTTTTGATAGCACATAAATGACACTAATTCAGGTTCAGATCTCAATTACAGTGCTGTGAACATTACAACCTTCTTTAATGAGAAGTGATCACAGGATGACCAGCCGGGCTGATACCGTCTGGATGAGCCTATTTCGATCTATAAACGCCATTGCGGTACCGCAGTTGCAGTTGCGTGCGCTCGCTCTATCGCACTGTAAAAAATGTGCTAGCAACAGCGACGTTTTGGAAACGTTAAAAAGCTGTGCGTTTCTAAGACTTTAAAGATTCGTTTAGGGACGGCACAAACCCTACAGCGCATCTCAATATGCGCACGTGTGAGATACGGGATATTCCTAGCTCGACGCATTCACCTTTCTTCGGTTTTCTCCATGAGGCTCTGTAGCACGCCTTCAAGCTTCGACCTGGCCTGGTCGAGCTCCGCCACTGCAAAATGAGAAGTTGAAGCGCGCAGCTTTCAGAAAATGTATATTTATCGAACATCCCCAACAGGCACCATCCCCGCCCCTCGGGAAACGCTCCGAAACAAAAACATGCAAAATGTGCTAACCTCGTTTTTCCTGCTTGTTCCGCGCCATTGTACTTCAAGCCAGTGGTAAGATCTGCGTTTTCAAAACAATATCGTCGAAATGCGCAGTGTATGCAAGCTGTTAACAACAAAGAAACGGCGGCGAACTGCAAAAATGAGGAACGCTGCTAGGCCCTGGTAGCGACGGCAAGCCCGAAGGTACCTACCTTTGGCGTCGTAAAACCTACTGCTTTAAGAGATGATGCCCAAAGAAGCTCTCTTGACCTTTTCCATCTGTATTAAGCAGCCAACATATGTAGACGCAAGGGATGCGTTCCGGTCCTAATTAGCTTCGAACAGCAGATCAAGCGTCGCGCCGCTGAACCTTTTAATTTCTGCAAGGCAAGATGGCGCTCCTGTAAACAGTGATGACGTAGGCCACGTAGAGTTTTGACGTCATCACTCCTTGTTATTGCTTTCGCGCGAGCGCCGAAAACGCTCGTGTCGCGTTCGGATAGTAATAATAATTATCCTTTCTAAGACAAAACAAAGCATAGGCAATCTTATTAGCCATCATTTTCTCGACTTAATGGTTACTCCACTGCATAAAAGCTTTCAAGTATATTCGTTTGGTTAATCCGCCAACACCGGTCATCTTCCAGGAAATTTCGCAGATAAGAGACTTCAGGACTAAATCAGCATATATATTCCTTATACAACATTATTGGCGATATAATGATAAATATGGTGATTCGATATTAGCTCAACGTAAATAACGAAAGCGAGTGCACCGCCTGATACATTTTCCCTTCTTGCTTTACAAACAAAGGAGACGCTCGCTGCGCCGCAGCCGCCTGGGGGGAAAAAGTAGGGCTAGCGCCCATACGAATACATGGAACCGAAAGATTCCAAAGCAGTTTTCTCATTTCACGGTGTATTTATGATGTGGTTATTCAGTACAACAACTATGAAGATCGTAGAACAGATCGTGAAACTATGAAATCTCATTACCGAGGCTAAGTATTTTTGAAACACCGCGAAATATGTGGGAGTGCGAGTTGGGAGGGCACCCATAAAAACACAAATAAACGCAACTTACCGCAACATTTTTCTCGTTTCGCAGAGCACCAGTAAGTGGTGGCCGCGGTTGTTAAACATTGGCCTGCGCTTTGAAGAAGTATGCTGCGTCACTGCGGAGGCGGTCTACTTTTAAAACTCCCCGAATAATCGATATTGAAATTCCGGACACCCCCAAAATGCTCATGTAGCGAATCACGTAGTTTTGTTCAGTCTGATATGCTGCCGCATGGAGCAAATTAGCATGATATTACGTCCTCAAGTGATACATCCTAGACAAAATTACATTTAAAATGCAGTTGTCAAACGCTATACGACAGTACGGACCGAACGCGAGCCGCGCATTGCAGCAGACGACAGCGCAGCAGCTGACGATACTGACGATACCCACCGCGGCCGCCTCCAGCTCCGAGGAGCGTCTGCTAGCGACAGCGCCGGTGGTGCATTGCCGTTTACAACTGTGCGCGGTCAGTTTATCGTGCTGTGAACGGTCCCGCAAGTCGTCAGACTTGCAGTACTTGCAAGGGAATGCAGTGTGCTATTCAACATGATGTCGGGGCGTGATACAAGACGTTCACTAAAAAATGAGAAGAGTTCAACACTGCTGAACCGAGAAAAATGTTGCGGTAAGTTGTGTTTACATACATGTTTTTTTGTGGGTCGCCCTCCAATCTCGCACACCCATACGTTTATACATAATTTTAGCTTGACAAAACTGCAAAATTCCAGGCTTGATATCAAGATAACTTTCATTACATATCACTTACTAAAACATACAAGATAGCAACATAATTAAAAACGCAGCCGCGCGTTTCGATGGAGGCAAAACGGAGAGGCGCCCGTGTGCTGTGCGTTGTTAAAGATCCCCAGGTGGTCGAAATTACTCCAGCCATCCACTATGGCTCCTTTTTCTCTTTCCACTTTCACTCCCTTCCCTTACTGTGGGATTCAGGGATTCAAGTGCCCACAGAGACAACTAGTATGACAGATACTGCGCTTTTTACCTTCCTGTGGACCAATTATATATAGACCTAACAGCAAATTTGAAACAATGCACAAGCAATGGCATTCCCTGCATATATAGTATATACTGCTGGGAACACATTTCATGAAGTACAATTAGGTACCCTTAGCGAAATATTTACAACAATGTGCAAAACAATAGATGAAAGTTTAAGGCATATAGCCTTCTTATTTGATTATCTATTGGTATAACTGCACTGCTTTTTAAAAGAAAGTTTCTATTTTTATGGCAGAGACATATATGGAGTTTACAAATACACTCAATAAACCAAACCTGTAAATACAGTATTACAGTCGTTTTAATTGCCGATCCACCTGAAAAATATGCAATGCCGCAAAATACACATTGGCAGTGCCCCATTACATCGCACTAAGCAATGCCATTCACCTTATAGAAAATCCCTACATCTACGATCCACTTTTTTCTATGATGCACCTATGGCATGGCAGACATTTTACACCAGTTAACACATCTGGCAGTTAACACAGCTCATACACTTCCAATTTTACATGAAAAGGTGGGCAAAAAAGGCCCAATTAAGTCGAGGGCATACTCATTAGTATTTACACAACCAATCATATGGCTAGAGAAGAACTTGCCATCATATTGATCTGGAGTACAGTTATACCTTGACTTAATGAAGTTGAGAGTACCTATAAATTTTTTCGTTGGTTGGTTCATAGGAAAGGAAAGGCGCAGTATCTGTCACACTTGCTCTGTGGACACCTGAACCGCGCCGTAAGGGAAGGGATGAAGGTGGGAGTGAAAGTGGATAGAGAGAAAGGGGGGCCGTAGTGGAGGGCTTCGGAGTAATTTCGACCACCTGGGGATCTTTAACGTGCGCTGACATCGCACAGCACACGGACGCCACTTCGTTTCGCCTCCATCGAAACGCAGCCGCCGAGGCCGGGATTCGATCCCGGGAACTCCGGCACAGTAGTCGGGCGTCTTACCACTGCACCACCCCGGCGGGGCTTATAAATTTTTTCGTTAAATCTGGAATTTCATTAAATTGAGACACGTTTCTCGCCTTGGTTATGCGATGTAGCGGCAACCGGAAAGCTACTGCAGAGACATTTTGGAAAAGCGAAACTACTTCGAAAATAAAATTGCAGCCTGCGGAAACAAGCTATGCAACTAGCGTATATGAAAGACAAGAGAAATTGTTACCCGATTAGAAAGAGCCTCAGGGAAGTACAATTTATCTTCCAGCAAAGATGTCAGTGATCTTTGCTTGTGTGCATTTTGCAAGTGACGACCACACAGATTCTTCACAAATTGAAAGTGTGTCCAGCACGTCTTTCGTCCCCTCGTGTGTTCCAGCAAACTACCACAGCCCACAAATGACATTCACCACACCATCCGCCATTAGCGAGTTGAACTTAAAATCATAAATCTCATTCAAAAGGACAAACATTACTCTCGCCATACCATCTGCACCCATCTTCGCCCTCCCATGTTGAGATTAAAAAAAATTAGTTGTGGTGTAGCTCTAGTTAACCCTAGTTGAATTACGAAAGCAACAGCGGAAGCTTCTTTTGCCAGCTACATTAGTCCCCTGTCACGCTCTATCACTTTAAGGTGCTACATTATTAGGGACACTTCAGCCTATCCTTTAAGGGTATGATGCGAGAGCGTAAGCTACCAGCCCACTTATGTCACGCTTCAACCAAGCCGTATAGACCTGCCTGCGTGTCTTAGGGGTAACGAGAATGCAAATGGTTCTGGCAGGCAGGTTCCGATATCACCCTGCCATATGAATGGAGCGACCAGAGTTGGCAGCTCCTGCCCGTGGCATAGAAGTAACGTGAATTCAAATGTCATGGCAGGTTGATTTTTCTATGAGGAGACCATAGCTCGCCTCTTCGGCGTAGCTGCGGCCACCCGAGGTCTCGCTTTGGCTATCGGAGTATAGTTTTTGCAATAAAACAATGTTGCTGCTGACGAGGTGCCCGCTTGAAGACATCCGTTGGATTGGAGACATTCCTCCTCTGGGGATTCCTTTAAGCACATTAAATAATTCCAGGTGGTCGAATTTCTGAAGCTCTCCACTATGGTATCCCTCATTGCCTAAGTTGCTTCAGGACGTTAAAACCCTATAAACCGAGCCAAACTCTAATGAGTAGTTGTGGCAGGTAGGGCTCAATGTTCCAAAGTAACCTTTGTTAGGAGGGGTGTTGCAGTGGAGGACTCCAGAGTAATTAGACCGCCTGGAGATCCTTAACATACACTGGCAAAGTACAGCACCCTGCCTCCATTGAAATGCGGTCGTCACAGTTTGGTTTGAACCCAGGTACTCCGGTTCAGTATCCAAGCGCCGAACCATTGAGCCTTAAATTCTGGATGTTCTGTATGAAATGAAGCAGAATGATGGATCAGACATGGTTTGTGAACATTTTATTGAAACATGACGGCTAGTGGCTTTGGTGAAGAAAGCCAGAACTGAATGTTTGAATGTTTATTTTGAAAAACATTTAAAGCAGTAATTTTTTTTCTCTTTCACTGCTTTTATTGTAGACAATTATTTTTTTCTTTTTTTCACCTGTATCCAATAATTATAAATAAAACAGGGACGGAATTTAAGTTTTAGTCCAACGATATGTGCCATAGAACTTGAAGCCCACTCTCTTCCAGAGATCATCAGCCTCTTTGAAGCCTCGGCTGAAAGATAAAAAGTAAGCACAGAACACTTAGCCCGGATGACACAGTGACAGAACTCTGCCAAGAAAGTAGCCCCAGTTGCTATCAAGCAGTCAGCCCCAATTAAACTCTCCGTATATCTCGCTGGCTACACAGACAAGAACTCCACACTTGAGCAAGGTGGTTGTGTGAAGGAATACAAAGCATCATGGCTCAAAAACTTATCATACAGGGCTTGCAAAGCTAGAAAAATTCACGGCAGTACCAGCTGCTTCATGTCGGTAATGGCACCTCATCAAAAACACTCTCCGTCAACAATGATAAACTGAAAAGGCACCTCTTAACAACTGATCTACTTACACCTTAAAAGGTATAGACACCCAGTTTTTGGGTTTGCGTTTTATCTTTTGTAATGATGCGCTAGACATTACTGTACATGGATCACCACGTAACATTTGACTCGGACTGCTGAATAATTTATACTCAAATTTCTTTTCTCACCTGTTTCGGTTTCAACAGCCAAGCGATGGCTGTGATGTCAAGTCTACGTCACGTGAGAGATGAGAACAACAACAACAAAAAAACAACAAAAAAACACAGCAATATAATCATTCCTCCGACGTTTGAATTCACTACAACTCTAAAGCCAGCATTGCTCAAGAATAGGGGCAGGAAAGATAATATTGCGACGGCGCAGCGATCTGTCGGCTGATCAGCTGCAGAGACCGAAACTGGTAAGAAAAGAAAATTAAATTGAAAACCTTTTACCGCTTGCACGTAAAAACCACGTGACGACCCATATGCACGAAGTCTTATGCGTCATTAACAAAAACAAAAATTTGCAACTGAAAATTAATCATCACAATTAACTAATAATAATTAATTAAAGATAGATTATTAATATATAATTACATAACATAATTTATTAAATTGAATTTAATTGCCCGCCCACATACCTGCCATATTCATAAGGCACTGGCTTGGGCTTTTCCTTTTCTATCTGGTGCAGGAGGGGAGTGAAAATCCTCCACGCCTCTGCAAGCTCGTCGCTGCGCACGAAATGCACCTGGCTGCCGTAGAAAACGTCAAGGATGAGCCGTTCATAGGCGTCCGGCATGGTCATCCCCTGCAGGAACAAGTGGGACGTGCCACGGTCCCCCCCATCCTCAGTTAGATGACCGGGAAAACTTCTCCAAAACGAAACATTCTCACATTTAAGTTGGCACGCAACTAAAGAAATAAATAAAAGTCAAATGCAAAGGATTTCAAGCATTGGAGTATGCTAGTGATCAATAGAAGAAACAGAGACTAGTCAAATTTAAACTGACTAAACAATATGAGTGGTGGCCACTGCCTTCCTTTCCACCCAGCCATTTCAAGACAGGAGGTCAGAAGAGAGGGGCAAAGTTCTACAATTACACAAAATGTGGATATCGCAAGTTAATCATTCACCGAGTTACAAGCATGTAGCCTAGGCAAGTATACCACACTTATGGCACTGCTCTTGACTGCGGGCATCTTTTCTTCGTCCTCCAATCATGACACTCAAGAAACAGAAAGCAAAAGACTATCGAGAAAAAGGGGGCGGGAACCTTGTAGCGACTGCCGTAGGTGAGGTCCAGTTCAGTCTCCTCAATGTCGAAAGCCATGCCGGGCTTCTTGGTCATGCACTTGATATAGATGGCCTCACCAGGCTGCACCCTCAGTACGAGCTCGTTACGCTTGCTCTCGCCACCAAAGATGTCACCCGGCACCTCCTTGTACTGGATGCGCACCTCCGCCTTGCGTTCATTCAGCGCTGCACGACACATTACAACAGCAATGCAGCAACGTCCCAAAGCGACTATGGCTGTAAAAGATGCCGTAGTGGATGGCTCCGGAAATTTCGACCACCTGGGGTTCTTTAACTGACATCGCACAGCACACAAGCGCCTAGCTTCTCGCCTCCATCGAAAAAAGGCTGCCGCGGCCGCAATTCAATCCTGCGTCCTTGGGCACAGCAGTCAAGACCACTGCGCCACTGTGGCACTGAGAGGTGCCGAAAAGACAAGCTCGGGACGTCTGCCAGATCTTAGTTGTCCAATTGCAACCTTTAGGCTGAAAAAGAAGTTGCCGATGAAGGCTAGCTTCCAGTTCCACAATTAACGGCCTAGAGTGAATTTTGCAAAGACTGGTTTAACACATGGCTTAACTGGTTTATAGGTTCAGGAAGTAGAACTAGTACACCAATCAGAACGTCTGTGCCACGCCCTTTCACCTTTGTGTTTGTCCTCGTAGAAGCACGACACTACTACTTCTCTATGTCCGCGAAAGCTACCGTGCTAAACTAATGCATCCAGTTTGCGACTCCACTCAATAAATTTTTCCTGAACAACCTTCAGCAGTACACACGAAAACAGTAAGCTTCTTTGCACAGGAAATAAGCATGTCCCTGGTGAGGGTGACCCAAGCCCACAGGAGCCTGGAGGAGGAGTCAAAGAAGTAACAAGAACTTGGCTAGCCACTTTAAAAATGAAGCATTCAAGAAGTGAGTGGCCAGCACATTTCTCACCAGGAGCATGGCATTTCCATTTGTAATCCACTGCACACATACTGAAGAATTTTAAAACAAGCTTGCTCTTTATACGCAACTGAAAACATGGCCTCAGCCAGCACCTTGGCAAAGCAAAAGTGCACACACACACAAACACATGCATGCCCATGACATGAAAAAGAATAGCACAATATGCATGTTGCACAGTAAACCAAATGTTGCATGCTAAAGCACGCTAATGTTGCACGCTAAACCAAATGAAGTTTTAAATTGGAAAGAACAACGCTCTCGGCAAACTTGACCCCCAAATGGCAACAATGAAAGAAGCAGAAGCAGTGCTTAAATTATGTGACAAGGGCTGCACTGTCAGCAGTTAAGGCGCTCATGGTCCCATGTGAAGGAATTCAGGCAATCTAGCATATAACCCATTATTTGTTGCCTGCAATGACTACCCAAAGCTAAAGCAAAAAACTGTGAAGCGGGCGAGGTGGGGATTGGGGGGGGACCACTTAATCTCTGCCTTTAAGTATGCGGCGGCACCCCATCATGATTTTATGGAGAATTTGGACTTTAGTGCTACCGCATTAAAAATGCGCAGGAGTTTTAGCAGTACAGAGTGCAAAGAAAGCACAAAAGAAAGCAACAGGGAGCACGATTCCCCTCTTACCCTTGCCGCAGCGCAGGATGAATGGCACCCCTTCCCACCGCTCGTTGTTGATGTAGACTACCGCAGTGGCGTAGGTGGCTGTGCGGGAGTTTGGAGGCACCGTGGGGTCGTCTAGGTAGCCCTTGGCCTCTTCCCCAGTGCCACCAGGCTTGCCCACATACTGGCCCAGCACCACATCGTCCATGACCACCGGTGGGACGCACTTGAGCACCTTCACCTGAGCACACACCGTTAGGGATATACAGTCAAGCCAGTGCCACTACTCTGAATGTTCCTCAGAAGAAGACGAACACTCCTGCAACCACATTAGCAATGAAGATTGGTGACAGGAGGCCGCTTTGTGATCTGAAAAGGTAAAAATAGGCCACAGTGCCCTGTGTCCATCACAGTCATTATGTAGTATTTCTCCTTGCCTAGCGTTCGTGCCGTCTCTACGTCAAATGATGATGAAGTTAGGGATAATGATGACGGTAGAGATGACAACCATGCTGCATTTAGTGATAATAATGCTATATCAATCAAAATGATGGCGCATTAGGTTGATAATGACAATAGTGGTACTAGTGATGATGATGATAGTGGGGATGACTATGCAATCAGTGAAAACAGTTCTGTAAAGTGCTTTCCGCCATTTCCGTTCTTAAGCAGACTTACCTGCAGTTCTGTAAATTTTTTATAATACAGAAAGCATTTTCGACTAAGGGTCGCACTCCCCTTTCCAAAGTGTATTTAGTTTTCAGAAAGCATGATGCTTTTCGGTCCTAGTGCCTTGACTTCAGTGGGCGGTGCTGAAATATTTGGACATTTTGAGTCTTAAATATACCACTGATTGCATTAAACCATGTATCGTTGTATTCTACATACGTCATAAATGATTCATGCCAAATTTGGTTTGGTTTTGATGAGACTAAAATAAACGAAATGTTGCATACAAAAACCACATCTGGCCCAAAATAATAAGCCGAGAAAAACATGATAGTTATAAAAGAACCCTGTGAAAAAACTCAATGTTGACCCCCCCTTTTTTCTTTTTTTACTTTCTGGGAGTGTGATGTGGCAAAGCCAGCCTTCGAGAACAAAATCACAGGCCTTAGCAGTTTGCACGACCGTGACTGCGGGCAACATCGTGATGCATAACGCACTTGAAAATGGGTTAGGTCTAAATCTTTTATAAGTATTGCGAGTGCTTTAAGCGATTTATTAATTTCTCCATAATTTATGGCTTCGATTCTTTCGCATGCGAAAAAGAATGCTTAAGGTTGTTCAAGCAGTAAAAAAAAATTAGAAGGTCTCTTAGATGTCTCTTAGAAAGCCTACCCTTCCTCTCTTATCATTTGCCTCTCATGGTTTGCCTCTTATCGGCATTCGTTGCAGCGCTACATATAATTATAATTTGTTTACAGGAAAGGAAGGGCACAGTATCTGTCACACTTTTTTGAACAAGTGTGTGTTTGGATGGTACACCATCGCTCCTGTCACGTGGCGTCGCTTGGCACGCGCTCAAGTGTGGGATTGCAGATGGCAAGAGTGCTAGACAAGGAAAAATTATTTCGCAGATCTCGCGCACAACTCTTGTACATGGTATTTCGTTCCATGAGCCTAGAAAGGCTTTCACCTTAATACAGGTCTAAACCCTTTTATAGTAAAGTCACTGGGACCAGCAAAAATCTTTACTATATCAGGGTCTTAGCTATATCAGTTGTTGGTGATGACATGGTCCTAAGATGCCTCTGGTAGTTAAATGGGCACTTACTGAACACGTCTTGTTGCTTAATTAAAAAAAAAAAAAAAATGCTCTGAAATACCTTCCACCTCTCTGTTATTATCTCTTAGTGTAATTTTTTAGTTATAAAAATTTTTTACATCTTGTGGAAGTACCTAATAGCATGAGGACAATGTGGCTACGAATACAACTAAGTTTGATTTCATGTGAAAACCAAAGCCTTGCACGAACACTGTGTCACTTTTTGCTATTTCTGTCTTTTTAAAGGCAATAAATGATAAATGTGTGTGGCAATCAAGTGCTGCAAGGCCACACACGCTGCACCCCCACTTCTTGCCTCCACTACCTCATGCTTCGTGCTGTACAGTGCTGTGAATGTTTGCCAGTTTCTTCCCCTTCCCTATTCTTTGCTTCACTACTACTGACTAGGCGCCTCCTTTCTATGTTTGTACACAGCATTACTTTTTTTTTTTCTTACGTGCTGCATGCTTTCCCTCACAGTTTCGAGGCCTCCGTAAAGTAGGCTACTCCTGATGCTGCTAAGCCTGGTGGTAAAGCCAGCTAAAAGACCACTCGGTGTTATTTTTCTGTATTCAAATACAAAAAAAAATATTTACCTCATGATTTTATGTAGTGCACGGGCAGCGATGTTATATCATGGGAGTCACCACTGTGGCCATGCGCACCTTACTATAACAGTTTTACCAAAAATGTCTTTACCATAAAGGGGGGAAAATGTACAGTTGTCTATAGAAGATGAACTGGGACTTCAGTTTCACTTTACTATATCAGAGTTTACTATAGCGAGGTTCTACTGTAACACTATTTCTTACAAAAAGCTGCCATTTCTTGGCATGCCTGTCACCTTGAAACATGCTTGCAAATTATGTGGTCATAAAACCAATACAACATCTTCAACAGACTGCCTATATTACTCCTCATTGATTAAAATATGGTCACAGTAGGTCGGTGCACGCACGCACACACAAACACGCACTATGAAAGGAAACAAGGCACCTATCTTGCATGGATTTCCTGCAAGCGGATGAAAGCAGGAAAGAGAGCTCCATCCTGCCACCCATTAGCGGATGAGACACCCTCAGGCGAGGAGCACAGGCGGCTACAGCACTAACCTTCTCGTTCCTGATGTCCTCTGCGTTGGTAGACACTGGCTTCTCCATGGCCACGAGAGAGAGGATCTGCAACAGGTGATTCTGCATGACATCCCTAGGGAAAGAAAAAAAAAATAGGTTGTAATATTGTTGAACTGTGGAAGCACGCAGGTACAAGGTTTGGACAGGAAGAATACGACAATGAGCAAGAGAGGACACTGGCAATTGTGTGCACCTCAAACCCTTAAAAAGCCTCGCAAATAATAATAATAATAATAATAATAATAATGTGCACAATGCAAAGAGTTTCTAGGCCAATCAGCATTACAATTAAGCACCAATTAGGTGCTAAAATGAGACATTTGCCCCGCTAATACCACTCGAACAAGATTAAGCACTACAGAAAAGGCATCTTTCCTGTGTAGGAAAAGATAGATTGCAACAGCTATGAATCCTAACTAGGGAGAATCAAAGTCAGGAACTTTCAGAGAGCCTTCTAGATACAAAGCCGGGTTGTGGTTTGGTTTACGAGGCTTTAACGTCCCAGAACGACTCGGGCTATGAGAGGCGACAAAGTGAAGGAATCGGAAAATTTCGACCACCTGGGCTTCTTTCTTTAATGTGCAATGGGAGCACACAGCACACAGAAGACATGCTTTTTGCCTCCATCGAAAAGTAGCCGCCATGGCCGGGATTAAGACACGTCATGGTTTAGAACCTGAGGTATTGGAAAAAGGAAGGCTGTCAAATCCGTACGAGAGACTTTCCTGCTAAAAATAAAGCTTTACGCTATAAAGAGCATATTTTTATTGTGTTAAGAATGAATTTGATAAAAGCAGCTTATTATCGAGCAACATCTTTTAATTAACAGAAAGTTCGCAAACCTTTTCAGACAGCTGGCATGGAAATGACATCATACTGTCCCAACATGACGACACCCACCTGATGATGCCAAAGCTGTCGAAGTAACCGCCTCGGCCCTGCGTTCCAAACGGCTCCTTGAATGATATCACAATACTGGCAATGTTGTTCCTATTCCAAGTGGGTCCAAAAATCTGGTTGGCAAACCTAACAAAAAAATGGAAGGAATACATGACTACACTTTCTAGCAGTGCAGTGTGCAGAACAAAATGTGACATTCCGCTCAGAAGGTCGCAACTGAATTGTTCAACTTCATTTATGCAAGATAACAGTTGGCTATAGAAGACTTTAAACGCATTGGCTACTATACTGAAATAGGTGCGTGCAAATTTCCACAATATCCATATGTGAAGCCTCGGCTTCAATTAAGGTTAGTAAATGCTTTTGCGGGACTGTGCTGCGAGTTATGCTTCCACCATTTTGTTACTATTTTATTCTGAAAAAAAAAAAAAAAACGAGGGCAGGGGGTACAAGAACGTTTGCCTACTGATCTTTTTTATAAAATTGTTGTTTATATTAAAGAATATCTGATTCTAATTCAAAGCCATTTTTTTATACACATTTTATCTGAATTATATTTAACATGTGCCTGCCTCTAGCTTTCTTCCTATACATTTTAGGATGTTGGCATTAACTCATGAAAATTTTGCTATCATGAAGGGGCAAACAAGACCTGCCTAAAGGGGACTGCAAAAATGCAGTCCAGGTGAAGGAAACAGATAACGAAACTTCTGTTAAGAGTTGAATCAAACAGAACGCAATGTGCAAACATACACCTGGGCCCACAGTGCCACATAGCATAGCGTGACTATCACCCACCTTATAGCCATGAGATTCTGGACCATCTCTTTTCCAAGGTAGTGGTCAATGCGATATATTTGAGATTCTTTAAACAGTGATGCCATGTGGTTGGAAAGTGCTGCCGATGAGTCCGAATCCCTTCCAAAAGGTTTCTCGATCACAACCCGTGTCCAGCCCCTGAATAACGGGGAAAAAAAAAAAAGAACAAAACAGGAAGGCAACGAAAGTTGGCCTACATGCGAACATTTGCAAGCAGTACACTTCAACATAGGCAATAAAGTCACAGCTGTATGCGAAGCAACTTAATTTCGATGAGCAACAACAAAACTTGTGCAGCCACAATAAACTGCATGCAATATAGGTGTGTAAGTTTGCTCCACAGATCAATAAAAAAGAAAAGACAAGACTGGTTACACAAGCTAATCGCCACTCAACTTGCAACAGTAAAAAACATCAAGTTTATGCGGTTATGTTAATCGATTTCACAAGCAAAGTATGGGTGATTTTAAGTCAACTCGAGAATAGGACTGCTATTCATTCAAAAGCTATTGCTGCCTTGACTCACTGCTTGCTCATGCAGTGTTGCTTGATGTTTGTCGCAACAGGCTGAAAAACGGTGGGTGGCAATGCCAAGTAGAATATCCGGTTTCCAATAGGACCACCCTCAAGCTTCTGCATTTCCTTGTTCAGCACAGCAAAGTCATCGCCCACATCGTATCTGCCGGACACGTAAGAGTTGACCTGGGTGAAGTCTTTGAAGCGACCCTTCTCCTCTTCCTTGACCTGCATTAGCAAAGCAAACAGTCAGAGGATTAGTACCACCATTCCTTGTTAACTAGCATAATGAACTCCATGTGACAACCCCTGCAAAGAAATTGGATTGAGTGCCGAACACTACACTTAATCACATACCTATATATCTACTGTACAATGCGATTGCTGAAGTGCACTGTACATGATTTAAGGAATTGTAAAGAAGATGACACAGCGCCGACACAAACAGAGATGATGGCTACTGGGTTCCTGGCCGATCAGCTGGCGCGCACACTGGGCGCTCTGGCTGTCTTGATCGGACGAGATTATACTTCGCAATACGACCATCTCGTGTCACCGGTCGCAGTCTCCAGTCCTCCGAACAACCCCAATAAACCCCTCTTCACCCAGTGTTTCGCCTACGGAGCGCCGTGTCATTACTGAGCAGATACACAACATGCTAAACCATGGTGTAATTCAGACTTCATCGTTGTTAGTGTCGGCGCTGTATCGTTAGCTTCTTTACAGAGCGAATAATTTCACACGTTCATCAACTGCACTGCTTTACCTCCTTACTTACAGCAAGAATTGATGCTGAGGCCCATTTCATTTTTCTCAGTAAGAAATTTCTGCCAATGGTACAATAGTAAATATAAATGTTCATCTTTCCACCATTAAATGTTTTCAGAAAGCTTGAGAGTGATTATAGCACCAACTCCTATAAGCCTAATGTTGCTTCAATACAGAAACCAAGATAAAGGGACATGCGGGGAGATAAAATCACATTTTTCACCGAAAAAAAAAAAAAAAAAAAGAACTTTTGAAATTTTCGTTGTTTTTGATTGTGCTTGTATTAAAGAAACTTTTCACCATATTTGGTTGTCATCTGTCTGGTAGAAATATCAAAATCTTTTTGCGAAATTAGGTGCACTCATCACCAAAAGCGTATAGACCATTGTACGACCCTTGGAGAAACCGGTTTGACTGGGCTGTTAAGGGGGGAAGTCGTCAACACTTTCCTGTGCAACGAGAGCAGCCCAGCTCCCCAATATGGCAGCACCCTTCACCCCTTTGTAAAATCGTGTATATGTATGCAGGTTTCAAGACGCAGCTGCATAGTAGCAAGAAACTGAGCACGGAGTGTATTCCCAAGTTAGAATGCTTGTTTTTCACATTCTCTAGCCTAAAAGGGCTTGCTATTGAGAATAGAGCAGATAACTAAAAAGAAAAATGGAAAGAAAAAAAGAATCTTTGGGCTGTGAAAATGGCGCATTGCCTGGTAAACCCAAAATAGAAGCTTGGATTGACTAAAACACAGCAAGTAACCTTCAAACACTTTTTACACTACCACAGGAAGCCTGGCTAACAAAAGTGCTCGACAAGCTGAATATAAAATATGGAGCTTAGACGAAGAGGCACGCCTAGCAAGCTTATCAAAGAAAGCATTTCACAAGCGCAGAAAAGGGCACTGGACAGCTGCAAAGCTGAAAAAGAAAAAAAATAAAGAAGCAAGTCGAAGCAGTCGCCACTGAGCAGTGTCATGTTGAAAAAGACAGCCCAACATAAGCGCACACCAGGCTACTTCGATTTATTAATTTAGGCCCTATATTTGAATAGCATGTTCTGAAATTTTTTAACTCTTTTTTTTTTCTCAGTTTGCACTTTTTGCAAGAGCACGCCCGTTAGAAAATTTCCCCATTTCCAACTCTTTCGCCATGCTGCTTTTAAGGTAGATTCTGGAGTACTAAACTTTTGTTGGGAACAAGATAAGGTACTTTTCAGATTCCTAATTATTCTCTAAGAAAAAATAAATACCAAATAGGTGGCATATCATAGCAACAACAAAAAAAAAAAAATGAAGTTCGTTTTTAAAGTGCTGATTTTTACAAAATTGTCATAAAGATCCCGCAACTGGCCTTATCGTGCACAATGAACTACCTAGATGTTATCTAAGCACTAACTGTTAACACATCTAAAAGATTTTTGAAATGGTAGTTTTGCTAAGCTGACACACTTAATTGCTGATTATGACAGCTACAACTTTTCTCTATTTGTGCTAAGGTGATTTATATATTCTAATATAAGAAGTATAAGCCATCTCTAAAACTTTTATCGAGATCGGTGCAAAAATTGACCCTTTAGCCTGCCATCTTCCCTTAGAAGAATTAAAAGAGACCAATAGAAACTGAATGCCTTCAACAGTGCTCAAAACCTAACTTTTCAATTTCTGTGGACCTAAGTTGAGAAAAGCATTACCAGAGAGTAACCTGAAGCTTGACTTTATTGGTCTGACTGACGTTATTGGTCTTCCCTCAATCTTGCATTATGAAGTATGGCAAAACCTGAAATACACCACTGCAGTATCATTTTGTACAATTTATTTTACTTAATTTTATGCATAACCCAATTACAAGTATGACAGACAAGAATAAAATGAGAAAAAGTATTCCACACGAATTCAAGAGCAAGATGAAATGTTTGTCTCTAAGCACATACAAGTCCGCATAAATAGTCTGTAACGCATAAAGACGAAGCGTTAGTCTCAAATATGGGAAAAATTTTTATCTGGTAGAGCACATGAATGATGTATTGTTTACCAGGCTGCTAATTACGACAAACTTTTACACAAGAATCAATTATTTGCTCTAAATTTGTTCACTGTTTTTATAGCATTATGCATGCCATACACACTGAATAACTTATTTACTGCACGTTTTACGCACAGAAACATAATAAGCTTACCTTGAGAAAGGGGGTGATTTTTCCCCACAACTCTTGTATGGTCATTTTTGTACGGGCATATCCAATAAATTTTGTCTTCTTTGGCAGTAACCCATCTCTGTAAAGTGCCCTGCGATAGAGAGAAGGGATGAACTAAAGGCTACAAAAGGCAACATGCACATTAATGCAACTTTGGCAAGCTAGATTTTAACAGTAATAAGCAGAGTGGCACAAAAACGCACGGTGAAGGTTCTATTCACAGCGGAACAAGCTGAATTAAGCTTACAACGCTGAAGAAATTCGCTTTTATGAAGCCAGAAAGATTACACGTGTTAGGTTTTTTTGCTCCGAAATTTACAAGAATTACAAGGAGACAGATGAAACCTCTATTAAAGATAATCTGCAGGAGGTAGATAGTCAGTGCCCCTAGTCCAGGGCTCCCTCGTACTGTACAAGAAATACAAGGAACAACGTGAGCCGACAACGCAACAAAGGCAACACTACTTCGAGCACTCACCATAATGTTGGGTAGATCTTTTTCTTTGCCAAGTCTCCCTATGAAACAAAACAGAAAAGGTAACGAGCGGGCTGGAAACGTAGGAGAAATGAAAGATTTTTACGAGCGATATGTGCACATGTGAGTTCGTGCGTCACATACATCGGCATGGGAGCGAAGCAAGGAGAAAGTTGAGGAAAGTGCGGCTAAATTATACGCGTCTGGCGTGCACCTACATGGAGGAAAATGAAGGGGGAAGATGTGCTTCGCTTCGGCGGGCATGGCTCAACACCACACCGGTGCAGCCAAACTACCGATAGCAGGAATAGTGCAGGCCGATCACCACACGTCCCATGCAACACACATCCCGAGTCCGCACGCATGCAGTGCATCCAAGACCTACGAGTTCGTAAAATACTACGGCGACGGCTAAGCCGCCGCTGTCGCTCGAGGAGGCTACATGCCCGCTGAACGCGTCGCGGTCCTTGGGCGCCGGAGACAGCGCGACTTCCTTTCGAATAACTCCCATCACAGAACCTGACGGCACCACACGTGAAGTGCGCGTCTCTCCCACGTGGCCGCTTGTTTTTAACGGCCAAGCTCGGGTCCGTCGCTAAGCACTGGTCGGTAAACATTGAGAGGAGCGCGCACGGCGGGAAGAGAAGGCGGTGCTAAACCAAAACCAAGTAGCGCAGTAGGCGAAGAGCATGTTTAGGATACTCACCGAAGCGCCGAGCACGACGAAGATGTGTTGCTGCTCCTCCTGGACGGGCTGCTCGAACAGGTGTATCGATTCCTTGAGCAGAGCGATGCACTGCGGGGAAAGGTCAGGCGGATACGATGTTTGAGGCATTTCGGCGTCTACGGCGGCGACGGCGACACGAGGCTTAACTGAACCGCTCTGAACGCAGCCCAGCTTGGCTGGCGATGGCTCGAGCTCGTACAACTCCTATTTGTAGCTGCGCGCTGCTGCTGCTGCCGGTGGTCGGTCGAGCGGAAGCGGATGATCAGTGCGCTCTGCCTGACGCCGACGGGCACGTGCCCCGCTGGAAACCCAACGGAACCTGCGTCCGTCTCGCGTGGAGGCTGATTGGCTTCTGCCAAGCGCTCCGATCGCAAGTTGCGTGCGCGTCACGCCCTCCCTTACCCCCTTACACCGGTGATGTCGTAACCGGACGCCCTGTTTCGACCCCTTTGATTTTCCAAACTGGTTTGCGAGTTTGCGACTGAGAGAGAAAGTTGGTCAAACGCTTGTCGCTTTTCTTCTGGCGCGATATCTCCGTCTTGCGCGTGCGCGCGCTGCGTTTGAACAGACAGCGGGCGTTTTCGTCGATCAACAGCTGGCTGAGAGCCCTCTGTAGAGCACTATCCGTTAGCCACACTCGCTGCGGCGGGGGCGGGGGTGCACGGATTGATCGGGTCTTCGCACGCGTCCTCTTCCGTCAGGCCTTGGGACAGAAACCCGGCTTGACAGTATCGATCATAAGAGGCTTTCCGGCGTTATCGAGCACTCTTGAGTGTCACGTTCAGATTGTTTCGAGCGACCCGTTTGCTTTCCCTTTATTTCTCTCCTCATTACTCGTGATCGCATCGGCCGATGTCTCTTCCAAGCGCACGCGGCTAGCGCCTGCTCCAGATAAGGCAGCTAAAAACGGAGCCGGGTGGCACGACTCTGGTCTCCCAAAGAGATTGCGATAAAACGAATGTAACAGCTTTTATCCTGTGTCACCCTAGTTTTTCCGAGACGTGAGTGCTTTGCGTCTTGACAGTCAGTGCAACGACCGCGCGCGCCCTATCCTTGACTGCATTAGCTGCCGTGATTGACACGTCTGAAATTGAATTTCGCTACCGCCTGGTCGGGTAAACAAGCTGCGACTTGACATTGATACACATCCTGGAACCCGGGAGACAACGTTGAGAACCGTATATTTGGAGATCGCAGCTCTCAGGGTGAAGGCGTTGCGTTTGATCGGGCGCACGGGCGTTTACGCTTAAGGTAGGTAGTGGGCGTGCGTACTACGTGCGGGAGAGATATCTACTTACAACGGGCACAGCCAAGAAGAGGAACAAAAAGGCCGAGGCAGGCAGAGGGAAAACCCTCGTCTGGCCGGGAAATAGCGCCATCCGTATTCGCGACTCGCCTGGTCGACTAGCTGAGTGACGGCAGCAGCACATTCTCGGCTTCGCTGGGGCTTACCAGCGCGCCTCATCAATGTTTCAGCGATAAAGGCCTGACCGCGTCGGCGCGTTGCCTTAGTATCGGCAGCAGGATCTGTTGTGCGTGTACGCAGTAACTGGAAGATCGCGTCAATTAACGTTCGAAGACGGCCTCACCGAAAAAAACAAACACTTTCCTTATTCTCAATACGATCAATATCTAGCGCCCTTAAGGTCGAAAAATAACAATATTCCAAGCAACCACCCTGAAGAAAAACAACGCGATGACAATTTGACGACGAAAAGGTGAAAAATTTCACTTTGCATCTCTTTGTAAGAAACATCTTCACCTTTGTTACCTTTCTACAAATAACAAACTCAAAGGTGGTTAGAAGGGAATAAATATGACGGACACAGATGTGTAGGGCTCCGGTATAACTTTGACTGAGATCGCGCAGTATACGGGGGGCTTGCGTTTTGCCTCCATCGAGACGCAGCCCTATAATATATATATATATATATATATATATATATATATATATATATATATATATATATAATTGGTTCACCGCAAAGGAAAGGCGCAGTATAGCTGTCACACTTGTTCTGGGAAGAAAAAGGGGAAGAGAAAAGGGTGCCGTAGTGGAGTGATATATATATATATATATATATATATATATATATATATATATATATATATATATATATACATATATGCAAGGCCGGGTAGAGGCCCGCGTACATAAGCCACCACAGTCGCATTATCGGATACCTACAACTGCAGTTGCCATGGCGTGCGTATGTGCAAAAACAGCAACCAGTTTGACCGCACGTGTAGTCGATCGATATATCTATGGATTGATGCATCCCCGAATTCCCGATGTACATGTTTCATATCGAAAAAAAAAATAGGTGTAAATAAAATGGCCTGTTTTGATACGCTTTCTTTGCTGAGCTCTATGGGGTCCCAATTTAGCTCCTTTGCCAGGACAGTCAGATGTGAGGAACGCGTGCCCGCCCGTCCTGAGGCAAACACCAAAATATAATCATACATACATACATACATACATACATACATACATACATACATACATACATACATACATACATACATACATACATACATACATACATACATACATACATACATACATACATACATACATACATACATACATACATACATACATACATACATACATACATACATACATACATACATACATACATACATACATACATACATACATACATACATACATACATACATACATACATACATACATACATACATACATACATACATACATACATACATACATACATACATACATACATGTAGAAGGTTAAGGATTATTTTAGAACATCCAGATTCGGCAACGTGCACTGCTGCATATGAAACTTACCAAAGCGCGATCGAGTGCTTGCGCACTTCGTCACAATCGAATTAATGGGCACTAGGTAATGTCAAGCTGGTTCCATGAAGCCGAATAAGCGCTAAAGTCGAATGTGGCGCACTTTATGCGATTGCCATCGGAGTCAATATGTGGCACGTCGAAGCATGGAATGCGTACTAGAATTTACCCGGCCATCAGGCATATTGTTCCTGGGTCTGTCGCTGTTTAACAGACGAATTAAACGTGCGCAAAGACGACTTAAAAGTCAGATTACGGCGCCGTAAACATCTAGGAATATGTCCGCACAGCGCTGTAGTTTATTTTAAGCCCTCCAGTAAACGCGCACGAGAGTGGTATCAGTCGTTGCCGCAACAACGTTCCGACAGTGCATGGGGTAATATTACGCAGCTGGCACTGATGTCTCCTGTACTCATTTAAGAAGGAAAGAAAGAAAGAAAGAAAGAAAGAAAGAAAGAAAGAAAGAAAGAAAGAAAGAAAGAAAGAAAGTGTCGCTGTTTGCGCGTCGTCGATGTGCATTTCTGTTAAAAAGATACTAAAAAAAGAAAACGTACAGCCAAGAGGTTGTCTTACAAGCCATGTTAATGGGGTTTGCTGAGCATCTGCAGCCTTCGCAATCCCGCTTAATGACGTGACGCGAAATCTCTTCCTCACCCTTGTCCTGCTTAGGTATTCCTGGAGTGTTCCCAAGAGTTCCGTTACAGGGCTTATAAATCAACCACTTATTTCTGTCTGTGTATTTTTAACAAACACTTTACTTTCTGTACTTATAAACGCCTTCGCTGAATGGCTCTGTGTCCTTACCTGCACTGCGGATGGTATAAACTTTATCTGTCACTCTTAATTTCTAAATTTTATTCTCTCTTTTCTGTTTTGGCACTAACTTTGATTTATTTTATTTATAGCATTTCTTTTCCTTCTTTTCCTTGATAGTTATATGAAGTGGGGAGTCCTTTTATATCGGTCTCGTTCACTAAATACAGCTTTGGACGCCAAACCCCATAATCGCGGCGGGAATATGAGTGCCTGAAAGCGACGTGTTCGCTGACTTAATTGTTTGGCCAATTCGTTTCTACGAAATTCTAAGACGTATACGTTTCTCCTTATTTTCATTGCCCTTGGGTATGGCGCCCTCTTGCCGCACTATTAGCGCAGCGCCGAACGTTCGATCGCATCCCTCGATCGCAGTAAAGATGACGGGCGTTCCGCAAACCCTCGCATATGTGCGTGAGAGCTGAATTCTGCACGTCTGTGCTATATATACGCATATATGAACACTGTGCATATATTCACCGCTCCGGCGCTCTGACCCGGGGGCGCGCCGAGCCTGGCCGAGCGTATGGTTTCTTGTCTATAGGCGGCGACCGCAAAGCGGTGATTTATACAGCGGCCTCCTCGTTTGCCGCCTCTCAATGCACTCGAACGGCGCGAAATCTAGGCCAAAACTTCGCGCCAACCAGAGAGAGAGAACGCACCTGCTTCCCAACAGCCCCTTTGCCTCGCAAAAAGAGTGCAGCACCATCGAATATGCGGAGTGAAAAAGGCTTATACGCTATAGCACAGGTCTCCTTGATGATCACTGTAGTATTGCTATAGGTATATGAACAATTTATTTATCAACTGCCCTGAGACTCAACAGATCAATAACTCCGATTTAATATACAGAGCCTTTGCAGAGTTGCCTATGCAGTTCACTATTCGAGGCCGCTTTTCGATGGAGGCGAAAAGCAAGGCGCCTGTGTGCTGTGCGATGTCAATGCGCTTAAAGAACCCCAAGGGGTCGAGATTTCCGGTTTTCTCATAGATTGATTGATTGATTGATTGATTGATTGATTGATTGATTGATTGATTGATTGCAGCTATATGGGAAATGAAAATGTGTACGCTTCCACTACGGCGTTTCTCATAGCCTGAGTTGCTTTGGGACTTTAAACCCCCAAAACCAAAACCGATATTATATATATATATATATATATATATATATATATATATTGATTGCAGCTATAGGGAAAATGAGAATGTGTACGCTTCCAAGTTTTAGCACTTTTTAAACCGGCCATACAGGGTTGGGTTTTGAATCCTCGCACCTCCTTATCGGTCGCTGATACAGCGTGGTTAAATTCTCTCAGTGCTGTACGGTATTGCAGACACGAAACGTTGTTTGCTCTCCGGGGGTTCTCCGTCCCGACCGATTACTTTACTTTACCTTGCTTCGAGTCTGCCTCTCCCAACACTTGGTTGCAGCTTTCTCTAGGCCCCACTTTGATCCACGCGCAGATTTGCCTTCCTACACTCCCGAAGCTCCTTGAGGCTGTGTCTTTGTTCTCCGTGCGGTTCATGGCTCAATCTGCAGACAGATTGCATTCCTGTCTCCCAGACGATCTCATTTACTTCTTAGATTTCTTTTTCCCATTCCCTGTCTGGATGAAAGCCGCTCTCAGCTCAAGAATAAAAAGTAAGGTGCGCGAAATGACTGAGGCGGCGGTGTTTTGCATTATCGAACTGGTCCGCGTCGAGGTCTCAACGGAGCGAGGCGCGCTTTTTGTCTCGGCGCAAGATGGCCCGATGCATGCGGCAACGCTCTTTCTTTCTTTCTTTCTTTAACGATTACTGTGCACGTAACCCATGCGCAACACGTGACCTCATTGGTAAAGTTTGACCCAAAGGCGCGTTCCGTTGCGCAGGGGAACTAATTAAGCACAACATTCTGAGAAAAGGTTGTTAAGGTTAACGCATTCCTCTCCATACGAATTCAGATCATGCGCATTGATCGTAACCTGCAGTCGACCACATGCCCCTTTCAAGTACGTGGCCTAGCGGCCCGGCGTATTTACACTAAAGTCTGCATACCCACGAAGAAAATTATTGCTAACTTTAAAAAATAGTTATGGATTTAGAGACATGACGTGAAAATGGGACATCAGGGCTCAGTAGTGGATGTAAAATTCGAAGGGAACCGCTTTCGTTACTGCGAGTCCCAGCAAGGAAGTGAATGAAAATATTTTGAATTTGAAATAATTTTGAAAGGCCGAAGTTCCTCAACTTTCGGACGAATATATGATCCTGCACTTGTCGCGAAAGATGCTGCTCTTTCCGCCTGTTTACCTTTCGTTTTGTATTGATTTCGAGTCGAGTATTGCACCTCATCTATATATATATATATATATATATATATATATATATATATATATATATATATATATATATATATATATATATATATATATATGTAGTCAGTCCATCGGGGATCGTAACAGAGAGAGGCACAAAAGGTAGCAATGGTAATTAATCGAAGTACATATGAAAAATATGACACGAGATTATACATAAGAAGATATATGCATGTATAGCAATTAAACAAGAATAAGGAGCATGTGACAATACTTTGGCGGACAAATAATACCACAAGCGAAAACACAAACGGAAGGAATAACTTCGTAGTGACGTAAGAACTCAATAATTACTGAGATATAAGTAGTTGATTTCCCACACGTGTGCTGAAGGAGTTTAACGATGGATTACTAACAATGGATGTGTTCAAGGTGTTCCATTCGCGTATTTCACGAGGAAAGTATGAATGTTTGAAAGTGTCAGTACGGAATGAAAACTCGTTTAGAGTGTGTACGTGATTATTACGTGTTAGTCGCGTAAGGACTACAACAGGCCTGCCCAAAGCATGTATTGGCCCCGCCGGGGTGGTGCAGTGGTAAGATGCCCGACTACTGTGCCGGAGTACCCGGGTTCGAACCCGACCTCGGCGGCTGCGTTTCGATGGAGGCGAAACGAAGAGGCGTCCGTGTGCTGTGCGATGTCAGCGCACGTTAAAGATCCCCAGGTGGTCGAAATTACTCCGTAGCCCTCCACTACGGCTCCTCTTTCTCTCTTTCCACTTTCACTCCCATCTTCCTCTCTTCCCTTACGGCGCGGTTGTGGTGTCCGCAGAGAACAAGTGAGACAGTTACCGCGCCTTTCCCTTCCTATAAATCAATCAATCAAAACATGTATTGCTTTTCTGGAAGGCGATAGTTACAAAGGTTGTCACCCTATCGGTATTGTCCAGCTGCCGATACTTGCAACCTCAAAAGTGCGTTAGTGACGCTTAGCGTGGATCCAAGCAGATCGATGTGCTCGGCAGGCGCACGAGGTACAATGCATTTCGCTCTCGCCTGTTTTGAAAACAAGTGTTCACGGTGAACGCATTCGCAAAATAGAAAAAAAAAACTGTTTGTTATTTGACCAAAATCTCCTTTCTGCATGGCCGCAAATAAATCCGGTCCATCCATAGCCCTGTACAGCGCCGCTATATACCTTCTAACCAGAGAATGCATTCGCCTACTGAAGAAAAAGTAGTCAAATACACTGGAACACTCCATATTTCCCTATCCCGTTGTGTCGAATGACGGTGCGGGCTGCTTTTGCTCCTTTTAACTGCCACACGTACAGCCTTTGCCAAAAGTGTATAGCCAGCTGGGGTTCTGATTAGTGGCGCTGAATCAGCATTAGCGGAGGTGTTCCCCATTAGAGAGAGGAAAAAGTATTCTTGCCACTAAGAAATTCGGAACACAGGAAATGCATTGCAAGCCGCACGAAGTGACTCAGAAGCAGACTGGTTACCAAAGTTAGAGCCCTTGGTTGCGCTCAGAGAAATTTAGTGTGACAAAGCCATATATTTCGTAGGAGTTGGTGGCTTTTACATTTTTTTCCCGCAATGTATTTGGATGTCTGTCAAAGTCTGGCCATAAAAACAAAAGAAGTGGCTCAGAAGCAGACCCCTTCCCATGTCGCTATACCGCAGCGAAGTCAAGACAGGTATGGTCTTAGTTGGCACTCGTGCCTTGGAGCCACGTGTGCTGGTGGAAGGCATTGCTTTGCGCGCCATTTTTAACAGCGTGCGTCTAGCGGCCGTGCACAAACCTCTGTTTGCAAACAGACGCTTAACTGTATAATACTAAAAAAGGTTAATTATCAGAAACATGCTGGCCAGCTTAATAATATTATCCTCCTAATTTTGAAGTGTCCTCCAACACTACGCCGAAGAAGCAGCCCGTTTACATCCAAATGGCCCTATTTCTAAATTTGGTACGCTTCTCTGAAACGTCCGGCATCCAGGATAGTAGGTCTCCGTCACCCACGCGACCTCACCTCACAAAGAAAGAAAGAAAGAAAGAAAGAAAGAAAGAAAGAAAGAAAGAAAGAAAGAAAGAAAGAAAGAAAGAAAGAAAGAAAGAAAGAAAGAAAGAAAGAAAGAAAGTTTAATCCTCTTCTCCGCCTCGGCAGGCGCGTGATGCAGCCCATTCGTTTACATGTACACGGGGCAGCCATCGACAGGATTTTACCCCAGATTATCCATAGTCTCAGATCCGCTGTCAAGAACACTCGATCATCACTGTCGGCGCTGTGCGCAGACCAGCGCGACCTTGTTAGCGGCGCTTTTTTTTTTTTTTTTTCTTCCCGGCCGACGAAACGGGTTCGCCGCTGTGGGCAGGCCCACGACAGCGCGTGCAAGGTCAATTACACCTTTTGTCGCGGTTGAACTTTCCCCGGGTGAAATGAGCTTTTCGTGCGCTTTTCACCAGTACTAGCTGGTAAAAAGGACGTCACGTATAGTTTAGTTTCACTTTCAACAATTGACACTCGCCTTTAGTGTTATTCGCTAAGTTCGACAGGCTTTAGTGAAATTCGCTGCAAAACGCACTCGACGTGAGCCCAGGGAGGCGGGTTTGATACGGACCGTGCAAGCGGCTTGAGGCGAAAAGTAGGCCGTGAACTGTGCGACGTTAGTGCACGTTAAAGAACCCCGAACGGCCGAAATTGGACCCCTCTATACTACGGCGTGCCTCATAGCCCGAGTCGCTTTGGAATGTTATGCTTTATTAACCAAACAAACCGAACTCACGGGTGCTCGCCCATGTGATCACTGTCACGCACTGTGCTTCCAGAGCGGCACTTGAAGCGCTTAATCCCATGTATACGCAAAGGCAGTGACGAACCAGAACGCTTCTCCTCTTGGAACAAGCCGGTATGTGTGAGCGTATCAGAGAAGAGGTTAGCACTATGCGTAATATATCTTCCCGCAATTTCGCCTTATATTGCCCGTGGATGCTTATGTCGTGGACGATCAGGTGCAGCTTCGCCTTGCAAAAAGGACGGCGACGAGATGAGGTGCATGCGCACTATAATCTCGTGTAGAAATGCAGAAAGTCCATTCTGAAAGACACACTCTGCCCACGCACCCACGAGCGCGCACGCACGCACGCACGCACGCACGCGCACACCCACACACACACACACACACACACACACACACACACACACACACACACACACACACACACACACACACACACACACACACACACACACACACACACACACACACACACACACACACACACACACACACACACACACACACACACACACACACACACACACACACACACACACACACACACACACACACACACAAACACACACACACACACACACACACGCACGCACGCACGCGCGCGCGCGCGCGCGCGCGCGCAGACAGACAGACAGACAGACAATGTTACGAGGGCACGATCGATGGAGGGTTGAGACATTGAAGTGCTGCGCAACAGGTCGTACAATTAATTGTTCGCTTGAAAGACTAAAGTTTTTATTTGCAGTTCTGAAGGACACTGAGCACGAAATAATATCAAAAGATAAATAACTCAAACGATTCAAAAGCAAAATTTAAAATTAAATGCGAGACTCATAAACCCTGAAGAATACTGAGCATTCGCACTTCCTCCCACAAGCCTTCACTCCAGCACGAACTCTCGCCTTTTCTTCCTTAGACCTTCCCGGCATGCACTTATGAGACATTATTAGTTGTGTGGCGAAGGTAAATAGAGTGGGCTATTTCCCTGCACACCCTATAAAGCTTTATTACATCAACGCACACAGTTTGTCTCCAATACGTTTATTGTGTTTATGCTGGCGCCGGGAAAATGTTTGCTTTCAGCAAGTATTTAATGTTATGACAGCTAACGTAGATTCGCTGGTTCGCGCATTAACATATAGATTACTGCCAAGGCGGTACGCGGAATTCCGCTCCCCAGAACTTTCTTGAACACAGGAGTGGTCACAAGCCGCGCAGTGACGTTTTCTTTATGTTTTCTTGTACACAACGAAACTTCGAGAGGGATTCTGCGCGAAAGAAAGAGACAATGCTTTAATGTATTGAGTCTACTTTTTTGCGTGTTTTATTCCTGAACTGTGAAGGCCGGATTTTACATAAGCTTCTTACCGCCCCTAATTTCAGAGCCGCGCAAATCCTCGGGTGTTTGCCGACGCGCTCTAGAGTCAGGCGGACTTCGAACCGAACGCATTGAAAGCTTGGAAAATGGATCTCATTATTATTTTTCTCGGGAGGGCGATGCTTCTGGGTGTTGAAAACTTCGTCGAATTGCAATAACCCTGTTCCATTCTGACTGTACCCGACGACCCCATGCACATCGCTGTCGATGGCCGGGCAATGTGCGGCGTCGATCAAAGGCGCAGTTGCCTATAAACTTTTGAACGAAGTAAGCTTATTACCGCGTTTCCCCTCGAAACTTTCGGTAAACTTCCCATTAATCTTGTAAGCGCTTTTGTATAATCAGCATTAAAATTTGTTACTGCCATTTTCCCGGTGTTTCCATGAATATAAGTTCTTAAATTTAGCATCCTCACCAAAAAGATTCTGCGCACCTATCAGACTCGCCCAGTACTTCCCTCTTACTTCCCAGTACTTCCCTCTTCCCTGCGCAAAAATATTATTCCATAAGCCTGTACCGACTAGCCCCATGACAAGCCCTTTACAACCAAGGCTCCGTGTTAAAAAAGCTGCATGGGTGGCTTACTCTGCGCGAAAAAAAAAAAAAAAAAAAGAACGCTATGAGTTGGGTTACGGGGACCGACGGGAACGGGAGTTACTGGAATCGCTTCTGAGGGCAAGCCCCTCTCAGCCTACCGAACCCATTTTCCACTTTCTTCATTGTGGGGACGGTTATCGGCAGGACTAACCTTTAGTTTGACACTTGCAAGTGCTCTCAACATGTACTCGCGGTAAGGCAGAACGAAGGGCCCATGCCGATGACAGCTTTTCACTCCGATTATAGCATACCGCTGATAACATTGCAGAATCAAGCACTGGATGCAAAATATAAACAAGGTTTGATCGCAATAATCGCGCAGGAGATACAAGGCGACGAAAATGTCTGTGGGCGTTTCAGCGAGGGACATATATATTGGCTGCTGCATTTGAGCCCTCACTCTCTTCCTCGCCTCAGTAATATCTCTCGGACCGTGGTAGATCCTAGCGAACAAAAACGATAATCAAAACCACATCTTTCGCTTCCGCCAGCTGCACAAAGAAATGAAACAGTTCGTATTTGTAGTCAACATGTCCTCTCCTTACCGCCAGATTTTAGACAGCCGGCAGCACCCTTTTCAATCATTTTTTATTGCTCAATAAACCGCCACCACACGAGGAAGAATTGATGCTACTTCGCGTGGTCAAGCTGGTCCTCGATGAGACTTCTGCGCGGGTGTGTGACCGATAATCACTTTCCCACTGGAGGGACGTACCGTGACGATCGGCATCGGATGTGTCGATCACTGGCCCAGTCAGCTGCACGCTAGCGCGTGCCTGCTTTGTTTTGTTCCCCCACTTTTCTGTAGATGGGGAAACGGCGCATTCAACGAGTACAGGTGGACGGGAACCACTGCCTGATGCGCGTTCCAATGGGTTAGTGACCCGAACACTGGTACGCAGCTGGTTTTCGCACAATTTGCGCGGGAAACGATTTCAGTAGGCCGTGCGCGGACTACAGCTGTGCTTGGCGGTGACTCGTGGTCTGGGTAAGATTACTAACTATAGTTTCATCAAGTGCGGGCTCTCGCCTGTAGTTCCAAATAATTTCTAAGTCTGTAGCGGCCGTCCTGGTTGTTTCGTAAATAGTTTGTAAATGAACTTTATATGCGTGCCAAGGAGAACGACCTAACCGACATATATATCTGCGACTTGTTGCACTCAAGACCGACGACATCATCATCATCATCATCATCATCATCATCATCATCATCCGGATATTAACTGATTAAATTTGCAGCCGAGAGATTACCTACGATTTGAGCTTCCAAGTTTGATAACCCGGCACGATAAAACCGATTAACCGCGACCAAAAAATTTACACACATAAAAAACATACGGGTTGCGAAGGGACCTAGCCGCGTTCCAGGTTCCTTGACGATGACCACGTCGCAGTATGTGGGGCGGTGACGACGGCATACAACGGCACATATACGTCAGCGTTGACAAGCAGACGTCACGTCGCCAGGCTTTGTATTTACCTATTTTGCCTAAATTAACGCGCGAATGAGCTGCGCGACGCATCGAGCAGAGATCCGTTCTTTCCCGTTTCCTTCAACCGTACGAAGCTTCCGTCTACATTCGCCCGAAGTGCATAAGGAGCTGCCCAAATTCAGCCCGTCGCTCCACCACAACGCGCTCAGTTTCGCGATTGCCGACGGGGTAATTTATATCCGCACACCTGAAAGCCCGCGCGTCTTATTTGTTCTTCTCTTCGCTTGTTTTCCTCCCAAATGGCTGTGCACGCGAGCTTTCGCGAGTTCAAAAACCTTGGAACATGGAGGCTGTTCAGCGATTCAGCTCGCATGTAATAGTGACCTTGAACCTTTCGGGTATGCGGCGGGAGAGGGAGAGGGTATCGCCCCTTAATGAGGCCGATCCTGTATACCTCTCCCTCCTCTCAGTGGATCACTGCCGCTCTTTGGGCTGATCTTGCAGAGTTCCTGAACGAAAACGTTGTGCGTAAATAGCGTGTATATGGCTTTAAGGGGCGTGCGGGCTTTGAGGGACGCATCTATAGGACATGGAGTTCATTTCCATCATGGGTGAATATTTAATGCGCGCTGACATTGCCTGATTATGTTTAATTTCGTTTCCCAGAAATGGCGTATAATGTCGCGCAGTTTTCATGCAGTTACGCTGGATTTTTTTAGGCTATCAACTGAAGCCGTCGGGCGTCAAATAAGGGGTTAAATTGGTTTTCTTTTTTTTTTTTTTGTTAGAACTTGCTCCGAGCATAGGTTACAAAAGAAACAGTAGAAAAGAGATGCATTTGTGCGTAGAAATAGCCCTAGCGGGTAAATAATAGCGCCAGGATTTACAAGTGAGGCTACATAAAACCATTATCACCACGAACGTACAGCACTGGTACGATGTAAACTGACGTGAAACTTCAGATAGTCACTAGTTGATATTCTGAAAACTTGATATATGCGGCTATACAATAAGATTGTTCTTCCTATGTTCTAGTTGAATTTGATTCTTTAGCCCTCCACTACTCCACTACATGGGCAACATGTGCCCACTACGTGAGAAACGAAACACAAACATGCAAAGTGAACGAATCACGACAAATAGGCATCACCGGCCGCGCTGCAGCATATAAGTGAGCTGTTTTACGTATTCTTCGCAAATAAACGTACACATGGCCTCACCTGCCCCGTGGATTTTACCATCCTGGCAGATCTCCGGCTATGGCCACCAGCTACCGGCGCCGCGACGGAGGTCCGCTCTCAGTCGATGGAGGGAACTCCGCGGGATACCCCGGGCTCTTCTTCGAGTGGCAAGCTCCGCAGCCGCCAAACAAGTGAGTTTCTGGTACAGGAACAGAGACGCTACGCGGTTCTCTTTTTTCCCTCTCGCCCTCGTCTCTTTTCCCGTTGAATGGTGGTGGTGCGAAGCGCGGCGGAAGAGGTGCCGCCCTGCCGTGAACACTTGTCGTGCAGCGTGGTGTCTACACACGCAGGCACACCAACGTGTATGTAAACGGGCCCCTCGCGCGCGCCACATAATACAGTGACGTTTGGAGGAAAAACGGAGCGTCTTCGCGCGCCGGGGACAGGGCGGAGAGAAAAAGGAAAAGTCGGTTGTTTAGCGAGGACCCGCGGCCCTGCTGTTCGTGGTTGTGCATGCACGGAGGACGTACGACGAGCAGCGGACGCGGCCTTGCTTGGTGCCCTGTAGTTTCGGAAGGTGGACGAGGTCATCTTAAAGTGCTGGGCTGCTGCTAACGCGCACGCCCAGGCGATACTACCTGCTCTAAATTAAAGCCTTAGTGAACGTAGGAGAACCACTTTCACTTCTTGTAAGAACTATATAAATAGCGAAATAGGAGGAGGGAAGGGGGGGGGGGGGGGGGTGTATGCCTTTATCAAAGCCACACGCATGACTGCAAGTATGTAAATGGAAAATATGACAGAATGTCCGCAGGAAATGTTCGCACGAACTGAGACAAAGAAAAAGATCTGTGATCCACGAGGAATCGAACCACTATATATCTCTCCGGTCCCTAGCCGTGCGCACAAACCACTACTCCACGCCGGACGCCGCGAGATACTGATCGTAAAATACTCCTTGTGTAGCGTGAGAATGATAGTAGAGATGGCAATGACGATGTAGTTAGTGATGATATGTTATGATATAGCGATCACAATGACGATGCATTCGGTGATGATGATAGTAGCGATATTGATGATGATGATGATGATGATGACAGTAGGGATGACAATGACGATTAGTGAAAACAGACCTCTAAACTGGCTTTCGCCATAAGCAGACATAAGCGCAGTCTTGTATATTTTCTTTTTTCTTTTGCTGGAGTTGGGAGGATGGATTGCATCCTGTGTAAATCGATACGATAAGTTCGTGACAGGAGACAAGGTTTGAGGTGAGCTGCTGTTGCTCCCGTTACTTGCACCGTTTACGGCTTGAATTCGCGACCGCAAAGACGCACATCACTGATTGGTGTAGACGACCAAGTACCGGGAACGATCTCATGCTTCTGACGCATTCGCTTTTCCTTAACTGCGCGAAGAAGCGAGTGCATCGATCCAGAGCGGCGCACGATATGTGTTTACAGCTTGTTCTATCATCTGCTCGTTGTGTTGAGCACAAAATGTGTCTAAACTGCACAGCCGGCATCAGGAAGACATGTGCTCTGCAATACGCGGACGTCACCGCGCAGGCTTCGCCGGCGGCCTTCAAGTTCAAGGCCCCGCGCCTCACGGAATGCCCCGCCACAAAATTACCACAATTATCTCTATTCGCGTCCCTCGGGTGGTCTGGTGGCGAGATTCGCTCTCGCTGGGCGCTCGCCTTTGTTTTCTGTAAAGCTGAGTGCGATTTCCCCCCCCCCCCCCCCCTCTCCCCTTTCATCCCTTGACTACGGCCTGTTAGCCGCCTCGCTGCGACTCAGGGCGCAAGGCAAGGCTGCGGTTCTGAATGCACTATTGTTCTGAAGTGTCCTGAGTTGGAGGTCGGCCTATTTAAGTGTTTTCCGCCTCTCACTGCCGGAAAAGTGGGTCACCATGGAGACACTGCGTGACTTAATCGCCCACTTTCGCACGCACTGGCGTGGTAGTTTAAGTGTCTCAGTGGTGTGCTTAAACGTGGCACAAGCCGTTTTAACAAAGAGAAGGAAACGGCTCACTATAATCAAGCAAAGAGTTCTGGAGTCCCAGCCATGAACCCAGCTACAGAACGCGCAAATCATTTCCTTTATGTCATGAATTTTATCTGACCATGGTTTAATTTTGTCTGCACTAGTAAAATGAATACCAGCAATTATTTCAGGCCGTGCTAGTGCTACATTCCGCTCGTTAATTTAATTTTATTATTATTATTTTTTTTTTTTTTTTCAAAACTAGCGCGTGTTTCAAAGTCAGGTTGAGTCTAGGAGGTAACTCGCTCTTATTCAGGAATAGAAATACTCCCATTAAAAAAAGATAAGAGTACGACCATGAAACCTAAACGCGAAAAATTCGGCCAGACGTTCGGTCCGTTACCGGTTAACAGCCATTGAGACGTTTGCTTTCGTTTTGTTTTTCCAGTAGTTTCTTTAAAGGCGTGTTAATACAGTACAAAGAGGTTACAACAAAACTGTGGCACGCTTAGTGGGCAGCGACTATTCCAATGTTTTCAGTTGCGTAAAGTCCTTACTCATCAATATAAACTTTAACGCTACAGTCTCATGATTTTTTTTTACAGCGCTGCTCACAAAATATTAATATACAGGTTCCGGGGTCGCAATACCAAAAAGCCGCTGCGATATGCCACATTGCATCCAATCTAAGCAAGAATATATGTCATCGTATTGGATTGCACCGCCTTCCACAGCCGAACAAAATCTATGCAACGTGAGTGGGAAATCCATCTTAATTGTGCGCTACAAAACATCCCAGAAGACTACAGCATTATTACAATGGAATAAATAATTAGCTGCGGTCTAGCTCTGGTTAAACCTGGACGGAAGCGGAAGCTTCTTCTGCCTGATACATTATTCCACTATCATGCCATATCAGTGGGGCGCTACATTATTGGGGACACTTAGGCTCATCTTTTAAGGGTATGACGCGAGAGTAAGCTACCCGCCCACATATAAACTGCCGCTTTAACCGTATGGACGTGCCTGCGTGTCGTATAGGGGTAACGAGAATGCAAAGGGTTTTGGCAGGCTGATTCTGATATCACCCTCCCATATGAAAGGATTTCAAGAAATTAACATAGCCCGAAGAAACTGGACACAGGAAGAAGACATGCAACACACAAGACGGGACGGGCGCTGTCCCGTCTTGTGTGTTGCATGTCTTCTTCCCGTCTTGTGTGTTGCATGTCTTCTTCCTGTGTCCAGTTTCTTCGCGCTGAGTTAATTTTTTGAAATCTATGAACAAACTAGCTCAGACCAAGATCCTAATTGAACACATGAAAGGATCGAGAAGCCCGAGTTAGCAGCTCCTGCTTGGGTAACGTGAATTCAAATGTAATGGCAGGCTGATTCTAATGCCACACCTCCCAAACGAAAGGAAAGGCCCGAGTTAGCGCCCTTTCAGGCATCCGCCGACACTGAGGCTGAAGGCTCGATTTGGCTGCCGTCGCACTGAAACTTCCTCTTCAAAAGTTATGTTTGTGCTCATCGTGCTCATCCGTTGCTTCGCCTGTCGATACTCCCATCTTAAAATCCGCCTTATCAGTACTCCCTCCACATTTGACCCTTTCGATATTTTGAGCGGACACTTGGTTGTAGAATGAATGATCGCACTACACCGAAAAGTGTAAGCGTGTAATTTTGCCATGACAACTACACTATAAAGGAAAACAACGCTGGCAGACGAAGGACAACAAAAAGGAGCACACACAACTGCGCATTTGTGTGTGTTCCTTTTTGTTGTCCTTCGTCTGCCAGCGCTGTTTTCCTTTATGCTCTGTCAACTCGCCCAGCAGCAATCTACACTATGTTATAGCTACAGAGCAATTAACCGAACCATTATTTCAATTTGTTCCGCAGCACCATCGCTCCGTATAGACCTTTGCATCGGGCGAGGAGGTTGTCGAAACGCCTCCTCTCTGGACTGTTGCAAACCGGTTCCGCTGCCGCCTCCACCGTGTTGACGTCAGGCGCACACAACAGCCCAGCGAGCAATATGGTGACGCCCAGGAGGCCCTCGTTGCAAAGGTCTGCATGCGTGCTGATGACTAAATATATTGCTATGTGCTTACGCACAGGAGGGTTTATTTACAGAGGGATCGATGGAAGCAGGACAACGACTACAAACTTCCATCTGACCCTCATTCTTCTTCCTTAACCGATCGTCCTACCACTCATCTTCTTCCGTCGATGTTGTGCGATGGTGCGTGATATTATGCTATGGGTACCAGGTGACAGCTATGTAATAGGTGACAGTATAGTGTTAGCGGCTTACTTATTGCGCCGGGAATCCCCGCCTGGGCGGAGGCTGTGTGAACCTTGAACCACACGTGAGCGTCCCATGAGTGCGCCTCTGGAACATGTAAACTGACAACCTCCACCTGCAGCGTGCCTCCGACGAGTCGGCGCCTCGGTGGCTAGCGCCGTGCTGTCCGTGTTTATCTTGCTTTGGTTGTGGCGCTTTCTTTTGGAATGGGCCTAGTGCGCAGCGAATACAGCGTCCATGTTTTGGTGTGAGAGAGTGCGATCACGGGACACCGAGCAGCAGTGCGCGGTGCGTCGACAATGAGAGCGGGCGCGTGAATAAATGTGCGAGAGAGTGAGCGGAAAGCGGCCGCTGGAAAACTGTGCGAACGTGCGTGTGCGGAACGAAGAAGTGTATTTGTAATCGAATGGTTAATTGTTAATACACCCATTGTTCTTTTTCGTATTTTATTTGTGTGTCCAGTCTTTCACATCTTTGGCTTTTTTTTCCTTCTCATACTAACAATTATAGAGATCTAGACATTAAATGGAGTTACCAACACCATATATAGCAAATGCGTCCATCACTCGTTTTGTATCGTATCATCTCGCCTAGCGCATGCATCACAGCAGCCAGGTTTCGGAGACGTACCTTATGAAGCGCGTTAATTGCAACGTTTGAGGTCTGTCGATTACCAACACCTCAGATATCTATGGAGCAAGAAATCTCGCAAAACTCAGCAGATTGAGGTCTCTATGACGAGACTGCGCTCCAGCTCTAGCCGCATCCACTCGCATTCAGCCGCTGAGTCGTATAGTTTGGCGCTTCCTCCCGAATTGAGCATTTTGTGGTGGAAAGGAATCAGTAGACTACTTCTTGCCTCGTTCGCCATGTAGAGAAGACTGTTGTTGGAGGAACCCTTTCATCCGCCTTAGATTGAGCAGTCCTCCTTTACTCTCTACTGGCACCGCTATACCTGGGTACATCCGCCGGTCTGTTTGTTCCGTCCTTCAAAATTTCTTACTGGAACCGCATCGACTTTGTTAAATTTTCCTATATTATACTTAACTGCAGACACCAAGGATTCCAAGGTAAAGAAAGCGTAGCAGGGGGCGGCAGAAAATTAGATGCGTGGATGATGGTCAAGAAATTCGCAGGGGTCAAGTGGATGCAGCTAGCACAGCACTTGGTTAATTGGAGGAAAATTGGAGAGGTATTCACTATGCAGTGGGTATAGTCCGGCTGATGATGATGATAATGATGATGATGCAGAGCCCTAAGTGTTGCTCCCACCTGTGCCTTACGACCTTGTTTCTTTCTTCGTGTTTTGCCGTTTTTACTTTCTCTTCCCATCCTATTACCAAACTCTCCTTCTGCCTCTTGATTCTTGGCCGATCCAACAGTGCACGTATGTATAATGGAAACAAACAAACTAACAAAAAAAAGTGATGATTCGACGCTGCCGAAGCCGAATATCAAGTAGCTCTAAGTTTTTTAGTAATTTGGGAAGACGCGAGGGTTGTATGGTTGAGTAAATTATTTACATAATGACGATTTTTACACATGATGTACTAAAGAATTTAACCAAATCGGCCGAAATCAAATTTGGAGGTGGTTCGGGCCAAATTTAGCGGTCACTATTGTGTTCACCATAGTTGAATTAGGCACAACATCAATTCTGATCCAAATCGGTCAAGACTAAATTTTGGGTATGGCCCGGGTCACCTTTGGGTGTAACCCAGGCCAAAATTGGAGGTCGTCATCGGGTTCGGTATAGTCGAATTAGGCTGGGCATCGATTTTGTTGTACCCGGGCCAGATTTGGGGGTGATCCAGGTCAAATTTGGAGATCGCTATTCTGTTTGCCATAAAGGAATACATTTTTTTACACATGACGTTGCGCCCATGAATGCACCTCGGCCATAGCGATGGCGCATGTGACAGACTGCATTCCTTCCTTAGAGGTCAAATCCCGGCTTCATTTGACCTTTGAGAACAGTAGCAGGAGAGCGGATGCTCTAAATAAACTTTCAACCAAATTTAGAACGTCTGATGGCGAAGAAGTAAGTGTGTAATGTTATTCAGAGCATAGCTCCCGCCATTATATTTAGTAGTAGGATAAACCGAGTTAATTTTTCACTCACGGTGGGAGGTTTAAACCTCTCCACATGCAAGCGAAAACGATGTCTGCCGCGGCAATGCAAAAGCCTGTTTTCAACTGTCGAGGCGGCTCGGGCGGCGAGAGCGACGCAGTTCCAACCGACAGGTTGGAAAATTTTCGCTTTGTCGCTGCCGCTCGCCGCCGAGTTCGCTCAATCGCTTGCATGTGAACCAGCCTTTAGACGTGCCCAGAGTAACAACCGTGCGCATCACGAGAAAATAAATTTTGTGAGTGACAATGATATTGTTTCTAGGGATACGTTTGAAGAATGTAGATAAAATTTTCAAACCAAGTTTGTACATTTGCGTGCGTTCCAGACCGTGAAGTAAAGCCTACAACATAGCTATATTCGGCTTCCATTTGCGTTACAGACACTGGGTTTAATTAGACGCATTGCTCCAAAAATGGGCGGCGCTCGCTCAGATGTTGCGAGACAGTTGGTGAGGGCAGTTGTGCAACCGCGCCTTGTTTATCAAGCCCAAGTTCAGCATTTGACAAGGGCCCAATGGGATCGACTTGAGGCTATAAATCGAGAGGCAATGAGGGTCATCACCTGCCTCCCTCGCATTACACCAGTCGTGGCGCTCCAAGAAAATGCACAACTAAACACAATAGATGAACTGGTGCAGCAACGACGTGATGCGCGCAAGCTTAAGGCCACACTCTCTCACGCAACGTGCGCTCTGAAGGCTTATGCTTCGAAACATTCAATGCTACCACCGCCACTGCCAGTTCTTCCTCCATGGCGTTTTGTACAGCTGAGCGATAACAAGCCAACTGATTTACGCCGACCAAGAACACAGGAAACGGCGTCGTCACTTCGCGACCGAATTATGGAACAAGACGCCCGCTTGCCACATGGTTCCATTATAATTTACGTCGACGCAAGCATCAAAGCCTGTGAAGTGATAACAGCAGTTTACTGTCCTAGCAAATCTTCATTGAACAAGACGTCAACATTTCAATTACCGGAACCTCCATCTTCTTTTTGTGCGGAACTGCTTGCAGTGCAAGAGGCGCTTCGCTCTGTGACCGCCATTCCCATGCTTCCCACGGCCCATATTATCATACGTACAGATGCTCTCCAGGTGACAAAGCTACTTAGACGAGTTAGTAGTAGCCCGGAAATCTGCCAGAACATACACAGTCTAGCGGCTCGCATACCAAATCCAATTCGTATTGAATGGACCCCGCGTGACCTTTTAAGTGCTCAAAGCCAAGTAGATTCTGCGACCCGCCTTTCAAACTCAACATCGACATCGCCAAACCTTATAAAATTGGACAATGCCACCCTGCTTTTAACAAGAAAGGAGCACCTCCGGCGCCGTACACGTGCTCTTATACCTCCGTGTACGGTAAGCCTCCCCCGCGGTCTAACCCGTGCAGAGGAGGTGGCGCTTCGGAGGATTAGAGTTGGGGTGGCCCTAACACCAGCAGTGATCCGAAAGTGGCCACAATTTCGGTATTTATATCCACACTCTGGGTTCCCCATCTGCAAGTCTAGAAATATGGGATTGTCCAGCGTTGAAGCCAACGCGGATCCGGCACCTGGTGGCAGCTGGCCTCTCCCCCCATAATCCGCAGTCATATGCTGTTTGGACACTGGGACCGCATCATCGTTCACTCCTCGATTTCATTGCATCAGCCAACCTTTTTTCATTTATTTGACCACACCCTTCATCCATCATAACATTCATTTTATGCCCTGAGGCAATAAACTTCGCAAATAAAAAATAAGAGGAAAAAATTATTGCGCTTTTCGTTTTTTTTTTTTTTTTTTTTTTTTTTTTTATCACCTCAAACCAGAAAAGTGAGCGTCGATTGTCGGAATTTTAGAGGAGTTGAAATGCTCAGAGTCGTACACTCCTTTTTCACTCTTGAGGTTATGCGTTCAAAAATGACCGCACCGAATTTAATTATAATCGTACCCGGTTTTCGGACACTATTGTGGGGGCTCGCTTTTTTCATGCACAGCTTCTCCGTCTGTAATTCCTTGAAAAATCAGCATGCATTCCAACAAAAAATAAAAAAAAATTATTGCCTTTTATAAACGCACCATAAACTCAGATTTTTACATATAGCCAAACATATGCTTGTTGTTTGCTCTTTATTAATTATTGATAATTATTGCAACGGCAGAAATCAATTTCAGAATTGACGTTATTAACGCGTGACCGCAACTGTCGCAGGAGATAAGCGGTAACATAGAACGCTAGGCGTATGCGGTCAATAGTAGTCCTACAGTCAACAGTCAATCAATTGAATGCAGCAATACCATGCAGGGCTGAAAGTGAGATGACCCAGTCTGAATATCTTCGCGGAGAAAAGTGACCGATGACGAATTCATGTACGAAAGGTGATCTCAATAAGAAACAGCCACATGAAAAATAAAATTGAATAAACCGCGAGCATTGTTCAAAAAACAATATCTTTCATTTTCCTTTTCTCAAGTACAGTTCGTTCAAAATTAATGAAATTGGCAGACACTGAAAACGAGACAGAGGCAACTGCCCGCCCAAAAATAATATCATTCGGCTTTTGTGCCAAGTAGCTTCTTCTTCAATTTGGGCATGGAACGCAGATAAGACTATAATCCTGTGCCCAAGAGGAACAAAATGCTATGCTGCTGTTGGTGGAAATTCTTCGGCAGCTACCCGCTACTACCTTCTTTCACTTCCTCCACCCTATCTTTTACGGCATGGGTGAGGTGCCCACTATAGGAATTGAGGCAGTGATCACTGTGTCTTTCATTCCTCAAGACAATTTTTTCTTTCTAACTTCGGCAACGAAACGCGCTTCCTCGTGCTCGGTGCATGACCTCTTCATCGCGCCGTGCATTATAGATGCCTCCCATAGCCATAATTGTGGTTTGCAAAAGATGCGTGCCTATTTTTAATGCGTAAGGATTAAATGGCAATGTTCGATCGAAGGAGCTTGTTCCCAGAGTTTTGCCATCACGATTGTGGGGAACTGAAAAGTGTTACAGGAAAAAAAAAAAAAAAAACAACCGTATGCGAAAGAGGACCAATGAATTTCGCCAGAGAAATCGTGTGGTCGAAGTGGAGTAATCAGTTGATTATAGCAAAAATCCAACCAGACGTCGAAATAGCCAAGCGAGCTAATGTCGATGTCCAAATTGTGGGTTCGCAAAAGATGCGTGCCTGTTTCTAATGCGTAAGCATTAAATGGCACGCAGCGTCGTGTGTTTCGGCGTCAAAGTGAAAAAGTGCTAATATATATAAATGGTCGATGGATCAAAAAGTGTTTATTGAATGTCAATTAACAAAATATATAGTTAGGCAAAGACGAGCAAGAAAAAAAACATACATGGAGACGGGTATATGGTGGCGTTGCCATAGTGACCGCCTCTGGCGCCGCCATGATGTCCCTAGCAAAGGTGACGTCATGGAGAGCCAGCAGCGGAGCATTCTGGGTGCGTTGGAAGAGGAGGCGCACCGGTACAAAAATATCGCGATGGCCTAGTGTAGTGCAACATTACGCCTGGTGGGGATTAGTGCGCAGCTTGCTACACAATGTCGTCAGCGACGCAGCTGTTACCATAATTTCCGCACTGTGAAATCTCTACAAGGGGCGCGCGATATACCGTGTGCAGCACCAACGCTCAGACCTACGCATTTCTCCAGTGCAGATTCTGCGGTTCTCTCGGATTTTTTTTCTGCCGTCTCTTAACAGTTTTTGCTCGTCATCACCTGATCCACTTTTATTTTCGTTACTTCCGGGCTTCTTTGTTCCAATACTGGATCATTTCGCTCCCGTTAGTCTCCGCTGGACACCGTCGAGCCTAAGTCTCCGATTGCTCGGCCGCAGCAGCATGCGCCCATGCACGGACAACGCCAAATCGGTAGAGCGTGTCCGTCGCAGTAGCCGAGCCCATGGTTTCGACTGAGCGTGGAAGGACACAAAGGTGCTGCGGTTTGCTCTCCGCTGGCCCGGAAACTGCGAAATGATGGTCATGCTTCAGGACGTGAGGAGGAGGGGAGGAGCGTTTGAGAGAGGCTGGGGAAGGTAAGGGAGGTGGGGACTGCCAAATGTTATCTGGAGCAACCCTCCTCATTGACAGTAAATGCACATTGCAGAAATGTGAGACAACATGGGTCCAGCAACTTTCCTGGTTAAATGGACCTGTGCACATACAGCACTTCCTAGAGCTACTTCGGGCTTATGTGGAGTGCTGACGTCCTCATATGACGTGTGATTAGAGAAAGAGAGCGAAAGAAAAGCCCTGCGAACACTTTGAATCGGCTTTTTTTTTTTTTCTTTCTTCTGCAACAAGTCAGAAAACGTGTGTGACCCGCGAAGGTCGCTGAATCGATGAGAAAGAAGAGTCATATCATGCTCTCCCTCTCTCCTTCACATAAACAAGAATAAACGCGCGCGAAAAAATAAGAAGGCAGTCGACAAAACAGCCGTTTTGCTTTTCTTGATTTGCTTGCTTTCTTACAGAAGGTGAATACATATAAGGAGTAAGAAACGGTCAAGAAGCCCTCGTGAGGGATGTGCCAAGTCAGTATAATATGGAATATAGTCTTGCACTGGATGCAACAGAGCGCAACTTCGCCAGAGAAATAAATTACACATGTACAGCATTCGCGAAAAGTATGGAGACCAAGGGCCCGGGCTACACTGAACCGTGTGGGGGCGACACTGACACCATTGTATTGTTGCGAGTCCTAAATTACATGGTGCGGCAGTTTGTTTCTCGTCCTCAAAATAATCTAGGAGGTGCCTGGATTGCTCTCGATCGACGCACGAGCCTAGAAGGAAACTTCTTGTGCAGTTTGCTGTTCACACGTGGTACAGTGGTCGTGGTCACATTTTAACGGAATTGAGTGTAAATGCGCGGAGACGAAGATATAGTATAGGCACACATTTTCTCGAGGTCCATTTCAGCGTTACGACCGCTTGCTGATTAGAGTGATGTCAATTGTTAGCACACCGAGCTTGACCACGTACGGCGCACAAAGCATATTGTTTGCGCGTCCATCTTCAGATTGACGCAGCGAAGCACCAGCGCCCTCAACACGCCATGGCAAAACTATGCAACTAATCTCAGCTCAGTTAGTACATGAACTGAACAACTCGTCAAAACCGACTGCTTCTTATGCGCCAAACAACTCCGATTGTCTATAGAGCGAGTAGGCTTTGCAACGTCTGCCCGATGGCTGCACGCGTACGTCTGCCATCGACCAAACTTGTCATTCACGCACGGTACATTACACCCATCTATACATAATAAAATGCGTACGCGGTATAATACCGAGCTCACAAAATTACACGCGTCATTAACGCGCGCTTTTTTTCAGCACGGAAAAAGGAAACACGATGGCCGTCGCACATAGACTGACCACGCGGACCACGCAGGTGTAGTACACCGCCATTCCCGTGTCGTACCCGCCCACACGCAAACTCTGTCAAGGCCAAATGTCGTCCGACGGCCGCCGAGGAACGGCACGCAGCTGAGATGCAGTGGTACGAGGACCTCACGCGGGTACGCGCGCAGTCTTTTGTGCTAGAGGGAAGACCGAAACACATTGAACACGCAAGGAGGAGAGGAGAGGGCTGCCCACGCGACGTGCTGTGCGTCCAGCTGGCTGTTGCTGCATTTATCTTATGCATATATACACACGTACGCTGCAGTAGCGGCGTTGGCAAACGGCCCACCGACACGAAAGGCAATCAATGGAAGGCGTTGCCCAAGCTCTTCGAGATCTGGCGCTGATACTTTGGAGCGCCGCTTTATTTTCCCCCGGTTCCGGCAGTGGGCCGCCGCAGACTGCATGTCCCCCGCTGCCAAGAAAAAGAGCTTGCTCCAAGCGCTGTCCGCTTGAAAGGACACGCAAGACTGCTCCGGCAATTATCCGCGCGCACCGCGTACCGCATTTTCTTTCACGCAGTAAACTGGGTAACGAGAAACATCGATTTCTAGGTTCTCGTCAGTGCGACTGAAGCATGTCGACAAAAAAAAATATGTTCTTTAAATTTTTGTCACAGCTCGTGGTAACTACAAGTCTGTACTGTATACTGCAAGGCGTCGTTGCTAGGTGTGTAGCAAGAAACGCCAGCGGCCGTTAACGAACCTCATGAGTCCAAAATTATTCCGTAACATTTCACTGAGGAGTCCTTCATGGTCAATGTGCGGATTCAATACGTTAAACACCAAAATTTAGAATTTGCTTTTTAAAGAACCTCCACAAAGACTTGCGCGAATATATTTAGCAGTTTTGTTCTGAATAAGACTTAATTGCACATACACTCAGGTGCTTTATCATCCTTACATGTTAGCATTATTATCGGTTTAAGGATGTGAGTTAACAACATACTTAAATAAGGTATAAACTGAATTGCACATTAGGGAAGGGAAACGCCGCGATTATGACGAAATAAAGACTCGATGACTCGGCTTCATCCCCTTGGCCTCTTCTCTAACATTCTGTCTCTAGCATTCTGTATTGGTACAAAGCCATTAGAAGCTTATAATGTACTACAAGTGAACAAACTGTCCGCAGTTGTGGGTCCGAAATTCCCTACATTAGAGTAGGTCAGCGAATGCAATTTTCTTCTCAATCTAATGAATTGCTATGCTGCACCGCATCAATTTATTGTCCCTGCTATAGTTTAGTTGAAAATGAACAGCGGATATAAGGGTGTGTAGAAGTCATAAGTTCACAGCAGTTACAGGAGTTACAATTTAGAAACAACAACCTATTTCTTCTATAAAACGAGAATATTGGAAGATTATATTCAGACGATATAAGCTGAAAGAAATATGGAGAAAAGAAGGCATATGCCACAGGATGCAACGAAGGCCACAACCTCCGCAGCGACCCCCCCCCCCCTCCCCCCTTCCGTTAGCAAGTACAGCGAGCTCGGAAACTTTCACGGGGACAAAGGAAACCGTACAGACGCAACAAGAGCGCAGGCAAGTCAGAAAGTGCGTTGCGTCTGCTTTATTTTGAAGTTCGCGCGCCTGTGTGTGGATACGGATACAAATACTTAATGTGCACGTCAAGGCGCCGAATGAAAAGGAACACTCTAACAAAAGCGCATAAGTATAATATACCGCTCGCAAGCTGACTGGCATGAGTGAACTGGAGTCCATGAATACAGACGGAGCAGCTGAAATCTATTAAAACGGGCATCATAATACTAAGCCGTGATCTTTCTTTGAGCTATGCGCCGGCAAGTGACCGACAAAAGCAACAATTTTAGTGAATACAGTCGATACCCATAGATATATCGAATTTGAAGGGGATCAAGAAATATTTTAGTATATTGATAAATAAAATTCAATCTTGCTGAGCTTATCTGTAGCACTGATGGAAGTTTTTTGCCGCGATGTGCGGCCCTCGTAGGTGCCAGGTCACCCCTCGCCAGGTTATTCGTTTGCGAAAAGCCTGCCGCATTGGAGGCCTCAGTCGGAGCCCATTTTAAGATGTCTATAACCTTCCACCAATAGATTTAAAGAGGAAATTATTAAAATTAAGGTTTGGTTTTCACAACGTGCAGCAAACGTCCCGCGAGGCCCGCCGTTAGAATAGGTTATCTTCACTTTTGCCTGGAAAGCGAGTACGAGGGGCCGATTAAGGCCAAGCTCTCGTCACACCCGGTTACAGAGCGCCGCTATATCACAGCTGACATGTGGCTTAGGCTGCGCAGCTCACCTGCCTGAGCGCGGTAAAAGTGATGAAAGAGCGCCGCTATGAGACGCGCCACTTCCAGGGGAGCTGCATGTAGTTCGATAATACCGAATGACTTGTAGTTCGATATACGGCACGATTTTCCTAAACATTTAGGATTTTTAAGGGGGATGACCTACACCGGGTTCGATATAGTCAATCATTCAAAATATCCAGGTTCGATATATCCGGGCTCAACAGTACAATAAGCGTGATATAGATACATGCCTGACTGCAGCGCTCTGGCTGCTAGAAGCATAACTCGATCAAATCATGCTCTTATTATATCTCTTCAGACACATTTGATTTATCTTTTTCAATTTTTTGCATTCAGTTAAGTCGGAATAATGGCGGTAATTGCAGCGCGGCAACAGGTCTACCATTCCTTAGCTACAGTTCTTGAACCAGCAGTCTTATGACAGACATTCCGGGGCGACCGTTGTGAACATGTGCCCGGCACAAAGCCATCGCTAATACCCCATCCAACCTCCTTCCTTTTTCCTCACTCAAAATATACCTTTGAATGCCCCACCGCGGTATAAAGTACCCCCCCCCCCCCCTCGTGCACCAGCCATTTGGACAGTGTCGTCCTTGGACTTCTGTTTACCAACTTCCATAATACTTGATTTACTGCACTAGAAGAGCCTGTCAAAATCATTCCTGAGGAACTGCGACATGATTTGTACCTTGTAAATTTGTGCACTCATATCTTTGAATCCATGGAATGCAGGGTCATGTTGTAGTGCACACTGATGCACCAAAAGACTCTCTGTAAAACACAAAGGGACCTCTTTTAGATCAAGTTGTGTCTGCTTATGCGTGGTTCAAGTGCGCATGACAGTGTTTGAATATTCTTTTCTCTCAAAGTTTGCACCTTCATTGGGGCAGCTGGTCCAAGTATCCCTTGACCCTAGTAATATATAACAAACTGGAGCTAAGCGCCTGGTCAATTTTATTAGCGTTCGGAGGGGAAAATTAGGGGGGGGGGGGGGGGGGGGCTATGCGGTAAGGATATCCGGTACTCTGGTACAAGGCACGGTGTGAACGGGGACACGCTTGCTTGGACTGTGGCCCGACCCCTCCTGCTGCTGGAATGGCTTCAATGTTTCCGGGCGTTTAAGCGCCAACTTTGCGAGCCCAAGCAGCGCGCGCCGTCCGGCGCTTGCTTCACACAACGTGCGGTTGCGGAGCGCATTATCTCCGGCGGGTCAGGAAGTGGCTGTAACATTTACACACGCAGATGTCTCTTTTTTTTCTCTCTTTTTTTATTATCGCTTATTATTGTAGCGTTGCGTTGTATGCTTATATAAGTTCGGTCCAAACACCTGTGCACCGCTGCTGGATGGCTTGGATTCAGGAAAAACTGTTTACGGCTGTGCAGCCAATTGGGCGCGCGTACTCGGCCTTTATATTAACTCTGTGTGCTCGGCTGTCCGCTTGCTTACCCCAGTACATATTCGGTGGCGTACATGTTCCAAGGACAGTACTTCACGTGAAACAAAAACCCTGTCATCGGGACGATTTTTCGCAGCTTAACGAAATATTCTACCGATTATACCATTCCGCGCTTCTGGTAGATCATATCTATAGTATTTAAATCCTTATAGATGGCGTACTACTGGTGAGTCTCACACACACACACACACACACACACACACACACACACACACACACACACACACACACACACACACACACACACACACACACACACACACACACACACACACACACACACACACACACACACACACACACACACACACACACACGTGTGTGTGGGGGGGGGGGGGGCAAGTGGAGAGACCTGTGCACAAAATAAAATGCGCTTGGTCTTGTTTTTTTGTTGTTCTTTTTACAACGTCGACTTCACCGCAGTTAACCCGGTTTCGTTTGTATAGACGTCATCATCGTTTTCGCCTCGTCCTCATGCTCGCCTTTTTTCTTTCCTAGCTGACCTCAGATGGAGAAGGAGAAGCCAGAGAAGAACAACACAAGGGTGGGTGTCTCTGAAAGACCACTCGTGTACGCTGCAAGAGTGCCGGGAACTGTTTAACTGTTGCTGGCGCCCTTCTATATGGAAAATCAAATGCAGCATGTTTCAACCAATAAAAGAATGCCGTGAAGCAGAAGGTAATTATATTTGTGTTGACAGGATCGTGCCCAGTCAAAAAGATGGCGAATAAATATCAAGTGCCAGTCGTGTGTTGGGCTCCACGAAGTCTTGTATATACAGCTCTAATAGCTAACTGCGTGCGCTCTGCGAGCATAGGAAAGGGCTGTTGCAACAAAAACATACACGGAAATCAGTTCGTGAAGTGCTGCAACGGGGTGGTATACGAGATACCATCGACCTATGGGGAGGCATAAGAAGACCAAACGGGGCGATTTGCGAATGACCGTGCAGATGAACACGCGGATTGATAAAACAATCATATGAGGAGTGCATGTCGGGTAACATGGTGCTGGATGCATTCAGTGCCATGGAGCAGCAGACCGGCCATTCGTCACGTGAAAAGTGCTTGCATTGCAAAAAATGTTAACTACATATTCGAGAGATCTTGGATTCTGGGCAGGAGCAGAAACAACAAGGCGCGAGAGGTTTGTAGGAGTACTTTGAACCAAAAAGAAAGGAAATGATTGTGAAAGCCATACCCCTAGCTGTGACCCTCGGTCCCGTTTTTAATTAAGAACAAGATGTCTTATATTGAAGTGTTAGATGATTGATCGTACATAGTATTTGTGTGCATGCCTTGGTTTCGTATATATCTGCTGGCTTCTCAGCGAATAAATTAAGTCACACGAAGTTAGCACTTGCCTTGCGCTGTTTCTTCGGGGTTTGTCGTTTTTTATGGCACTGTTCTTTCCTGTCTCAGGTATTATGCACCATCTAGCCCAAGTCAGTGTTCTTCTAAAGCTACTCATAATGGCAGCCTATATATTGCTAATTGTAACCAGACGCTTAATTGTGATAGTTAAAAAGGTGGTTATCACGAATTAGTGCACCAGATTACTAGCTGACATTATTTCCCTCTTTATGATGTCCGCCACTACTGGTGCAATTGTGCCGCAGAATCCGTTTTCAGATCCCAAAAAGCCTATTTTTAAATACTAGTGGCCGGCTTCTTCTAAACACCCGGGATATACGCACATGTAATACACGTTTAGGCCTACAGGTCAAAATACGCAACAACTGTCGTTTCTGCGACTGAATGAAGAAGGCAAAATTCATGGGTACAGCACGAGCTACAAATTGGCTCTGGTTAAGTAATCACCGACGTCTCGCGCGTATAGAAGAGTATAGAAGATGCGCAGAGGAATGTAGACATAGATGCGAGAAAAGTTTGAAGGGAACACTTAAGTCACCTTAGGTGCAACGAGGTGAAAACATTTTGGCCCCTCTGCTACGATCCTTGGAACACCCCTGATTCCTCGAGAGAGAGAGAGAGAGAGAGAGAAAGAGAGAGAGAGAGGAGAGAGAGAATGAAGGCTCTCCTCTCTCTCGGGATGAAGTGGTATAGGAAGAGCAGAGAGAGAGAGACTCTCTTTCTCATTACTGACTATTATTATCTAACTACAACTATCGGTCACTATACACCAGAATCCCACCGATATCTCGCGGACACATCTCGCTACCAGTTTCTGCGCACAACTTCTCTGGACGCCGGAGGAAGAGACGCACGACCAACAGCCAGCCGTCGTATGCCGCCGAGGCTGGAGAATGCCACTAAGGCATGCACAAGTGATACCCCTGTCGCAAAGCGCCTCATGACAACCGGCGAGGGCCCCTATGTTCCCGGTAGAGCGAGGAGCAGCCACCCCCAAAGCTCTACGCAATGACTGAAAATCCAGTAATTCTGTTTTACCTCCACCAACCTGGCCGCTTCTTCCTTACAGACCTCTCCACAAAGATCTCCCGACAGTTGCAGATGATGAAGCGCTATTCAGTCAATGTAATTATTATTGCAGCTCTTTACTAATAATTAAATTATTTCACATAATTAATCAGGTTTACAATATATATTCTGTTAATTAAATATACATTGAAGCCTTGAAGAACGCCAAAAACTAATCCAAAAATAAGATCAAATTTTGTTTGGGCGCCAATACCTTGTTTCCATAATTAGTTCTTGCTGAACATTTACTGATTCAGATGCGTTTCAATGAAAAGTCAATTCTCTTTGACCATGCTGAACAAAATTTCCATTAAGCAATTCGGGATGAAATATTTGATGGGTTTTGTTACTGTTCCGTTTGTAGCTGAGTTACGTTGGTCTGGCGGACGTGAATAAGTGCGAGGACAACATATTATAATGTGCTCAAACCATAGTATTTTTAGTATATTCAATGTAACAAATCAGAAAGGATTTCAAAGAAATGAATTCTGTCTGACTCCTAACGGTAATCGAAGCATAAATGCTAGTTCTATAAAAGCATGTCCTATATATAGTGTTTTGAAAGTTACACTTTCTGTATTACAAAAATTACACAATGGGCAGTACAGAAAAGTCATTTCCGCATGTAAGTTTTTACGCGACGTAGCCGGAACAATGATTATAGATTATTGCTACACGTATAACATTAATCTCATAAATAATTGAAATCAGTAAATGAGGTGTACGTAGCCACCTCAGCGCGCTTTCAATAAACAACACACCACTCTGATTTGGAGCAATGCACGCGTGTTGTTCTCATAAGATATGCATGCATGTTCAAAGACAGCAATAACAACTTTCTCATAACGAAATATCGATCAGAATCACTCGACAAATATTTCGCCATGAAATACTCAAATTCTGTTGAAATATTATTGAGTAAATTCAATGAGTCTTCACTTTTCACTGATTGGCCTCTCGAGCCGACACATGCTGAACAAAATAAAAAAAAACGAACACTCAATGCTAATTTTTGTAAGGCATGTGTATACAGCCTAGGAGTTAAGATAGTAGTGCTCAAAATGCTGAGTGTGTGCAAGTCGACACAGCCACAAATGCGCGCCGGATTGATCAGAACGCGAAAATGTCGAGACCCTGCCCACGAACTCGCTGCGTGTCAAGATACTCAAGTCCGCGGCGACGCTCTTTCTACAGACGTCTGGGTGCAGTCGAGTGAGTGAGACGCATGGCGCCGAAGCGGCCTAGTGACTGTGCTGCAAGCAGTGCGGAGAAGCGGCGACGAACACCTGATTCCCCAAACACGAAACGTGAGAAGAATCAATTTGGTTGCCACCATTTCCGGTTCCGGAGTTTCCTCCAATTAGAAGACTCGAGGCCAGGAAGACGGCAACACTTTCGATAACGACGCAAGCTCGGAATACAGATCCAGAGGCAGATGCAGTAAAGCAGGAATTAGAGGCGTTTCAAACAAACGCTTTCCCCTCATCACACTTTAGAATTGTCCAAAGGGTCATACAAAATTTTTCTTAAATACTCCTTTTAAATTTTGATTTAGCACCTTTACGTGCCCGCCCAGCTGCTTGTCCATCAATCTTCCAGACGTCGCTTGCTAACCTTTACCAAAGATGCATTCACGTTTCATTTATCTGTGTCCGCATCGATATCTGGATACTGCCATACTCCAGTATATAAGATGCTCATTGAGGCCGTGTTGGCCAGTTTAGACCCGGTCGTCCAGGCCAGGGAAGTGGAGTGGGCCTTCCATGGGGCCGTAAGCCATGGGTTGATGGCCAACTGGCACGGAACAGTCCGCGCATGTTGTCTGACGAAATGTTTTTCCATCCATCCATATGCGCATCACATAACTCAAGTTTCATCTTCTTGATTAAACTTTTTTTCTGTAGCATCGCGTTCTAAAGACGTCCTGATCTAGCTTCAAACTGTCGAGTTGTCATAGAACGTTTCCTTCCTAATCGGCGTCTTCCTTTTTCTATACAGACCTATAAGGTCGCCTTCTTTTCCAATTAATTATTCCTTTTACCTGTCTTTTAACCTCTGTGTTTTTTACCTGCCGTTTAACGTCCTTTGTTTCTCCGTCCTGTCGCACTTAATGGTTAATTTTTCTGGCCCATTTCTGCCACTGTGAGTTAATGCACTTTCGGGATAAGTATTTGCTCACCTATTGCCCGTTTTTCTGAGGCGTTTTTTGAATATTTTGCTCTATAAGCTTCTCGTACTCCAAGAAACGCCCAGCCCATGTCTCCCTGTAATGGTTCGTTTGTAGTTTTACCGTGAGTGCCGAGTGCTAATCTTAATTCCCAGATCTCTGATTTATATCTAATACGCCTGGACTTCTGCCCTAACTGCGTTCCCGAATTGAAGCCCTGGTACCGTTATTTCTTTCCAGGTACCATCTAGTAGTTAATTTCTGTTGTATCTCTATAATTCTCCGTGCTTCATTATTGCGGCATCGCTTCTTTCCTTCGCAACGGGGTTCCGTCTGTTCATGTCTTTCCATGCCCATCGCATATATCCTGGGGTTTACTCCTCATCCTGCATGCTACGTGGCCAAAACGCTAATCTCTCACACATACTCTGCGCTTGCCCTCAGTACCCCTATCCCACAGGTTTACCGATCTCGAATCAAGACCAGTGGGAGGCCGCGTTGCTCAGCTATACGACTCGGACACACAGATCCGGGTCTTGACAAGAGCCCTAGAAGTCGCCGAGCGCCACGAGTTCATGGCCACTTGATGGGGCTATAATCCCACAATATTTTGTTACTAACCGTGTCGACGAAAATAAAGTTTATCATCCTCCTCCTCCATGCCCATCGAAGCGCGGCCGTCGAGGTCGGGTGCGGATTTGAGGTGAGTCACGAGGTGCCCTCGCTCCATTTTGCTCACAACCATGAGCGCAGTTTCATTCGTTTCATTCAACCCTTCATTGCTTATCCAGCAGTCGAGAAGTTGCTGCTGCGAAAGAAGACGATATGCACCGGCGGCCCAGCCGATGGTGATTATAAATTAGGTGACCCGAAACACTAACGCGAGCGCAAGTAACGACTTAAAAACAAAAACTTAATTCTTTGTTAGAGGACCCGACCGCCATACACTCCCGCCCACCCGAAGACACCAAGATGTAAGTGCAGGCTAACCACGATAATGCTGCTATGGTGCAGACTCCATTCGGCTTAGAATGTTAGCCCTGCGGCGGGCCAAGCCGGCTCATTCACAGGCCAACTCACTGAAATTCTCTGTATCCCTGATGGTTGCCCAGTAACTTTTGTCATCTTTCTGTCTTTTTACACAGATGACACGCATTCCTGAATGCGTTAATTGAAACGCTGCACTTCGCTTCGGTTAATTAGTCAAACGGCTGTATCACTAGCGGCCGCCGAGGGCACGAATTGCGCAGAAGCGCCCTGCGCGCCTTTGGTGGTTGGGGGGTATTTTTTTCATCTTTATGACGCACGTGAAGGACTGCTGCTCATGGCCGCCATGCAAAACGATTATTATTATTAACATTTTGATTTTGTATCCACGCCGATGATAAATGCGTAAGCATTGTATGGCTTGTTACATTTGGGTCGCGCGCCCCTCGGTAGCGTTGGCCTTGCGGCTCCGTGGACGGCGGTCGGCATCAAAGGTGCCAGCAAAGACGAGGCGTCTTTTAACGAAACAACCTTTACTGCAACATCATGAAGAAGCGGGCAGAGAAGCTGACCCGGAGAGAATACGGACTCTCACACAGCTGGTGTCTAGCGTCGTAACAACGGCGCGTCAAAGTAGTCTCTCTCCCAGCGGAGTCGGCCGCTGCTTTTTATAGGTTTTTCCGCTCACAGGGAAAGGGTAAACCCTCACAGGAAAGGGAGAGCCAAACATGTTGGTTCACGACTAATGACTCAATCGCAGGTGTTCCGACCTCATCTCCTCCACCTCCTGCAGACAGGAGAGGGCGACGCACTTTCCCTCGAGCTCCAGGCTTGGCCAGCTTTTGCACACACACGCACGCACACACATTTGGCGCGTGGCAGGAACACGCTGAGACTTGTCGGCGGGAGGAAGCGTTGCGCGGCCGATGAACGGCGTCGAAATGGCCGATCCGCTCGCGGTTCTGCCTGTTGCTATGCGGTGGCCGCGTCAGCTGTCCCACTTCTCGGTGGAGAAACGTAACAGACTGCCCCGCCGGGGGAGGGAGATCCCGAAGGGCAGGGGACTGCATCCGCTGTCCGGAGGGATCGGGATGTTGCTGCTAGCCAGGGTCGTCCGACTCAGCTTCTCTTGAGCTCAAACAGCCTGAAGAAGTCCTTGGCAAGTCCGGGTTTCCAAGGCATTCTGCAACTTGTCTTCAGGAGAGATTTCTGACAACCTACAGCATCACAACCACGCTAAAAACTCAACCGGTCAGCCAGCAAGCACGGCACAATCTTCACTAAGTTATGCCAGACTATTTCCCTCTGATGCCCCCTTCTATATTAAAGGGCAGCTTAGCAGCACTTGGAACGCGTCCACAAATTTGAAAATCGCATTTTCAAAACAGCACTTCAAACAAAGATAATACAATACAAATGTTCAAAATCCTATGCCAGGAAGAAAAACAACAAGTGAAAACTGGGGCTTCTTCTCACGTTATTGGCTCCGACTTAAGCCATCGGCGTTACCGTTGAGATCACCCTTTTCACTGAAACTTCGGCTGTCCGTTTCTCGGAACAACCGTATCTTCCTGTTTCTGTGCAAAGAAACGCATGAGCATAAGTCACTAGCTTTGCTAAACAACCTATCCCTCTCCTTACGCTTGGCGCACCAGTCACGCATTTTCTAGGCACGGGCGCATTTCTGCCTTTGGGATAGTCGCTTTCTTTTGAGCGATAGCTTCCACTTGCTCCATTCTTTCTCGCGCCTGCCTTTCCGTTTTTTTTCTACGGCAGCACTGAAACACATGCTTTGCGCTTTCTTTTCGCAATCTTTGGAGTTTGCTCTCCTTACGATGGCAGCATTCTTTCTCGCGCCTGCCCTTTCGCGCTTTACGTCGGCAGCGCTGGAATACTAGCCTTCTGCTTCCTTTCTGCAATCGTTTGCGTTTGCTCTCCTTACGATGGCAGCATTCTTTCTCGCATCTGCCTTTCCGCGTTTTTCGGTGGCAGCACTTGAACACTCTAGTCCCACTTTCTTTTGGCGCGAGCTCTGGCAAGCTAGCGGTAACCGGAGCTAGTAGGACACCGGTGTCGTCTGAGTGGTCAAAGTGCGGCGCCGCGTCTGCATCGCGGCCAGCAGCACATGACTCATTTTCAGTCCAGTCCGAACAACAACTGCTCACGCCAGCCCCCAAGCTAGGCATTTCCTCTGGCGGCGCCGCGGCTGCATCGCATGACTCACTTTCAGTCAAATCCGAACAACCGCTTATGCCAGCCCTCAAGCTAGGCATTTCCTCTGGCTCGCCACTTACGTTACACGGGTCCTCCGATGAGCCGCATCGCTCAGCGTTAACCGGCGCACGATCAAGCTCCTTCGACAGCTGGGGCGCTTCGGATTGCGTGAGGGTCATGTGTGCCACGTCCGCGTTCGCACTGGGGTTGCTTTCGCGAATACAACCTAGCGTGGTTTCGGAGCACGAACTATTCTGACTCTGCTCTGGTCGTTCGCTGTCGCCTTCGCAAGTCTCGCTCTCTCAACGGACGCGCACTCCTCGTCGGTCTGCCCTGGCTGATCACAGCTCGCGGGCTGCGCAGTTTCGCTGATCGGTACTTCGTTTTTCTGCGTGCCCTGCTCTACGACACAGCTGATTTCGGAAACTGAAAGTTTCTCATTTTCTAGCTCATTTCCATCTCCGTCGCGCTCTACATAAGCTTCTGCTTTCGACTCGAGAGACGGTTCAGTTATTACCAGTTCCCCACACTCATATGATGGAACTGTATCTCCTACAGCTATTTGGGTCGGCGTGCAGTTCACCTCGCTTAACGGCGTCACTTCGGACTTCTCACCGATTAAGCCTGCGCTAACCGTCTCAGCTAGTGTCTCGACCAAGGTAACACGATGGTCTTCTGTTCGAGAATCGGTCGGCTTACTACTGCGGTCACATTGCTCGGCCGTTTCCCCAAGCTGTTTCTCACACTCCGGTGCAAGTTCCATTTGCTCCGGAACTTCCGCACTGTCTAGCCATTCGCTTACAGCGGCTTTCAACTGATATGCCAAATCAAAGTACGCCGTGATACAATGTTTCTCGCTCTCATATCTTTTCCGAAGATCCTGAGGCGTTATCCGATATCGTATCAGCAATGACTCTTTTAGTGCATCGTAATTTTTCAAGCGGTCGCCAACCAATCGCTTGATTTCTTCCGACGCTTCAGCGGAGAGAAGAGCTACCAACTTCTGCGCCCAACTATCTCGCTCGAAGCGTTTACTTCTACAGACATTCTCAAAGTCTGCCAAATACTCGGCCATATCCTCGGCAATGAGGAACGGTGGCGGACCATCTCGCGGTATTGAACCGTTACACTGAATGGCATTGCGAGCTTTAATCCTTTCCACGCTCATTCTATGTGCTGAAATCTCCAGCTGCATCAGTTTCCTTACGCGGGCGTCCTCTTTCTCGAAACGTTCCCTACGTTCACGCATCTCTTTCTCGTGACGTTCTCGTTCATCTTTCTCGTGACGTTTTCTACGTTCACGACCCTCTTGACGTTCGTCAATGATCTCAAGGCATTCCAAAAGCTCGTCATCTTCAGCTTCCAACTCAAGAATAGCCTTTAACACTTCTAGTTTTCTGAGTTTGTCTGACAAATTCAGACCCAACTCCTCCGCAAGCTCCAGCAATTTCGGTTTGCGCAACGACTTCAAATCCAAATCCATGGCTGTTCCGAATGCTGCCTTCTCTACTGCCCACAATTGCCTTGCTGCAATTAACCCAGCAACAACGACAACACAATTACCAGCTCTGTTCTCTACTTAACAAAAGCCTGGCAAAACTCAGTAGAAGAAAGTCCCGCACTCACCAAACTCGCAGCCAAGAATCCAACGCAGTCGTTCCGCTGCAGGCAACCAGTCATCACACAGGGCTCGTTGCACTGCTCCCGCCCTTTCCGCTGAGCTGCTTTGATTCACGAGTCACGCCTCGGACATCTCCGCTCTTCCCACCAGATGTTGCACCTCGGTCAGGCCTGGCTCGTTTCACCGACCACGGTCACTGCTTGGTCGTCCTCGTCTCACCGCTGTTCACCAGTTGTTGGACGACGTTATCGCCTGGCTCGTCCCTCCAACCACGGTTACGGCTTGGTCGTCCCACCGATGCGTACCAGTTGTTACATTTGGGGTCGCGCGCGCGCCCCTCGGTAGCGTTGGCCTGGCGGCTCCGTGGACGGCGGACGGCATCAAAGGTGCCAGCAAAGACGAGGCGTCTTTTAACGAAACAACCTTTACTGCAACATCATGAAGAAGCGGGCAGAGAAGCTGACCCGGACAGAACACAGACACTCTCACACAGCTGGTGTCTAGCGTCGTAACAACGGCGCGTCAAAGTAGTCTCTCTCCCAGCGGAGTCGGCCGCTGCTTTTTATAGGTTTTCCCGCTCACAGAGAAAGGGTAAACCCTCACAGGAAAGGGAGAGCCAAACATGTTGGTTCACGACGAATGACTCAATCGCAGGTGTTCCGACCTCATCTCCTCCACCTCCTGCAGACAGGAGAGGGCGACGCACTTTCCCTCGAGCTCCAGGCTTGGCCAGCTTTTGCACACACACGCACGCACACACATTTGGCGCGTGGCAGGAACACGCTGAGACTTGCCGGCGGGAGGAAGCGTTGCGCGGCCGATGAACGGCGTCGAAATGGCCGATCCGCTCGCGGTTCTGCCTGTTGCTATGCGGTGGCCGCGTCAGCTGTCCCACTTCTCGGTGGAGAAACGTAACAGGCTATATCGCGTGTTTCATGTCACCAGAATTTGTCATCGCGATTACGTTCGAACGAATCGAGTTATAAAAAAAAAAGTGGTTGCATTAGATAGAGGATGAAAAAACCTCGCTGGGGAGATTTTATACACGTGGGTTGATTATCTAATTCATTAGAGCCAATTAAGCCACTCAGACGTCGAAATAGCTGAAACGGGAAATGGCGACGTCCAAATGTGGTCACGTGGTAGTCTATTTTCGATGACGTAAGGCTAACTTTCGGCGACGGGAAATTTGAAATGTTTGAATGTGAACGAGCGGGAAGGGGCGTTATTTGCGTGCATAAATGGCTGGAATGGTCAGAAAGCATGTAAAGAAAGTAATAAACCAACTGCAGTCTCGAAAATTCCGAGAAGCGCTGCAGAATCTGCAGTGAAGAAATGCGTAAGCCTGAGCGTTGCTGCTGCACGCGGTACATCACGCGCCTCTTATCGAACGCAATCAGCATTCCGCTCAACACATCAAAGTTCACCGGTATATAATTGGTTTACAGGACAGGAAAGACGCAGTATCTGTCACTTGCGGAATCCCGTTGGCACATCTCGCGGACAGTTCACAGCAACGCTCAGGCCTACGCATTTCTCCATTGCAGATATTTCCTATGGATATGGTATGCATAAATAGCATAGACAGATGCGCGTACCCTTTCTTCGTCAGTGTAGGAGCTGTCTTCGTCCACGGAGCACAGACTGTTGCTGATGGCTTCCAAGAAATCTTGCATATCTCCGGCGCTGCGCCACCCGCCATATGAAGTTGGCGGTACGCCGACGTCGCTACGGGTTGCTGCGTTGTAAGATGTGTCTTTCTTTGTTGCGCAGGCTTTCGCTTCCGGACTCTACCAACGCATGACGTCCCGTCTGCACGCACCGCACACTCACTCGTGTCTATAGCGTGCCCACCCGTTGCTCAGTAGCTTCCTGCGGTGAAGACAGTCACCTCCGATGCGCGACTTGCTGTTCACAATGGGCTGCATACGTGGTGCCCGTTGCGTATGTATTTGCTCCTGCTGAACGCCCGAGCTCACGCGCCGTCAACAACCGTGTGTTAGAACCAAGTTAGAACATAAAAAAGCGTTCTCTCTGTAACTTTTCCCGCCGTTAAAATGCGTTCTCTAATTCTGGCCTAGCACGTTTCACACAGCTGGCGATTGGAACGCTCCTGTGAACCCGAGAGAGTGGGACGCTGAACTGCCATGCGTGCAATTCTCTCTCACGCGTCTGCGACAATTTGTAATAGAAAACAATGAGGGCGCCGCGCACAGTGTTTGGCAGTTTAATATATTCCAGCCTTTGGGTTTGATTGCTCAACTTGTGCAGCTTGAAATGAATTCACTTTTCGTGCACTCTTGCTTTCAAAATCGCAAGTAGACGGCGAGGCAAACCGGTGCAGCAAACGGCGAGAATACAGAATGCAAAATAATTAAGGAGCGATCGAGCTATCTCAGTCGAAAAACATTTGGACGATTACGTTGGTTTCTAATGTGAAATTTGAGCGTAGCTGATCAGCTGTTTCACTTTTTCCATAGATTGAGGCAAATGTTTAGAGCAAGACATGCATGTACAATTACACACAGCTTTTTTAATTTTTTACACATAATCCTTCAAGAAACACTCCACTAACAGTTCTTGACTGTCATGAAGGAAGCTTTGTGGTCGTCCAAAGCCTTCCACTACGGCATCTCTTCTTTTTTTTTTTTCACTGCCATCTTTCTAATTTTCTTTACAGCTCGGTTAAGGTGTCCGCGCAGAATTGTGACAGAGACTGCGCCTTTTATTTGATGTCAACAAATTTTAAACGCCGCTGATACCTGCTGTACTGCGTCTATTTCTGTATGCTCTGTTGTGCGGCGTTCGAGGCAGCGCCAAATGAAAGGCGTCGCACGGACGCCTGGATCGAACGCCCGGCAGGGTCAGGTTCTTATTTGCGTGATGTGATGTGATAACTTTATTCTTCCTCCAGATAAGGAGGCCCCCTAGTCCCCGCCCCCGGCACGCAGACCTAAGATACGGGAGCCGGGACCTCCGCACTCAGAAGCAGGCAAAGAGGTCTTGGTTCTTCGCGGCTTCTTTTTCTAGGCGGATGGCATGTTGCTATGGAGCAGGGACCTCGCTTCGTAGCAGGGCTTCCTAGGCTTATATTTGCTTCAGCCCCTGGGGAGCTAGCACATTCCCAGATTATGTGGTCGAGGGTCCCTCTCTCCCTTGTGCTTGCATTTATCCGTTTTTCTGTCGTCCATCAATCTGGACATAATATGCCCAGACCGGGTTTGTGAATTTCCCAGATTTGCTTAGACTTTTATCCAGTGGTGGCACCAGTCTCCTGCTTAACCTGTAATTTTCGAGAATCTCCGTATAATTTTGCAGACGCTCGTTCATGTTCCAGCAGTCGGGCGGCTCCACAGTTACCCGGAAGTAAAGAGAGAGAGAAGAAAGAAAAAGGAGAGGGGAGAGAAAGACGCGCGCCGCAACAAAAGCTGTCGTCCACCACCGAAGAAGCGGTGGCGGGTGCAATGACGGCCTATAACAGATAATATCCGCTGGCAGGCTAGCCCCCGCCGCAAGCGGCGTTGACCTACCTGTCCCCTTAACCACTTAACACGCGATCTTCGAATGAGGTCAACCACTTTCGAAGCTCTCAATTTTTAAACTATGTGAAGAGAGCCTATGTCAAAAGAATTACAAGCATGAGTTTAGTAACATGTGGTTTGATTAGAACAGTTCTATCAGTATGTTGATAACAATATCTTACAATAGTCCGCAGTGGCCTCACATTTAAAAATAATGTGCAAGTGGTGTTGATCAGAGCTGGCCAGCAAAGCCTCCCACTGCCTTTCATTTGAATTTGGAACTGTTTGTATTTGATGTGCACTGCATACCCACGTTATGTGGTACAGGGTTGTGGTCCTACCGCACCATGGGCATTCATCTTTGGATGTAGTGGGATGCATCGCATGTAATATATGTAAATTAATGAAGGTTAATGAAGGTTAATGAAGGTTAATCTATGGCCTCCTCGTTGCTGAGCTTTTTATGTGGCTCCGGATATACTTTCCGCAAGCCTCTGTAGTGCTGTAGCATTATGATGTAGTCGAGGTCAAGCGGAATCAGGTCCTCTGCCGCGAGACTGTTGGGCGCACGGTAGGTTGTATGTCCTCGGGCTACCCTGTCTGCGTACAAATTCCCCGTGATCCCGTACTGGAGGGCTACGGAGTAATTTCGCCCACCTGGGGATCTTAAATGTGCGCTGATATCGCACAGCACACGGATGCCTATTTGTTTCGCCTCCATCGAAACCCTCCTTACGTTGCAGGACCTGGACATCCAACTTCGCTGTGTGGACCGGGGTGCCAGTGCCATGGCCCTACGTGACCTGGACACATGCGCGTAATGTGAGGGCCATGCGGTGGCCCTGGGCCCTTGAAGGGTCCTAATTCGCTCGTGAAATAAAGTTTTTTCCTCCTCCTCCTCCATCTAAACGCAGCCGTCGAGATCGGGTTCGAACCCGGGTACTCCGGCACAGTAGTCGGGCGCCTCCCCAAGCAAAAAAAAGTGTGTGGCAAAAGGTAGGGCCGACCTTTCTCGCCGACCAAAAAGTGGCCGGCCGACCTTCGGCACTCGAATGAGGGCCGGCGTCGGGGATTGACACTGACCTAACGTCGGCCGATTTTCGGCAATCGACTACGGCCCGACCTTCTGGCCCGACGTGATCGACCACCTGCCGCACGTGGGCCTGCCGTCTGCCAGCGTTACTGAATGGTCGGTCGCTCGTCAGCCCTAGCATTTTGCTGACGAAAGACCGTACGTCGGCCGGTTGCTTCCCGACGCCGGTTAGTGGCCGGCATCGCCCCTCGTCCAGGTATCATGCCATGCATTTAATATATCGTGGCCCATGCATATATAACGGGGTAGCACATATAAATGCATCAAGAAAAGCAGTAGCTTTTCTGATGCCATGAAGAAACAAAAGCTGCAGTATTTGGTGAAAAATTTATTTGTCAGCAGCGTTCAGAAAAAGCTCGCGATTTGCTTTTTAATAAGCGTGGATACATGACTGCGCGTGTGCCACATATGGAAGATGGGCTTGAGGCTTGGTCTCCTTCTTTTGGCAGCCTGTCGATCACTTGATGTCTGCGACTGGTCGGATCTGCGGCAGGTTCCATCTTGGTCAGCTGTATGAAGAAAAGTGTGTTAATTAAATATGTCCTTTTCGCCTAGACTTTTACATTGCAGGCAAATATAGGGTGAAAAGGTAGAAAAAATAATGTCTGCTCACTGCCACCAACTGCACTATCACATCAATATATTTTATGCGCTTGACTTCATGCGACCCTACTGAAAACGCATTAGCGCAAAGCCGCAATAGGTAATCAGGATCCGTGAATCCGCGAGAAAGGCGCGATCACTTTGTTTTGCTGGAGTCATGATGTTGCAATTTGCAACCGTAGCGCACTCAAACCTTATCCTCCCGAAGCGCGTTCTTGCATGCTAATGCTGCAATTTAATAATTCTAGCAAAACCAAGTGTCCGCGCTTGTCATAGAGCGCGTATGAGGGATTCCAACGCGGCAGAACAAACAGTTTCCGCGATATTTACATGAAACCTACAATAAGTTTATTCCGTAGAATACAGCTTAATTTTCTCAAACTAGATGGAACTTTTACAGCAAAAGCGACCGGATATTTAACGATAAGTCATCTGATTTATTTTCGTTATTTAACAACCGAGAATTATTTTAAAAATTGTCTCATCAGCCAAGACGGCTATTTAGACAGCCCAACTCTTAGAAGCTTATAGAACCCGTTCTAAAGTTTTAAAGCTTGAAACAAGTTAGCTGAACACCTCATGAGCATGTAAGCACCAGGAAATAATCCGCACGATGAAAATACAACTGCTTGCCCAGAAAGCAAGCGCACAGAGCAAAATCAATGTGAAACGGCTCAGGTCTGTGTGCATCACATATATAATTCCAAAATCCACAAAATGAACGCACTGGCTCACTTACCTTGCCAGCATACCGCATCACTCAATCATCAATTTGCACGTATATACATCATTACAGCAGCAAAAAAAAAAATAAAAATAATAATAAACACGGCATAAATCTTGTACTCAGTCCTGGCACGAGCTTGCTTGGCAGTAGCGATGATGCTAGTACAGCTTCTGATCGCTCCTATGGCGAGGGGTGCTGCAATATTTATATCGGTGATAGCATTTGACATTTAACTGGGTTGCATGCGTCCCATCGATGTGAGTCGGATAATCGAATTTTCTGAACAAAATCAGCGCTAATACCTGTCCGGCAAGTGCACCGCCATGAAGAAGCGAAAGACCAGCGTTTTAGTGTAGAGGAGACCAAGGACTTCGGGCTTCGGCGAAACGAGCTTCCACTGTCGAAGCCAGTTTCCAGATCAGCTGATATCGCCTCCCTGCACGATCAGCGCAAGGCGCGCACACCAATTACAAAATATGCATTTACAGTAACAAGATGCGCATAAGTCTCAAAACAATACATAATTAGTTGCAGTACATTATCGTATAGAAGAAAATCAGCGATAATTAGACTTACCTGGTCGGTATACATGTCAGTGCATGCACTTCGATGTGAAGAATTGAAAGCCGGGCGTTTTGGGGCAGAGGAGATCGGATCTCGGACTGCAGCGAAAAGAGCTAATTCCACCGCCGCAGCATCGTTTCCAAGTCGGCTCAGCACGTCTTCCTGCGCAATCAGAGCGAAATGCGCACACATCGATTATATAAAAAAAAAAAAATATGTACGTAGTAATAAGATGCGCATATATATACGCGCTCCAGAAACAGTTGCAGTATATTGTCGTATCGAACAAAATATGTGCTAATTGGACTTACCTGATCGGTATAGTGAGTGTCCCTCCATATTAAAAGGCGAGCATTTTGGGACAGGAGATACCCAAGGACCCAGACTGCAGCAAAATGAGCCAATTCTGCCACCGCAGCCAGCCGCAGCCTTGTTTCCAAACGGCTCAGCAAGTCTTCCTGCGCGATCAGCGCCCACACCAATTATATATATATATATATATATATATATATATATATGAAGAAAGATGCAAGGAGTATATAACAAGACAACATATGCTCCAAAACAATACATTATTATGTTCAGTATAATATCGAATCCAGCAAAAAGCTCCTCTGATCAAGACCGAAAGATCATGTACTTACGCATGTTTTGGTGAACTTCGGCACGAAGAATCTGTACAGAGCGGCTGCAATCATCAGCTGCATATATGGGCTGCTCTTTTCAAACGCTGACTGCTGCAGGAGGTTGAGACAGATTGAATTTGCGCGAAATAAAAGCGGACGATAAAATTAGGCAGTAGGCATCGCGCCCACACGGAGGCTGGCCGTCGACTGAGTGGTGCCGCGCATCTTAGCTCGCGCGGGATGTGTTTTCCCGCCTTTTGGCCACGTGACCTCAAGAAGGGAGGAGGGGGGGGGGAGAGAAGCTGCAAAAGCAAGGAGAATCTCCTGTGTGCGGTGCATGCAATTCTTTTTTTTTTTTTTTCGCCGCTATTTCTCTCTGCTTCGGCATTCCTGTCGCCCCCCGCGGTAGGGTGCCTCGATGCCTTTCGCCTCCCCGTGGTTCTTTCCGCTTTGCCGCAGGGAGAAGAGATGGACCGATGGGGGGCAGCGGGTCCCGCGCAGCGAGAAGCAGTTTTCTTTCTTTTTCACGCCCCCCCCCCCCCCCCTCCCTCGTCGTTCAAGAAGCGTCGAGGTAGTTTATTTTCTTTTCCTTTTTCTAGGGCTTCTGTAGAGCCCCCGTCTTGATACCAGCGGCTGTAGTTCTTTGCATGAAAAAAATATGGCTTGGAGTGAATGTATGTGATGTTCTTTTAACCGAATATCTTCCACATAAACCAAGTGTGGGGCAGTAGAACACCTGCAGCTTCATTTAGCCAAAATAGCAAGACCTGGCTACGTATATAGTGTTCAGCAACTTTATCGGAACCGTCTAAGTTGCAGAACACTGTATATTATGAGTGCTTTTGCAGAGATTACATAGTCCATGCGGATTTATACTTCCCAAAGCAGTACGTGGGTTATTTAGAACCCCTCGGGCTGTCATATTAATCGCAAACCACATTTCCGTTTTCGCGTTTGGTTTCCATCATAATGCGGCTTCTGTATCTCGACTAAAGCCCGTGACCTCGAGCTCAAGCTGGTAAATACCGATTGAACAACATAGTAACTGCTGCAACTTTCTGACAAAAATATATTTTGTCCATTTGTTTTAGGGATGCATGAAAATCAGTAGAAGGTCGCAGGGCAAAGTGCACCGGATCCGGATGAAAGCTCATAAAAGCTCACCGCCTCTTTTCTTGACCCCGTACGAAATGTAAACTCACGGAGGCTGCGAAACGAATTTAAGGGCGTTTAGGATTGATAGGTTTCGAGGGCACTGGCAAAAGTAATTGACGGTTAACATACAAACCTTAAAGGCACGTGATCTCTTCGGTTTACCGTGGGTTTGCTTAGGGTTACGTTATAGGTTAACTTTATGATGAGGTTGTTTAAATTCAGAGGTTACCATTTAACCATAAAAAAAATGGACAATTACATTCGTAGGTTCATAGCAGTTACCGCGCAAATCTTAGGCACTTAATACTAAGTATGCTTCAAACAGACAATCAGCGCCTACCAGTTCACAAATTCAAGCATAAGTTCATGACAACTCGCGATCAACTACAGAGTGTACCATACCCGCCGCGGCTCAATTAGCGCGCGGTGTCGTGACGCTGGGGCTACGTCGACCCGGCCTTCACTTGGTAGCGTGCAGAGACTCGGGGTTGAAGTAGGATTGAATCTTCGAAGTTGGTGAAATATGTACAAGCAGGTTTAATGACACTTTGAGAAACTTATTTACAAGATTATTTACACGAAAAAGAAGGGTACATCAGCAAAATGGCAAGCGTTAAGAGTTCATAGCGAGAAGCGACTGGATGAGCCGTTTACCCAGGCTCAGAGCGACATTTCGTGCTCTGCAGCGTCCTTAAAACCCCCCCTATGTCCAGCCCCTCTCTGAAGATGCTGACCAACCAAATCCAGGGCACGCCCCTCAGATATCGGCATCCAATCGAACACATCACTGCACTGATGGTCTGAAGCACTGACTGGTCCGGCATTGTTTCGTTGGGCGTGATCACTTGTTGGCGGGAAAAGCTTGGGAACGGCGAGGAGAGGAGGTACATTTCTATTCTTCAGCCAAGAATCGATAGGCAGCTGGTTCCGGCAAGAGGATTTACTTCTCAGAAACCCAAGTACACGTGCGCGCCGCATAGGGCTCCCAACATTGTCCCTTTTCGACAATTGCAAATCTTTCCTGCATTCCCGGGAAATCACTTAATGGCTGTATGCGTCATGCTCCTTTCTTGTCCTGCACGTCAGCGGACATGTCACTCTGTCGTCTCCTTTGGAAAGTAGACATTCCTCACTGGACGATAGGGCTTATCGACTGGAAGGGTGAACAAAAGAAAGAAAGCACTTCCTGCATTTCCCGCAGGGGGACGTTTCTTTGTGTTTTTCCAGACGTTCTCTTGGCAGGGTCAATTTGGCATTTGCAGAGTGTCCACAAAGCAAAACAGGCTTACAAAACAGGATTCCTGGAAACAGGCTCACTTAGAGCCATTGGACCATCACCACATATTCACAGCACTTATCCATGCCCACAGGCGAACAATAGAGCGCGCAAATGCGGATGCTTGGTCGTAACAGCCTCCTCCCCCGCCAGAAGAGTCTCGGAGGGCAGCAGTCCCAGCTGCTGCATGAAGAGACGACTTAATGGCCTGCACGTGAACGCTTGAAGCTCGCTGTTGCTTGTCGCGTTGTCTCGATTGTTGTAGGCCAAATTGCTCGAGCTGTCTGAAACTCAACCACATGTCGAAGCAAGCACTCGGCTCCCGTCTGAAGAGACCAGGTTAAAAGAAAACTGCCATTGTTGTTCGAGAAAAGCCCACTCTCAAGACGTTCGGGACCCACGTATTCCTAGAAAACCAAACGTGCTGCTTTACATAGCCACACATATACAAGCGCACGAAAAAAAAAAAAAAAACCTGATTATCAATTTGGATACATGGTGAGGAACATCTCGGACCGCTTAGAAAGAGCGGCTAAGCGCGTCCGCATTCCCATTTAACTTCCCCTTTTCGTATCTTATTTCAAAATTGTACTGCTGTAAAATCAAGCTCCACCTAAGAAGGCGACTGTTCTTCGATGTCGCAGTTTGCAGCCAAGCCAGGGGACAATGGTCCGTCTCTACGGTGAATTTGGCCCCTCCAAGATAGCACTGCAATTTTTGAATGGCCCATACAATGCAAGCGCACTCTTTCTCTGACGCGCAATAAGCCCTCTCTCTAGAACTCAGTTTTCTGCTCAAGTAGAGCACGGGGTGCTCATTACCGTCGTCATCTCTCTGGCAGAGAACAGCACCTAACCCTCGATCACTGGCATCACACTGGACCGTGAATTCTCGGCCATAGTCTGGAGCTCGCAATACCGGACGGCTAATCAGCACAGCCTTCAGGTTTACGAAGGAGGCTTCCTTTTGTTCGTCCCAGACTACATTTGTCGGTTCTGTCTTGCGGAGAGCGTCGGTCAGAGGGCTAGCCAAAGCTGAATAGTTAGGGATGTAGTGATTGTAGTACCCAGTCAGACCCAGGAATGCTCGAATTTCCGTCTTCGTGCTCGGCCGCGGGTAGTCTGCTACCGCAGAAATCTTAATCTCGCTGGGTTTCCTGAAACCTTGACCTACATTGTGACCAAAGTAGTCCACGGTCGCCCTTGCCAGGCAACATTTCTCGGCCTTTACGGTTAGTCCAGCTTGACGCAAAAGGCTCAGTACAGCTCTTAGATGTACCATATGGTCCGCCCATGAGTCGGAAAAAACCGCAATGTCTTCTAAATAAGGCACTGCGAATGTTTCACACCCCTTTAAAACCCTATCCATGAGTCGGGAAAAACAAAATGGAGCATTTTTGAGCCCGAAACTCATCATTGTTGGCTGGTAGCTGCCCGTCGGAGTGACGAAAGCCGCGTATCTGCTGGCGCGTTCAGTGAGCGGTACTTGCCAGTATCCTCGAGTAAGGTCCAGCGTAGTCACATATGCCGCTCTACTGACCTGTTCTACTCTCTCCTCAATATTCGGAATAGGATACACTTGATCCCTGGTGAGAGAATTTAGCTTTCGGTAGTCTACCACAGGCCTAGGGTCTTTACCTGGAGCTTCTACTAAGATCATAGGCGAAGCATAATCGCTTTCCGAAGGTTTTATTACTCCTAATTCCAGCATGCGAGTTACTTCCCTATCCAGAATTTCTCTTTGCCTTGGAGAAAATCGGTAGCACCTTGATCGCACTGGCACGTCTGAAGTCAGCTCAATATCGTGCTCAGTCAAATCAGTCCTGCCTGGCCTGTCCACGAAACAGGCCTCAAACTCTGTTATTATTTCGCCCAGATCGGACAGCTGGGATTTCTTTAGTTCTCCTCTCTGGTCCGTCTTTCCGAGAAGCTCCTGAGCGTTGCTTCCTTTTCCGCTGAGGCAAATCAAGTTGTCCCCCATCTCCTCGGGAATGTTTAACGTTAGATTTACCACGGCTTGCTCCATAGCTAAGTCCTCTCGGGTTCCACTTAAAAATCTCGTGAGATTACTAGACACTGGCGGCAAGAGGTTACTCTCAAGAACGTCCTCATTCCGTGTCTTATCAAGCTCACTTTCTAGTTGACTTATCTGAGATGCCTCGCTCTCAAAGTTTTCTGACCGGCTATCTTCCGCATCGACCACTGTTTTAACTGCCGTTTCTTCCGCTGTGGATTTTTCTGGAATGAGCAGTGTAGCTAGTTCTCGCGCCTTTGAACGTGTTAAGGCTGGCACAACTCTGTCTCCGAAAAGGATGCCCCTCTTTCGCAGTAGCATGTCCGATTTGTTAGAGAACAAATACGGATAGCACTTAGGAAGCTTTCCTGAAACGGCAGCCTCGGTTGTTAACTTGCCGAAAGGGCCCTCGATGACCACGTTCGCGATTGGCAAGCACACACTCTGTTCCTCCACTACCTGGCGGATCCATGCACACTGCCCGGTATAGTCGGAAGGCGACACATACGCCGGATGGACAACATCCATCGTTGCGGCAGAATCGCGCAGTACCTTGCAAGGCTTCCCGTTGACTACTAGGTCATGCAGGTAGGGTTCTAAAAGCTGCATATTTTCATCGCAGTCACTGACATACGAGAAAGCAATCTTTTCTTTCCGGCAGTTGACGGCAATGTGACCTTGCTCATTACACCTAAAGCATGTGAGCGGCTTCCTAGCCTCAAACTTATTCTTTGTGTTCTGCGCGTTGGTCACTTCCTCACTTTTCTCACTGCCGTCCTTTCTAGGGCGTTTGCCTGAAGAAGCATTCCTTTCTTCGTTTGCAAATCTAGCAAAGTGCCTTTTCTGACGGTTATTTACACTGAACTTGGGATTGCGGAGCCTATCTACTGCTGGGTTGCTGAATTGTCGGCGCGAAGCGTACTCCTCAATGAGTTCGGCAGCTTCAGTTGCCGACTTAAGTTCGCCTCGGTCCTGTAACCAATTTCTTTCTTTTTCTGGGAGGCAGCTAAAAAACTGATCCAAAAGAATTCGCTCGACTACAGCGTCCCTATCACTGTAGGAATCAGTGCTCTTTAGCCACTCGCCCAAATTTACTCTTAAATTGTACAGGAATTCAGGGTAACTCTCGTCCCTGGACTTAGTAGCGTTCCGAAAACGTTGTCTGAACGCCTCGGCGCTAAGCCTATACTTTCTCAGAAGGCAAGCTTTGACCTTCTCGTAGTTGTCCGCGTCCTCTTTGCTTAGCCGCGCGACAACCTCCGCTGCCTCGCAGGGCAGAACCGTCAATAATCTCTGAGACCACGTGTCTCGCTGGAAGGACAGTTTTTCGCAGGTTCGCTCAAAGTTAGCCAAATACAGACCGATATCCCCTGATATCACATATGGCTGCATGTACTTTGACATCTTGAAATCTGCCTCCTTGTTGAGAAGAGGTACCGCTAGCTGGGGACAATTGCCCGACCTCTTGCTCAACTCTACTTCTAATTTCCGGAGCTCAATTTCTAGCTCCCGCTTTTTTGCTTCTCTCTCAAGCTTCTCACGTTCGTGCTCCCTTTCCTCTTTTTCCCTCTCAAGTTCACGCTCCCTTTCCTCTTTCTGCTGTCTGAGCTGTTCCTTTTTTTGCCCGATGAGGTTCCATGCTTCACTGAGCTCCTCATCATCGGTTCCCAGATCAGTGATTGCCTTTATAATCAAGGGTTTTCGTGCCAAACCACTTGTATTAATTCCCAATTCCTCACACAATAGCAACAGTTCCGGTTTCTGCAGCTTTTGTAGGTCCATGATCGCTCTGAGTGTCGGCTACTTCCAAAACAACTGTGCAAACTACCAAACCTAAAGGCGTTTCAACACTTTTTACCAGTTCTAAAATCTAACCCTGTTCTAGAACCTGGTCCACATCAGAAGAAAAGCCAAGCACTCACCCACACATGCGATCGATGTTCCGAGCTGCTTTCTTGTTGGCCGATTGTTGCTCCTGCTTGTTGCTTGAGATGCCACCTCCGATCACAAGATGTGGCTTGTAGATTCTGATCCACCTCGAATCACCAGATGTTGTAGCTTGTAGATCCAGATCCCACCTCCAGTCATCAGATGTTGTGGCTTGTAGATTCAGATCCCAACGCTGGTCACCAGTGTTGGGGCTTGTAGATTCAGATCCTACCGCTGATCACCAGTTGTCGTGACGCTGGGGCTACGTCGACCCGGCCTTCACTTGGTAGCGTGCAGAGACTCGGGGTTGAAGTAGGATTGAATCTTCGAAGTTGGTGAAATATGTACAAGCAGGTTTAATGACACTTTGAGAAACTTATTTACAAGATTATTTACACGAAAAAGAAGTGTTGTGCTCATCAACGCGACATACTACACCGTCAGCTTCTGGACTGGCGCCTGCTCGTCGCGAGCGCAGCTGCAGGGCGTGCACTTGAGGGCCGGAGCGCGGTGCGTGACTTTTCGTTCATTTCCCGTGACCCTGGATCGCGGATCGCCTGGCTGGCGCGGATTTCAAGTCGCCGACGCAACCCCGCCCGCAAGACGACTCCGGATGTCCCGCGTCGGCAAGGCCAGCAGCACTATTCGAACCGCAGATCATCCACGGTGTGTGGAGGTGTGTGTTTGTGTGTGTGCGCGCGCTGGGCTCTTGTGTAAAGGAGCCGCGGAGGCCAGGAAGCTGATTCCCACGGGACTCGGGCTGTCCGGCAAGGACGTACGTGACCACGGCAGCGGATTTGAACTCTGGAATGTGCACGCGTGATGTTGTGCGTACAGGATGACGGGAGAAAGGAGGAACTGTGCTGGAGCCTATTGGCCCCGCCCAGAGAGTTTACTGCGTCCCTATTGGCGCAATGATAGGGGCTGTGTTGAGGGAGTCTATTTAACGAGCTGTCAAAGGCAATTTCAAGAAAGAGGAGAGACCAGTTACAATAAAGATGTTGTAAACCTGGTTCGTCTACGGGTAGTACTCCAAGGTGCCCAGCAGGTGCAACTCAACAGACCGCCGGTCAGCGCAACCGAGCACGGCGGGTGAGAGGAGAACCGTTTCGAACGCCAGCAGCTGAAGAGACCGTCGCCCTCTGGACGAGCACGGCGGGTGACAGCGTGGAGAGCGGCTTCGAAACATAACTGGCGCAGTCGACAGGATCTGCTGTGGCTGAACTGGAGTCTACGGGAACGACGACGGCGACACTACGAGCCTCGTCAACGACGACGCCTGACCGTGACAACCGCTTGGAAAGCCAATTCGTGAAGACGCTCCCAGCTTCTTGAATCCGGCGCAAGGGGACCCACCCCAAGGGACACCAGCGGCAGTCAGGCGAGTACCCCTTTGACATCTGCGGGCGCATGCTATGTCAAAGCCCTGGGTTTTGAGGAGCGATCGCGCTAAGGAAGGAGGAAAAATGGCAGAGGGGGATCAGAGTGAAGAGTTGGCAGCCGCCGGCAAGGCAGGCGAAGATGAGGTAGACTCCACACTGGAGGCTACGTCAGAGCAGTTGGCACTACTGCAATTGCAACTAAAAATTGTAGAGGCCCAGAAAGAGAATCAAAAATTGATTCTAGAAACAGAGAGATTGCGCTATGGACAGAGCGTGGAGCTTAGCGATAGCGGCAGCACCGTCGCGGCGAATGCTGGAACAGATGAAGATAGAAGGCTAAAATACGCGAGCCTATTGAAAGGCGTCCTGGCACCAATGCCGAATCAAGAGCAATTAGTGCCTGGATGGTTTGAGGAGGTGGAGGCGACTTTATGCTCGTACGACGTCCCGACCGAGTGGTGGGCCGGACTGGTTTTACCGAGGCTGAGCGAAAGGGCGCGAGGGCTCCTCGTACGGTTATCAGCAGACGAGAGGAAAAACTTCGCTTCTTTGAAAGACAAAATTCTTCGCGGACTGCGACTGTCAGCCGCAGAATACAAGAGATTATTCTCGTCAAGCAGCAAAGAGGCAGGAGAAACCTGGGAACAGTTCTCCGTACGACTAGAGAATTATCTCGACTACTACCTAGACAGCTGTAAAGTGCGCACCATTGAGGAGTTCAAACAGCTGGCGGTGACAGACCGAATGAAGGAATGCTTAAGCGCCGATGCAAGAGCACACGTTGCCTTGAGTGAGAAAGAAGGTTTTCTCAAACCTAGTGACCTCGTAGAGCTCGCAGAGAACTTCGAAGAGAGTCGGAGGTGTAGGTCAGCAGTAGGACTAGCTGCGTCCGCAACGGCAAACCACCATGCCGAGAAGCGAACCGCTACGTCATCTCAATTGGGAGGCAGTACGGCTGAGAGGCGTCCCGGGCGACAATGCTATAAATGTCACGAGAGAGGCCACTTTGCAAGAGAATGCCCGAGAAAAGAAACTGTCTCAACAAAAAATGGAAGTAGCAGTCGCAGAGGCGAAAGACAGGTTGTTGCTCGAGTGGAAATTCCAGTTAGCGAGGAGATGGCGACAGGGAGTGACAGGCGACAGAACGAGGCAGGCGACAAACGTATTGTCACAATAGAGAGCACGGGTCAGCAGCTCAGAGCTTTGGTTGATTCGGGTGCCGATGTAACTGTCCTTCGTAAGTCACTTTGCCGCGAGTATGAAGGCGCGGGGTCAACACTGAAGCTGAGAGGAGCGTTTGGGAGTGAGGTTGTCGCCGAGCTGGCTTACGTGCCATTAAAGGCAACGGAGGGTGCTCCCCTAGTGTCGTTCAACCCGTCCGAACGAGGAGTGCTGTGTGCGCTTACCGATGAGCTAGTCGCAGGCCTAGATGCACTGATTACGCCAGATGACTACAATGAGCTTCTCGGGGAGAGAGCAATAACACAAGCAGATGAGTTAGTAGCTCTGGAATCAGATACAGATGAACCAGACGGGCCAGATACGGGACACGCTGATGCTGTGGCGTGCGTCGTCGAGGCGGAGCCTGCTGCCAGCCAAACCGAAACGAACCAGACAGCAAGGCAGCTGTTCCGGAACGCTCAGCTTGCCGATGAATCGCTAAAGGAAGCATGGGCTCAGGCTAAAGAAGGCTCGCATGGCATGCTTATACGGGACGAGCTGCTGCTCCATCGAGAGCCAGTTACTGGACACGAGTGTTGTCAATTGGTACTACCTTCGGAACGGCGCGCGGAGGTTTTAAGGTTGGCGCATGATTCAGCGTGGGCAGGGCACCTGGGCGAACGTAAAACGCTTCAGAGAATAAAGGGGTCGTTTTACTGGCCAGGCTTGGCCAGAGATGTCAAGCAACACTGTCGTACGTGCCATTCATGCCAGGTAAAGGCCCCTGCGCGCACTCTCGATCGTGTGCCGATCACACCCCTCTCTAGACCAGACAGCCCGTTTCAAGTCGTTAACGTTGATTGCATAGGGCCTATTGAACCACCGTCTGCGCGAGGGCACCGTTACGTGTTGTGCGTTGTTGATGTTAACACTCGGTGGCCAGAGGTCGTATGCTTGCGCGCGCTGACAGCAAAGGCTACGTGCGAGGCGTTGCTACAGATCTTTGCACGCATGGGTATACCGGAAACGGTGTGCTGTGATCAAGGCACAAATTTCACGGCTCAGTTAACTAGAGAGATGCTGTCCAGGCTTGGAACATGCCCAAGGTTCTCCACGCCCGACCACCCGCAGAGCAATGGACTGGTTGAGCGCTGGAACGGTACTTTCAAATCCATGTTATTCCGTATTGTGGAGGAGCACGGCAGGGATTGGGACAAATTTGTTCCATTTCTGCTGTGGGCATACAGAGATGTACCTAACGAAACGACGGGCCGCTCTCCGTTTGAGCTGATGTACGGGAGGGTGCCAGTGGGGCCTCTTTCCATCTTGCAGAAGTCGTGGAGTGGGGACTGGTCCGTCCCGGACTCTCTAACAATCCCAGCTGAGGAATATCTTTCGGAGCTGCGCAAACGGTTAGCTGAGGCACATGCGACAGCTGAAAGTAATTGCACCGATGCTCAGAGAAAGTATGCGAATCGCTACAATCTCCGCGCGACGGATAAACAGTTCGCGGAAGGGGACGAAGTGTTGTGGCTGGAGAAGGAAGGCCAAGGCAAATTGATGGGAAGGTGGATAGGACCGGTCAAAGTTGTACAAAGGTTGCGGCCCTACAGTTACCTAATCGAGTTGGAAGGCGGCACACGTCGGGCTGTGCACGCCAACAAACTCCGAGCTTACCACGCACGCGTTAATGTTGTAGGCACAGTTTTCGAAGGGGACAGTGACTTCGGCGACGTGCCCACATTCCCAACACCGTCTGACGAAGGAAGTAGCGTGTCGGGCGAAGCTTTGAGCCACCTTACCCAATCGCAACGGGAGGAGCTGACCACGGTGCTCGCTAAGCACGGACAAGTGTTTGGTAGTAAACCGGGCAAGTGCACCGCTGGCAGGCACAGAATAAGGCTGAAGGCAGGATCTGAAGTGGTAGCCGGACATGCGTACAAGGTACCAATGGTGTTTCGGAAGGAAGTGGAAAGGCAGATTAACGAACTGTGTGAGTGGGGTCTGATTTTTCCGGTAGAGAGCGCCCATGCCCATCCCATAGTTTGTGTATCTAAGAAGGACGGCGGCATAAGGCTCTGCTGCGACTATCGCAGGCTCAACAGCGTTACGGAACCGGACGCATTCCCCATGAGTATACCTTCGGAGCTTTTGTTTCTGGTGGCAAAGGTGCGTTACATCACCCTCATTGACATGCTGAGGGGATATTGGCAAATACCTTTAGATGAACAGTCTCAAGCATTGACGGCGTTCGTAACGCCGGTCGGGCAATACGCTTGGAAAGTGATGCCTTTCGGGCTTCGGAACGCTAGCTCCACGTTCCAGCGAATCATTAACGAGGTATTAGCACCACACAGAGAGTATTCCTGCGCTTACATTGATGACCTCGCCATATTTTCCGAGACGTGGGAGGATCATCTGAGGCACATCGACAATGTTCTAAGTTCCGTAGCAGCTGCGGGATTCACTGTGAATGCAGCTAAATGCCGATTCGCAAGAGGGGAGGTAGAGTTCCTTGGTCACATAGTAGGATCGGGTAAGCAAAGCGTGAATCCTGCAAAGGTCAGCGCTATCCAGGAGATTCCCCCGCCACAGACGAAGCGGCAGCTGAGGAGTTTTCTCGGGTTGGCAAACTACTATAGACAGTATGTCCCTGACTACTCGCGTATTGTTCTCCCGTTGACTAACCTGACGAAGAGGAGGACCCCTCATCGGCTACCTTGGGACAGCGAGGCACAGAATGCGTTCGAGAGCATTAAAGAGTGTTTAGGGCGCGCGACATCGCTGTATGCACCAGATCCTAGTAAGGAGTTTATACTATCCACCGATGCCTCCGACTACGCCGTAGGAGCATGTCTCGCACAGTGCGACGAGGAGGGGAACGAACGCCCGATCGCATTTCTAAGCAAGAAGCTCAGTCCGACCCAGACTCGGTGGGCCACAATCGAGAAGGAAGCCTACGCGATCATATGGGCACTGAGTAAGCTCGAGGCTTGGCTATTTGGTGCACAGGTGCGTGTGGTAACGGACCACAGCCCCCTTAAGTACCTTACGCTTACCAGCCCGCATAGTGCCAAGTTAACTCGCTGGGCTCTCGCTCTCCAAAGGTTCAATCTTACGATCGAACATAAAAGGGGCACGCAAAATGCCAACGCCGATGCTATGTCAAGGCTGGTGGCGGCCAACTAAATGGAGCTAAGCGCATCGAGGGAAAGGTAAATGGCCTAAGAATGGTTTGGGCTTTGTCATTGCGTGTGGGCGCGGACGGCGGGGGGTATTGAACCTGACGCCAGCCGCGTCGCGTTGTTCGCTTGTGTGTTGTGTGTGGCTGCATTATAAAGACTTATGCAGCACACTTGGTGGGGAGGTGTTGTGCTCATCAACGCGACATACTACACCGTCAGCTTCTGGACTGGCGCCTGCTCGTCGCGAGCGCAGCTGCAGGGCGTGCACTTGAGGGCCGGAGCGCGGTGCGTGACTTTTCGTTCATTTCCCGTGACCCTGGATCGCGGATCGCCTGGCTGGCGCGGATTTCAAGTCGCCGACGCAACCCCGCCCGCAAGACGACTCCGGATGTCCCGCGTCGGCAAGGCCAGCAGCACTATTCGAACCGCAGATCATCCACGGTGTGTGGAGGTGTGTGTTTGTGTGTGTGCGCGCGCTGGGCTCTTGTGTAAAGGAGCCGCGGAGGCCAGGAAGCTGATTCCCACGGGACTCGGGCTGTCCGGCAAGGACGTACGTGACCACGGCAGCGGATTTGAACTCTGGAATGTGCACGCGTGATGTTGTGCGTACAGGATGACGGGAGAAAGGAGGAACTGTGCTGGAGCCTATTGGCCCCGCCCAGAGAGTTTACTGCGTCCCTATTGGCGCAATGATAGGGGCTGTGTTGAGGGAGTCTATTTAACGAGCTGTCAAAGGCAATTTCAAGAAAGAGGAGAGACCAGTTACAATAAAGATGTTGTAAACCTGGTTCGTCTACGGGTAGTACTCCAAGGTGCCCAGCAGGTGCAACTCAACAGACCGCCGGTCAGCGCAACCGAGCACGGCGGGTGAGAGGAGAACCGTTTCGAACGCCAGCAGCTGAAGAGACCGTCGCCCTCTGGACGAGCACGGCGGGTGACAGCGTGGAGAGCGGCTTCGAAACATAACTAGAAGGGTACATCAGCAAAATGGCAAGCGTTAAGAGTTCATAGCGAGAAGCGACTGGATGAGCCGTTTACCCAGGCTCAGAGCGACATTTCGTGCTCTGCAGCGTCCTTAAAACCCCCCCTATGTCCAGCCCCTCTCTGAAGATGCTGACCAACCAAATCCAGGGCACGCCCCTCAGATATCGGCATCCAATCGAACACATCACTGCACTGATGGTCTGAAGCACTGACTGGTCCGGCATTGTTTCGTTGGGCGTGATCACTTGTTGGCGGGAAAAGCTTGGGAACGGCGAGGAGAGGAGGTACATTTCTATTCTTCAGCCAAGAATCGATAGGCAGCTGGTTCCGGCAAGAGGATTTACTTCTCAGAAACCCAAGTACACGTGCGCGCCGCATAGGGCTCCCAACATTGTCCCTTTTCGACAATTGCAAATCTTTCCTGCATTCCCGGGAAATCACTTAATGGCTGTATGCGTCATGCTCCTTTCTTGTCCTGCACGTCAGCGGACATGTCACTCTGTCGTCTCCTTTGGAAAGTAGACATTCCTCACTGGACGATAGGGCTTATCGACTGGAAGGGTGAACAAAAGAAAGAAAGCACTTCCTGCATTTCCCGCAGGGGGACGTTTCTTTGTGTTTTTCCAGACGTTCTCTTGGCAGGGTCAATTTGGCATTTGCAGAGTGTCCACAAAGCAAAACAGGCTTACAAAACAGGATTCCTGGAAACAGGCTCACTTAGAGCCATTGGACCATCACCACATATTCACAGCACTTATCCATGCCCACAGGCGAACAATAGAGCGCGCAAATGCGGATGCTTGGTCGTAACAGCGGTTAAAGCTTTATTTCAAAATATGTATAAATAACAGTTAATTTCACCTTCTGTTGCGCAATGTATAATTCTATCAGCAGGCTCAAATGATATAGTGTCAATATATATCATGCACGCGGTATAACTCAATGTTGCATAAAAATAGCTGTTTCAATGATACGAATTTTCCACTTTTCTCCGGCTAAGCCGACTGCCTCATGGAACGTAGAGGGGAAACTTGCTGTATTGCAGGAGACTTTACTTTGATATGCACAATGTTATTTAATGATATATTATACGCGGCTGAGGAAAAGGGGATTCGAGGAACTTTATATATATTCTGGCATTTCATACCATATTTCTGCGTGTGAGGCTGACGTTGAAGAGTTTAACACAATGTAGACCGCCACTGGTGCAGGAGCCGATCGATCCTCGTCATGTTGCGCGGGATTCTCAAAACGCAATCCCTTTGAATTTTCTCAAAAGAACCAAAGGTTACTTCTTGCACAATGCTTGTGTTCGCAGGAAGTTACGTTCGACAGGCGAATCGTCCGGGAGATCGGCTCTTTGCGTGCCTTTCATTTTTATTTGAAAACTATCAAGACCCCATTTGTGTTCTGGATAAAGACAGACGGCCTCGGCATATTGATATATAAGGAATAAAGCTTTCCTAATCCCCGTGTTTTAACTGAGGCGGGCAAATATTTGTCCCAAGCTGTTCCATTTATCCTCATGTCGGCAATATACTCGAGTTTCGTCTATCGAGAGTGCAGCATATATGTATATATGCGAAGCGTTACAGCTCATTTGGTCCAAAAGCCACCTCGCTAACCCGGTTTTCGCTTGAGTATCGTCGGGTTTTGTCTGAAATATTCGGAATGTGGTAGTAAATATGGAGATGCTGTCCAGGTTCCCACGGGGATCTGTGACAGATGCTGCGCCTTTACTTTCCTATAACCAATTTACAATTAACTGCGGTTGTCCACCGAAATAGAGAGATAGAGAGAAGAATGAGAAGGCGTTGTATCCCGTCGAATGTTAAGGGGAAGCTTGAGCATCCCCCTAGTTTTTATTTCCTTCTTTCAAATATTATTAACTATTCCATCGTACCACTGTGTAAGGTCGTGGAACAATTTACTCTGTGCGACTGCAGACGTGCGTAAGTGCGTGCGTGCGTACGTGCATGCGTCACACACGGCTTCGTGCCGATGTCGGGATAGACTATTAACTCAATAATCTCGGACATCTTGTTCATCCTAAAGTTATAGCTAATTAACGTATGCGCGAAACTTCTGATAAAGCCTAGTGCACACAGGTGCCAACTTTCCCACATCTGTGTTCCTTGATTGTTTATTGATCCAGCCTCCCAATGATACGACCCTGCATGGCTTAGCACGTGTTTTCTTGTGGATTCCTCTTGCAAAGTCAATCTACTTTGATTATATTTTCACTATAGCTAGGTGGTGGCGCCTATCTGGGTTCCGCCTTGTCTTCATTATGCCCTTTGTTGTGCGCTATTGGGTATCCGAGTTAGTGGATCACATAGGTTAAGTTGGGCGGCCTTAACTTTTATACTGGCTTGGAAGTAGAAGGCAGATGCTTGTAGTGCATGGTCAGGGGAAACAGGCGCACGTGTTCGCATAGTTAGAGGAGATGTTTGTAGAAGGAGCATGGATAGCCATAGCAGTATCTAATCTCTGCGAAGCGCTCTGCTGTTCTGCGCCCCTATACATATGTGCCAAACGTATGCGAAGTGGGAGACGCCTGTTGCACCCAATCTCCCGCATGCTCTAAGAGACTTTCGGTGGCGCACTGAGTGTGGCGTATTCGATCCCCACCAAATTAAGACAGACTTTACAGCTGGCATATTGATCCGCACAGTATCAACTTTGGTCAGGTCGAGTCTCACACACGTGTCCTTAAGGACTGCGTCGCAGCTTGGACATTCCACTGCCTAGCGCCGTGAGCTTTTTCGTCGCACAGTGGAAGGCCGCGCGAAGCGTTCGAATAACGTGTAGTGAAGTCCGTGGGATTGATCATTTGGCAGAATAGGAACACGGTCGATCGTATTCTTTCGGTGACCCCGTTGTCTACTGTTCCCCATGCTAGTGCGTCTCACCTAGATATAGCCAGCTGTTAGTTCTTGGAGAGCAAAGCTTTATCCGGAGGTTGTTGACGCGGCACATCCACCTCAGGAAGGTCACTTGTACATCGAAGTGATTTGAACTGGGTTCTTGTCTTGAAAGACGCAAGCCTGCGGCTCACGCGTATATATGTGTGAGCACAAAGGATCGAGCAATCGACTGTCTGGAAATTTGTTAGGGGGTCAGAGCTCCCGAGGGAGTCCTGTTGCAGCTGCGCATTATTGATATACAACGTGTGACCAGAAACTCACTGCATTATATATTTCTTGCCGCTACCTTATATGTTCGGTACTGTTTGCTGTTTTACTGAAACATTATTTATTGTCCCAGTGTGCTTTGCTATTTCCATGTTTATCAATAAGATTTCTTTGGTTCCCTGCTATGTAAATGGTTGAAGTTCACGCTTATGACGTCATGATCGTTTCTACTCTCTTATCCCGGTACTTTTCAAGCAGAAGTCTTAGATTTCTGGACCTATGCAGCATTCCTTCCATATGCAGGGCTATTCTACAAGCGATCTCTCGGCTTAGTACGTACGACAGATAATTCGCTTTAATCACTTCCGATACATGTTCACGCCTTAAAACTAAAAGTTCTCCATATTATTAGTCTGCAAGCCACAACAAAAACCCGAAATTGCGGCAGCTGCTTCAGGAAAGAATTCTTTTCAATTAGCTTCTTTTATTGCGCGTACCTCGTGTAGCTCTCAATAAATATTATTAATTTTCAATCACTCTGTCTAACATAGGGGTCTCAAACTCATATTGATATGCAGGATGCGTTGAGAAAATATGTCTTTCGCGGACCAGGAGTGGACAGTAACAAGCAAGAAAATATAGAAGCCATAATTCAAAACAATCTGTAAAACAAAAGCGAAATACTAATAAAATAAATAAAAATCAACTGTTTCGTTCCTATGAAACCACACTCCCATTCTTTGAGCAAAAAGAAAAAAGGAACAAAAAAAAAAAACAGAAAAAGCGGAGCATCTTCGATTTTTTGTGTCCAAACGCGCCGGAGGGGCGCGTTACTTCAGGATGGCTTGGCGGAGTTACTGAAAGGATACAGAGGTTGAAAACTACTACAGCCACTTGTCCTGACAGTATATAAATGCGAATGAAAAAAGAGGTCTGGTTGTCCAGCGTCTAGTTATTGAAGGTAACAAAGTTGACTGTCTTGTAATTTTAACTAATAACGCGCAACTTTGGAAAACGCGCTTGCATTTCCAACATTTCGTTTGCACGTACAGCGTCCTCGCGCGCTCGAGATCGTCTCTTGGTCGCGCTCTACACTTCTGCAATGAACTTGAAAGCACGCACGCACCCACGAGCACAAGCTGCCGAGTCTTCCAAGAACTGTTGACAAGAAGCGGGGGAGGAGAGGGGGGTAGTTTCCGGTGTAGAATCGGACCGCTCGCTGCGAAAATGCGCCCCTCCGACTTCCGAAAAAAAAAAATGAAAAGAGCCGCCCGTCCCACCCCGGCAGGTCGTAAAAGAGGACGAATGGGCCACACGCAAAGAAACAAAACCAAATGACAAGGACGCTGGCCCGTTTTCTCGCGGCTCTTAGCTTTACCAGACTGTTTTGAGAAAACAAGTATGCGATTAATAACCTGGACAATAATCATTTTCCTTCGTTTTTTTTTTCTTCATGTATTTGATCGTAAGACAACTTTGTTCGAAAAGAGCTCCTTCAAAAATAGTATACAAATACCACAAAACTGCATGCTCTCTTCAAAGTCGGCGTGTATACATCACTTCTCTCGCCCAGTCAGGAACGCTCGCCACCAGCTTTCGAGCTGCGGGGGTGACACGGTTGCCCTGCCCTTCCCACCATTTCCCCCCCTCTTTTCCGCCCTTCCTTCGAAACGTCCGAGCGTGAGGTCGGTTTTGTTTTGTCCGGGTCTCCCTCCGTGTACGCATTTCTCTTCTCCTGCTGCGAAGTAGTGTTTTTAGAATTTGTCTCTTTGCTTGCCTGCCGGAGCGTTCGCCGCGGCCAAGGCTTGCCAGTGCCCTACGCATAATTTCTGCCCCCGTGTGCTTTTTCTCTTCTGTCCGCTTCTTTTATTTCACACAATAGCCTTCTCCTCCCTTACAATGAGAAGTTGCGTCTACTCAAGTGCCCTGCCATATAGCGGACGCATTTCAGTGAGTGATACGGGCTAAATGGGGTGTACGGGAGCTTGTGCGCCAAAATATAACTGATGTTACAGCACCTACAGCTGCGCTTCGTAATAAGCAAACAGTATAATGACATGATCTACACATGAAATCGCGGTCACCTTGTGGCTTGCTGTTTATCAGAACTCGGTAAAAAAATGTGAGCGACAAGTTAAACAAACAATAGCATTAATTAATGTAACAAAACATTTACACTGAATAGCATGTATCATTTTGTTCCATACTAAGCGCAAATTACATAACATCGCGAAAAACCAAATCAAGTAACAGGCAAATTTAAAAAAAAGTAGCAGTTGTGCTCTTCATAACTTTTTTTCAATGTACCGCCTCAACAGTCGGGCCAACGCATTGCCGCACTCTTGCCATTAACCTGGTGCCGTGCCCGGCATTTAGTCCGCCAAAAAAGTCGGGCCAAAGGCCGCTGCGAACTATTTGCCGAAATGGCTGGCGGCTACCTCCGGGCCGACCGCTTGCCGTGGTTTACTAGCCGACTAAGTAGGCTGCCGACCATTTTCCGAACGTCGGCCACACGTAAATGGTCGGCCAAGGATGCTTGGTACCACCGGCGGGGCAGAACCGTCCAAACGTACACTTGTCGGAGAGTGTGTGACAGATACTGCGCCTTTCCTTTTCTGTAAACCAGTTATAATTATATGTAGCACTGCAAAGAACGCAATTAAAAGGCAAACAATGAGAGGCAAATGATAGGAGAGGAAGGGTAGGCTTTCGTCATTCTTGTTGTTAGCTGTATAGGAAGAAGGAAAAGAAAAGGCACGGGCCTGCTACTGGCTCTGTAGCTGAACCACTTCCGCGGCCTGATTGATTAAAACTGAATGATTTATTAGAAAGGGAAAGGCGCGGTAACTGTCTGACTTGTTTTCTGTGGACACCTCAACCGCGCCGTAAGGGAAGAGATGAAGGTGGGAGTGAAAGTGGAAAGAGAGAAAGAGGAGCCGTAGTGGAGGGCTATGGAGTAATTTCGACCACCTGGGGATCTTTAACGTGCGCTGACATCGCACAGCACACGGACACCTCTTCGTTTCGCCTCCATCGAAACGCAGCCGCCGAGGTCGGGTTCGAACCCGGGTACTCCAGCACAATAGTCGGGCGCACCACCCCGGCAAGGCATCGGGGGCTAGCCGGCCACCAAATTTTTATCTGTTGTAGGGCGTTATTGCACCTACCACCGCTTAGGTGGTGGACGACGGCTGTTGCGGCGCGCGCCTTTCTCTCCCTCTTCTTTTTTCTTTTTTTCTTCTCTACTTTCTCTCTTCTGCCGGCGCGAGGCAGTGGAGGTGGCTCACCACTGCACCACCCCGACGGGGCAGCTGAGTGGAGGTGGCTCAGCTGCCCCGTCGGGGTGGTGCAGTGGAAAGACGCCCGACTACTGTGCCGGAGTACCCGGGTTCGAACCCGACCTCGGCGGCTGCGTTTCGAAACGAAGAGGCGTCCGTGTGCTGTGCGATGTCAGCGCACGTTTATGATCCCCAGGTGGTCGAAATTACTCCGTAGCCCTCCACTACGGCTCCTCTTTCTCTCTTTCCACTTTCACTCCCATCTTCCTCCCTTCTTTTACGGCGCGGTTGCGGTGTCCACAGAAAAAACAAGTGAGACAGTACCGCGCCTTTCCCTTCCTATAAATAAATCAGTTTTTTTTTAAAAATCAGTGGCTCAGCTACAGAGCCAGTAGCAGGCCCGTGCATATTCTTTTCCTTCTGCCACAAGCTACAGGGAGCGTTGATTACCCGCTATTGCCGACAGTGCACGAGGAAATGGATGCCGCAGCTGTGACTGTCTCTGCAAGCCCTCCTGCTCAGGTTAAGACAACTACAGGATGCAGCATGACTTCAACCTATCGCAAGCGTCAAGTGTCCCCGCAACGTCTGCACACAGAACGGGTGAGTCGTCCTCATTTCACTGTTCTGATCAGGCCACTTAACAAAGTGCATGTCACAAACATCCCGAAACAGGCTATTACCAACGCAATAGAGCAAAGCGCTCCGTCTCAGTATTTTTCGGATATGGCCATTCTCCGCTTTGATTCTGCTGCTAACTGCATCCGCATAACTGTCAGGGACGCTGAGCATTTCAAGAAGCTGTGTACATTGACCCGTTTAATCGCGCGAACGCGGGATTCTGTCCAAGCGTTCGATGTGGACACGTCCCCACTGAAGCAGCCTGCGGTTGGCAGCACGCGAGGTGTGATCAGAATTAGAGAAGGCCTCACGATGGACTATATCATGGCACATCTGCGCTGCGAGACAGCTGAAATCACAGACATACGCATGCTCGGCAAGACAAATTTGCTACTTCTGACCTTCGCATCAGACGCATTACCTTCTCGGCTAGTATTCGACTACGAGATTACACGAATCCGTGAATACCGCCCGCGCCCAGTCGCATGTTATAACTGTCACCGCATCGGCCATGTAGCCAAATACTGCTCGTTTCCCGCCGTTTGTCGGGATTGCGGTAAGAACCCGCACCCTGAGGACCCCGGCTGCAAGCAGTTTCCTCATTGCGTAGCCTGCGGCGCTTCCACGCATATCGCCCTGAGTGCCCAGTGCCCGGCTCGAGCTTATGCAAAGCCTGTCGACAAATCGGCACCTAAGGAGTCGGATGAACCGAATACGCATCAGGTGACATCCTCACATACTGTCTCCAAACATGTATCATATGCTGAAAAGACCTCTTCTCCAGGTTTAGCCGAGGTCATTGAGAGCCTCAGAGCAGAAATATCTGAACTACGCCAGGAAAATCAGCGTCTCCGGGAGATGATAACTAAGGACAAGATAACAATGGACACCCGAACTCGTTCCCAGACTCCGCAACGCAGCCGCTCACAGAAGGGCCGCAAAAGCCGTTCGCCTACCCGCCGGCCGCAACCGGTCACAGCGTCTGATTCCGCCTATACCCACATGCTCGGGCTAATCCGACAGGAACGCGCCCAAGAGACACAGAAGCTGGAAGAAACTCTGCGAAAGGAAGTTAATGCAACTCTTACTGCTGCCCTCACTTCCATGCAGAGCCATCTGCAGACTATGTTTGAGGAGTTCCAACGTACCACACTCACAGACGATAGTAAGCGCCGTAAATCTGTGCCCCTTTCATGAGCACTACGGCTCATGGGATTCAATGGAACTGCAGAAGCTTCAATCAGAACGGTCCTACCCTTCGTACATTTGTGCCTCAGCGCCGTCCTCTTTTCATACTTCTTCAAGAAACGCGCGGTCCTTGTAAAATTCCTGGTTACTGCACTTACCAGACACCTACTATCCAACATAAAAACGGCCGTTCAGAGGGACAGGCGGCCGTCTTAATCCGAAACGATTGTCCTTCCACTCAGCTCTCGCTTCAATCCCTTTGCTCTTCCACTCGTGAGATTGTTGCAGTAAAAATCTTCCCCCCTGGCCAAAAACCTTTCGTCGTAGCATCGGCCTATTTCCGGCCAGGTAACGTCATGGCAGAACCCTGTTCCTGGCTCCCTGACCTTGAAAACGCAGCACACCCTTATCCTATTCTTATTGGCGGAGATTTCAACGCACATCACGCAGCCTGGAGCTCATCTCAGCCTAACCAACGTGGTAAACACCTATATGACGCCCTTGATCAAACTCTTCTTACCCTGTGCAACGAACCTAACGTGCCGACCCGTATCGGTCTCCATCCCTCTCAAGCAGACACTACACTGGACCTTACATTCTCATCACCGCGTCTTATTCGGCGCTGGGAAGTCCTTTCTAATTCTTGGGGTAGTGATCACTTGCCCATCTTGCTCACTCTCAATCGTAAATGTCTTCGCGTTCGGACAACACGTTCGTTTTTCAACTGGGACAAGTTTCGTGCTAATACTACGACCCCCTTCTCGGATATTGACTCCTTTCTGTCTGTACTCCGAGATGCCCGCACTCAAGCTCTCGAATATATCCCCTGTGACGATTCCACAGTTGGCATGGATGCTCACCTGGCTAACCTTTGGCGTCGCGCAGATCACCTCACGCAACGTTTTCGGACACGCGGAAAACGTCACAAAGATCTCGTGCTTCTTCGACGACAATTCAAGCTTATCCGGGCATACCAGCTTCACCTGCAAAGTGAGGCTTGGCACTCTACATGCGACCGTCTTGGACAAGTACCGGGCCTATCACAACTTTGGCGCATCTTTCGTGGCCTAAATGGCAAGGCACGCGGGGCACCACCTGTCGCTGATCTCCTTCTCAATGGCAACCCGGCTGATGTTGAAGATGAAGTTATACGCACCTTTTTCCCACACGCCAGCCTAATGCCTCCACCAGCAGTTTCCATTTTCCCAGTCGGAAACCCTGATCCAGACCTGGATCGCCCATTCTCAAAGGGAGAACTGCAAGCAGCCCTCGGAAGAGGCCGAGCTCGCGCCACACCCGGGCACGACCGAGTTAGTTGGCAGGAGCTTAGCAATCTCGACTCGGCAGCCCAGGATGCCCTTCTCGACATCATTAATTCTTACTGGGAGACCGGAACGGTACCGGATAACCTCAAGCTTTCTCTTATTCTTCCTATACCTAAACCTGGCAAAAACCCTCGACTTCCTAGTAATTTGCGTCCAATTGCACTGACTTCACATCTCTGTAAACTCATCGAGCGCCTGCTGCATACCCGGATTAGTCACTACATTGAATACGTCAGTCCTGGATTTCATCCAGCTCAAGCCGGCTTCCGCCCTAACCTTGGAACGCATGACTGCCTTTGGCTTTTGCGAAGAGTTCTGAATAGAGCTCATCGTAAAACGCTACCTGACTATCTCCTGGCTGTCGATATACACAAAGCTTTTGACAATGTTCGCCATGAGGTTATCCTGGAGGAACTCGCCAAACGCTTTCCTAGTAATCGTGCCCAAATCTGGATCCGCAATTTTTTGACATCTAGACCCATTCAGCTACATGGCAAAGCTCCGGGATGGGTGCCCAAAACCTATTACTTGGATAGGGGTGTACCTCAGGGCTCCATTCTCGGACCCATATTGTTCAACTTGGCCATGACACGCGTCGCCGAGAATCTGGAAATCAGCACAAGCGCAAGATTCGCTATATATGCCGATGATATTACCGTCTGGACTGAGGCAGCGGATTACGTAGACAAATATTCTATGGAGACTGAACTTCAGGCGGCCCTTCTTTGTCTTGAAGATACACTAACCAAAATTGGCCTCGAACTCGCACCACATAAAACAGAATTGATTAGTATCGACGGAAAACATAAAACCAACCCCAGTATGCAGATCCATCTTCACATCGGAGGCAACACCATCACCTCCTCAAATGGGCAAATCCGCATTCTTGGCCTGCCCATATCAAGCTGCAACAGCCCCCAGAAATGGGTTCGTCAGTTACAACGCCTTTGGCCAGCACTGCTACATACTATTCGTCGCCTGTCCAACCGGCATGGCGGTGCGCGGCAGCATGCCTGCCGTGCGATGGCCAGAGCAGCGGCGGTCGGAAAAATCCTCTATGGTACACCGGTCCTCCAACTGTCGAAGACTGACTTCGCTAAGGTCGAACGCCTTCATCGCGCTACACTGCGCACTATTACCGGTCTACCTAAGCACACTCCTATAGCCGAACTTGAGCGTTTGGCCGCTCTTCCACCGCTCACTACCATCGTTACCGAGTCACAGACGCGTCATCGAATACGTCTAGAGAACACTGTCCAGGGGCGTCGCCTGCTGGCCTGGGATGAACAGCGTAACGACAAAACACCAGCCCTATATGCATCACTTCCCCCTTGGGAGATGCCAGTAGTCACACGCGTCCATCGCCGACCTATAAACCGCGATTTTGTCATTCCCCGGGAGCTCCTAGCTGCCCATCACCGACAAGAGCGAATCCCCGATACGACTGACATATACACCGACGCATCCATTACAAGCGAATTCGCATCTATGGCCTGGGTATGCGATGACAACCCTTCCCTTTCAGGCGCTTATGCCTGCCATCTACCTCAGGGTACCCCTCTTCACGCTGAACTCCTCGCGATTTGGGGAGCCTTGTCAGGAGTGCCTTGCACCGGAACTGGGTCACTACGTATTCTTACTGATTCCTTTGAAGCTTACAAGGAAATCGCTACTCCGGGTTCACAAGATGCAACAGCTACGGCTATACAGCGCCTCCTTAAACGCCACCAACTCGCGACCAGAACTGTCGCTATTCACTGGACCCCAGGTCACTCGGACGAATCAGGGGGCAATGCGGCGGCACACGCCGCGGCTGCCTTGGCAGGTGGGATGTCCACATTTACTTCCCCACCCCCCTTGCTTCATCCTTATTCGACCTTGGGCGGGCAACTCACCCCTTCTCTTGCCCTTATGCACTATACTCGGACCAGTCTTCGTAGCCTCAGTCAGCATCGCATGCAGGTGGCCACACCAGACCCACCTTTTACGAGAAGAACCCACCTCACCCGAAGTCAAGAAGTCTTTTTGAATAAGCTCATCGCCCATGCGGCTTACACGCCACATATTATGGCCCGCTGGCGTCAGTATAAAGAGAAAATGATTACGTGCCCCCACTGTACGACTCTAACCTGCGGCGGCATATCTCATTTACTTTGGGAATGCCCTGCTTTTTCTACTGGACGCCCCGAGATCGAACCCTACCGCCTGAACTACCGTTCCCTTCTAGAAACTGATGCAAACACACAGATGATATTTGCCAAGTATGGCTCGCTTAGTGGCCTGGTTAGAGCAATGTGATTCGAGTGACGACCTAAATAAACAATGAAGATTATGTCTACTCCCCTTTATCCCCATCCATGGCCATGAGCCTTCCCATTCAATAAAGGACATTCAATCAATCAATCAATCCTACAGCCACAACAACAACAGAAGAGAAAATAGAGAAGAAAGAAAAAAAAATTGGTCTGACTTAGCTTATGGTTAAGCCTAGGATGCGAAGCATACTAGCCTAAACAATTAAACATTACCTGGCTATACCTGCGCTTGCCTTGTCAGATGGAAGGAAGGATGCACTGGGTGCGATCCTCCTGTGAGGGTACAGACCTCAACCTGCGACCATCATCATCCTACGGCTACCCCAGGCAAGGCCTCCCGCACCATAAGGTTTGGGGGTTTTTTTTGTTTCGGGGAGCGGGCTTTTCCCAGCCAAGGGGCTCATGCAATCCGGCCTGTTCCCACCGGGGCGGGGAGAAATCTACAGGATCGTGGAGCGAGCGGACGCATCTCACATGAGCTCCGTGATTTCACAGCAAAATTTCGTATTTCTTGCCACTTGCGTTCACCAACTTTGCCCTGGACGTTCGTCTATCGCTCCGGACCCGGTGTGATGATTTCCAGACCAAGGCAAGCAGTTTGATGATTTTTCGACCAAATATTTTTGGCCGCAACAGCTGCGACAGCTAAGCCTATCGCTGCCTCACGACATCGGCGCGTTCGCGCGCAGCGGCGGTGGCGACGTCGCGTCCCGCCAAGCCCAACACCGCCTTGACTATGCCTTACACTGTGGAAGGCACCGACATTACTGCCGCGGAGTTATCCGATGGCTCATGGACGGCATTCGAGATGCAACGCCGGTACCGAAGACCATCTCCGCCCAAGAAACAACCTGCCGAGGCCCAGACGCCAGCCACGACATCGACTGTACCGAATCCGCGGACACGCGGACGCCCTCCACCTTTGACCAAAAAGCGTCCTCTGCCCCGCCTGCCCTCGGAACACCTCAAGATCGCCCTCCGTCCACAGGGCACGCTGAACCTTCACACCGTAGGCCCCGCACGACTTGCACTTGCTATCTACGCAGCCGCCAACGTCGACCACCGCCTAGCGGTTACTGCCGACCAAGTCCGCATACACCCCACTAACAACACCATCACAGTGAGCACGCCTGACAATGCCCGTGCAGTGTCTTACGCCAAGATCGGCACCATCACCATCGACAAGACAGTAGTCCCGGTTGCCGCCTACGCCCCAGCCCCGGACAATTCCGTACGGGGGATTTTGTACCGAGCCTACAGTTACGAAAACGATGCCGAGATCCTGGCTGAGCTCCGCGCTCGAAATCCCGATCTCCCCATCGTTGCTGCGCGTCGTATGGGCAAGACGCAGCACTTCGTCGTTACGTTCGCCAACACCGAGCTGCCCCGATACGTGCGGTACTTGGGGTTTACTTTCGAAGTCTTCCCTTTGAAGCCTCGTCCGGAGCGTGCTTCAACTGTCGCAAGCTGGGTCACCGAGCGGACGTGTGCCCCCAACCACGAATACCTACATGCCGCCGCTGCGGCGTCGCTCACGACTCCCCACCAGCCGGCCAACCACCTACCTGCCAAGCCATGTGCATCGTATGCAAAGGCTCACATCCAACAGGCAGCAGAAGCTGCAAATACCGCTTCGTGTCTAGCCACAGGCGCAAATCTTCACAGTCCCCCACGGACACTGCCACTGACCCAGACAGTTCGCCAAGCGGCCGCCAGTCCCGTCCCCGAGAACGCGGCCACCAACAACCACCTCCAAGGGATGAATCCTTCCCGCCACTGCAAAGCAGCAGTCCCCCAACTGACCTCGCCACAAGTCCACCACTTCAGCTGCAGGAACCAAGAGATGACTCTTTTCCCCCTCTACGTGGACGCAGTGGGAGCAGAGATAGGAGCAGGTCATCGTCCCAGAGACGCAGCTCGCGGATCAACTCCAACTCCGGAGAAGAAGGAAGACCTGCCAAACATTTGGCATGGAAGACTCCACTTACAGACAAGCAACGCCGAGCACCCGACCCACAGGTAAGGGAGCTGGCAGAGTTAGTCCGACAACTGCAACAACAGTTAGCTCAGTCTAACGCAAAAATCAAACAGCTAGAAACTGCAAATGCGCAATCAAAAAATGAACAGTCGTCTGTGGCTTGCGCTCGCCTTGAAGTCAGCCGCAATGAGGACATGGAAGTAGATCAAAACCGCCGTAACAAACGAAAGGCACCTTCGGTACCTCGGCCAGATACAGATGACTTAGAGAGTAATTATGAAGAGAGATTTGCAAAAATAGACCAAAGACTAGCCAAGGTGGAGGAAACTATCCAGAAATTAATACCACAGCTTAACAAAGTAACTGACACAATGGAAAAGTTTCCGACTACTTTCGAAACTGTCCTAGCTAAACTCGACACGCTTACAACCAGGGTTAACGCACTAGCATCCCCTAGCAATCTGATATCTCCAACGCCAAATGCAGGCTCTTTGCCTCCCGCCAACACAGCATTCTCACGCCCAGCTGACGGTGCTTCGGCGCGTCCGTCCCCCAGCAGCATTCTCCGACCCAGCGTATTGCAACCCGCGCGAGCGGAACCTTACCCGATACGCGATGGCTAGTACACCTGTTATAGTGTGGCAATGGAACTGCAGGGGATTCCGAGCCAAGCGCAAGGCTCTGGAATATGCAGTTTTGGCCCAAACAAACAGGCCGGTAGTCATAGCACTTCAAGAGACGAATACAGAAGTAAAGCTTGCAGGGTATACAGCATACAATGAGAAAGTGTCGGCTGAGTGCCGGCCGATCACAGCTACACTTGTACACCGTAATCTAACTGCAAACCAATTAGATTTGGAAATACCGGAGGTCTCTCATACATTTATACAAATCCTGCCGAACAAACGAACAGAATCTCCCCTTTACATTCTAAACGTATATAGTCCACCTAAAGACAACAGCACGAAAATAGCCACACTCTTCCGTAAGGCGCATGTAGCCGCTCTTAATGGAATGTTGCTGACTGTTGGAGACTTTAACGCACCCCATGCAGAATGGGGCTACTCAGTTAACAGTAGAAAGGGAACTAAATTATGGGAGACAGCCCAGGCGCTAGGGCATACCTTACTCGTCGACCCTGATAAACCTACGCGCATTGGTAACAGTGTAACCAGGGATACGTGCCCTGACCTTACCTTTGCCAGAAATATCCCCGATGCGAGATGGGAAAACCTAAATACAAACATAGGAAGCGACCACTATGTACTATGTACCACTTTCCGAGCTACGCATTGCAAAATGCGTCGCCAGGAAGTGAAGCACACGAACTGGGACGCCTTTAGATATGTCCGCTCGCAAAGGCCAGCGGAAAGTATAGTAGATTTAAGACAATGGACGGAGCGTCTGTTGCAAGACGCCGCAAACACTTCAAAAACTGTTGCCCTTGAGGACAGCAGCCCCAGTCCGGACGCTAAGCTAGTGCACATGATTGAAGCACAAGGAAGTATCCATGCTCGATGGCGTAAAAATAAGCATAACCGACGTTTAAAAATTCGGCTAACCCGGCTTGAAAAGGAAATCGAGGCTTACTCGTGGGAACTTAGCCGAGAACAGTGGCATCAGACTTGCGACCGCCTTAATGGGCAACTGGGCAACAAGAACACGTGGTTTTTACTTAGACATTTACTGGACCCTACGAGAACTAAGGCAGATTCCCACAAGAACCTACATAGGATCTCGCAATCTTTCCAAGGCACCGACGAAGAGCTCATGACCACTTTAAAAGATAAATACATTAACACCTCCCAGGATATACCCACGCCAGATGGGTACTCAGGATTGGATAATCCTCGCATGGATAGCGTCTTTACCGTAGCAGAGATTAGGGCTGCTCTTAACAAAATTAACACCACCTCGGCACCGGGGGAAGATTGCATCACCAATAAGATGTTGCGCAATTTAGAAGACCAGTCAGTAGAGGCTCTTACGGACCTCTTCAACAGGTACTGGACAGAGGGCAGCGTCCCTGAGGAATGGAAGCACGCTAAAATTATTTTCATACCTAAACCGGGCGAAAGACTCGAGATGGGGAACCTCCGCCCAATCTCGCTAACGTCATGTCTCGGGAAGGTAATGGAACACGTTGTCTTAAACAGGCTCCTTATGCACACCGATGCGGAAGGCACGTTTCCCCCGTCCATGATTGGGTTTCGAGCAGGTCTTTCGACTCAGGACATTATGTGGCAAATTCAACAAGACATTCTAGATACAAATCGCATAAGAGCCACGCGAACCATCCTGGGACTCGATGTGAGTAAGGCCTTCGACAATGTGTCACACGCTTCCATCCTCAATCACCTCTCACAGTTACACGTAGGCAAACGGACATACGACTACATCGCTGCCTTTCTGAATGCGCGTACGGCTACGCTCCATTTCGTTGACAAAGTTAGCGACAAAATTACACTAGGGACGAGAGGAACACCGCAAGGCGCCGTACTTTCACCTTTTCTCTTCAACATCGTTATGAGCGGCCTCCCGCGTCTGTTAGATGATATCCCACACATACATCATTCCATATACGCCGACGACATCACCATATGGACCAATTCTGGCTCCGATGGAGATATTACAGATTCATTACAACGAGCTATCGACACGGTACAGTCTTATGTGCAGGAAAACGGCCTTACCTGTTCACCGGCTAAATCAGAACTATTAGTTATAAGGAACAAACAAGCTTCACAGGTAAAGCCAGATTCTCGAGAACCTATCCAGTTACACATTGACAACCATCCGATACCCCCGGTAGCCACGATCAGAGTTCTCGGAATGTTGATTCAGAATAATACGCAGAACACAGAAGCTATACGCCGGCTACGCGTCACGGCGCACCAGATAGGTGGGCTGGTGAGACGCATTGCCACACGTCGCAGGGGTATGAGAGAAGCCGACCTGTGCAGGATTATCCAAGCCTTTATGATAAGCAGAATCATGTACGCTTGCCCGTACTATCATCTGCGTCGTAGGGACGAACATGCACTTAACAGCATAATTAGAACAGCATACAAAGCGGCCCTTAGCTTACCAGTATACGCTAACTCAGATCGACTACTGCAGTTAGGAATTTTTAACACACTATCTGAACTAATTGAAGCCCATAAGACAGCACAAGTGACCCGCCTGTCACGCAGCCTTGCGGGACGCGTAATTCTCGACAAGCTCCACATCCACCCCACTGAGGAGGTGTGCGCAACATCCCATTTATCGGCTGACATAACTAGTAGACTAGTTGTTAAACCAATAGCCAAAAACATGCTACCAGGTAGACATGATGCCCGCAGGAAGACAAGGGCACAGACCCTTGAGAAACAGTACGAGGACGATCCACAAGCAGTGTACGTGGATGCAGCTCAGCACATCAAAAACGGAGCATACGTGGCATGTATGGCCACTCCAAAGTCAACCTTCATTAACGCTATAACATTTCATGCTAGCTCCATATGCGAGGCAGGGGAAGTAGCTATCGCACTGGCCATCGCGGATCCCCACACCAAAACTATTCTAAGCGACTCAAAAAGCGCCGTTCAAAATTTCGCCAAAAATTCTGTAAGCGCACTCGCGGCGCGAATTCTGCGCAACCGATCTCTCAATCACAACATCAATCTCGTATGGGTTCCGGCTCACGCGGGTAACTCCGGAAACGAAGGGGTCGACCGTCTAGCCCGAGGCTTAACCAACCGGGAGACGGGAGATCTATCGGGAACGGACGCGCCTGTGGAGGCACCGCGCACATACGCGGAGGTAACAAACTTTTATCGCGAGCTAAGATGCACGTACCCCGCCCCTCACCCCGACCTCGACCGGGCGCAAGCCACGACACTCAGACGCCTACAAACAAAGGCCATTCTTAGCCCCTACCGACTATCGTTAATTACAAACGGAGAATTCAACCCTGCATGCCGGCACTGCGGTGACGGGACGCAGGCCACTCAAGACCATATACTGTGGGAATGCGCCAGCAATCCCCCTCCAAAGACACTCTTGCCAGCTCCCTCAGCGGAGGAATGGGACAAGCTGTTGGCCAGCCCAAGGAAAACTACGCAACTGGCCCTCGTCAAGCGAGCTCAAGAGGTCGCTCCCGACTGGAGGCCACCCTAGACTCGCCCCAGCCCGAAATAATTCCTTTCATTTCGTGGCAATAAAAGTTGTTACCACCACCACCGGGGCGGGGTCGCAGTGCATATGCACCACGTCCGCACCACCCCGGTGGGTCGAAGCCTGACGCGAGCAAGTCTTCTAATATCTCACTTCGAGTTTTCCGTTTTCTTCTTTGAAGATCACCATGGGGTGTCCCCATTCTTCAAAAAACCTCTTTCTCCCTAAGTGGCGTCTCTCTCTCTCTAGGTGGAACCATAGTTCTTTCTGATTTTGGCCTTCACTTCATGTAGGCTCGGAGTCTTGTTCGAGTAGGCCGCTTTGCAGCGGGCCAACCACACCTGATAGTTGACCTCTGCCAGTGTCAAGACAAACTGTTTGCGCCCTTCCTTTGGAAGCGGGTTGAAGTAGCGCACGGTGGGGTATGGGATCCCGGGGAGGCCGAACATATCTCTCAGACGCTCTAGGAGTGCTGCGGGAATTAGGCAGTCAAGAAAGATGTGCTCCGCTGTCTCTCGGGCCAAGCAGAAGGGACACAGGTCAATCATTCCTGACGTCGCAGGGACGAAGGCACGCCTTCTGATAGGTAAGATGCCTCTTGCGAACCTCCACATCAGGGAGGCTCGGCGTGCATCGAGGAAGTGGGCTGTAATGTACTGCCAACTGGGTCTTTCTGCACATAGCATGTATCTTGATAGGCGGGCAGGGAGCGGAGGGGTGATCATATTGATAATATCTTTCAGGTGCATGGTTCGTGGGTCAACGTCAGACGAGTTTTCTTTCAGGCATATACTCTAAGCCTGTGGCTGCGGTTCGGTAAAATGGTAGGGGCGACCCTGCATGCGGGGTGTTGTGGTGTAGGGCCTTCTCAGTGAATGTTCGCAGCCGTGTCGACAGATAGTACGAAGCCATAGTTTTTGTTAGCGGCATGTCGCATTCGACGGCTCTGAATGTCCATTTGATGTGCAGAGCCCTTGCGAGAATATCCAGATCGGGCAGCCCCAGGCCACCTTTGAATCTGGGCAGGCAGACAATGGCTCGTTTTACCTTATCGGGGGCTCCCTGCCACAAAAAGCGGTATATGTGTTTCTGGAGCTGTTTTTTCTTGTCTGGGGGGATGTCAAGAATGCTGGCCACAAAGCTGAGGGTAGAAATCAGCATTGTCTTGATGATGGTGGCCTGCGCAGTCAGGGGACATTTTAGAGCACCAAGGTTGTGGGTTTTGATGCTTAGTTGCTCTTCAGCCCTATTCCAATTTCTAGGCGCTGGCCCAGCCTAATCGAAGAAATATCCGAGGATTCGTGTCTCGCGAGTAACAGAGATCGATTGGATAGTGGTAGGGGAGGGGGTCGCGTTCAAGGCCATAACAGTGGATTTTTTGTGATTGAGGCGAGCCCCACTCGCTTGGCAGTACTCCGTAGTTAATTCAAGTAGTCTCTCCAGTGATGTTGTGTCTGGCACCACCACAGAAACGTCATCCGCGTAGGCGAACACTGGAGTGCAGGGAGGGCCAGCTGGCAAAGGTGTTTTGTGGATGCCGCCATCTCTAACAATCTTTTGCAGGAGGGGTTCAATCGCTATGACATAGAGCAACGGGGAGAGGGGGCAACCTTGACAGACACCCCTTTCCACGGGGAATGGCATTGAGATGCGCCCCTGTACAATGACTGCTGCTTGTGGTGCGGCATAAAGCGCCTTGCACATATTTATGTACTGTACAGGAATGCGCGCGAGCTCAAGTGTCCTAAACAGGTACTCGTGACTCAGGCGGTCGAATGCCTTCTCTTGGTCCAGGGAGCAAAGAAAGCCATTGATGCTGCGTGATTCCATCCATGTCAAAAGGTCTCTCAGAGCCATGCCGTGGAGTTCTACCGAACGGCCTGGGACACAGCAAGCCTGTTGCGGGCCTACTATTGACGATAGAGCAGGCGTCAGGCGTAAGGAGAGACATTTGGCAATTGCCTTGTAGTCCGTATTTAGAAGGGTTATTGGCCTCCAAGCTTTAAGGTCACTGCTCCTGGAAGTGTCCTTGCACAGGAGTGTGATGAGGCCTTCGTTCATACTTGGAGTTAGTTCCCCTCGCTCTAGGGCGTCGTTTGCTAAGTTGGTGAAAGCGGTCTTTAGCGACGGCCAAAACTTTATGTAAAAAGCTGGCGGGAGTCCATCCATACCCGGACTTCTGTTTGGCTTCATCTGTTTTAGGGCTGTGTGTAGTTCTTCAGACGACAGCCATGTGTCGTCTAGGTTAGGTGCGTCAGTTGCTACCTCCAGCTGGAACGATGTGGGGGTGCAGGGCTCAGCAGCATAAAGTTCAATGTAGAAATCGCGTGCTAAACTCAATACCTGCTCAGGGTTCGTAACAATATGGCCGGTGAGTGGATCTTCGACTGCAGAGAGGGTTTCGTTCTTTCTGGCAAGGCGACGGCGTAGCAGATGACGCGAACACCATGCCTCGGTTTCCCATCGTTCAGCGCGTGCTGTTGCGCGAAGTCTGTCCCAGCGCCGATTTAGAAGACGATGGAACTCCTTACGAAGGGTGGCCAACGCCGCGGGGATGCTTGGTCCCTGAGAAAATGGGGTCGATAGCGCGATGATGGCATCCGAGACTATTCGGATTTCTTCTCTCTCTTCCCGCGCCATCTTCTTCCCCCACTCTTGGAGGCAAATCTTGATGGAGGTTTTCATATTATCCCAGCTTTGAGCATCCATGTTAGGGGAGACATAACGCTTTATAACTTTGACGACTTCCTGCTGGACACGCTCGTCATCCAGAAGTCGCGTGTTTAATTTCCAGCAACCCTTTTCTCGTGGAGAAATATCAGCCGCACACAAGCGCGTGATAAGCAGCTTGTGATCACTTAGGGCATTGGGGAATACCCACACAGAGTGCAGGGAATCAGCTACGCTAGCAGAGACATAGACGCGGTCAATACGGCTTTCGAAACCACGACCAGACCAGGTCATGCCGGCGCGACCAGGTTGGAGTGCGCGCCAAGCATCGGTTAAGTCTAACTCCTCCACCAGATCACGCAAGGCCTGTGCGCCATTGTAGTCTCGTCTAAGCCGCCGCGGTGTACCCCGAAGAGAGCGGCGGTCTTCTTTGAAGAGGACACAGTTAAAATCGCCCAATATCACTATTTTGGCTGGGCCAATAAATCTCTCTTCTAGCCCCTCAAAAAATTCTCGCTGTCCAAAACGGCATGGGGCATATACATTAATGATGCGCATGCCATTGTTAAGGTCAATCGAGACAAAGCGTCCTGCGTTGTCCCTATCATGGCGTAGGACTGACAGGCCGGCGTCTCTTAGGAAGATGAGCGCAACTCCCCCTGAACCCTTCCTTCCGAAACTCCAATAGGATTTTGTGCTGAAACGGAGGTCAAAATTTTCAATTTGTTCTTGCCGGTGAATATAAGTTTCTTGAAGTGCGAGGATGTCGATCTTTTTGGCGCGGGCTATGTCTATTGTTTCAGCTTGTTTCGCTGCTTTAGTAAAGCCGCGAATGTTTAGCGTTGCGAGAACGAAGGAAAAGGCCAGGATGTAGCTAAAGGAAGGAGAGGGGGGAAAGCGCGACCACCTCATGAGGAGGGAGCGGTGTCATGCGCAGTGGGAGAAGCGGAAGGTGACTCCGCTGTGGAATCGGCGTCGTAGATGTCCGAGTAGCAATCACAATTCGTTGTGTTGCAAATGTGACAGCGATGTTGGCTCGGCATTTCTGTTTCAGTGTCAGAGCTGCTCTCGCTTATTGGTGGAGGGTTTTTCAGAAACGCACGCTTCGTCAACGGCGCGTCGGCGGAAGATTCCGATGATGTTGATGGCGCTGATTTTTTGGTTTTCTTCTTTTTGGGACTCCGCTTGCGTTTGGGGCGCACTGTGGTCGTATCCATGTCCTTCTCTTCATCTTCTTCAGTTTCAACCGATCGGTCTTGTTTTGCGGCAGCGGCGCCGGCTGCACACTCTTGTTCCTCTACCGTGGCGGCCACTGAGGGCACCTGGCAGTGTCCAGTTTCAGTTTTCTTTTCGGGGATCTGTTCGGGCGCTGTAGAGGGTGCGGCAATGTCCGTAACCGCTTTCCCGGCAGCGGACGTTGGGGGCACCTCGTGGTCTTCATAGACAACTTCTGCTTGTTTTTCTTCTAAATCTTCAGATGGCGCGGCCGCAGCCGTCGCTACCTGCGCTTTGCGGTCTGGCGAGCCGCCCTCTCCTTGGCCGACATCTCGCTGCTCAACTGACTCAACGAGTGCGTCGCCTTTTATACAATTGCGTGACGTCAGTATCTCCTAGCGGTAGGAGCGGGAGTTAGGCCGCCGGCGGAGGCTGCGCGTCCGCAAGCGAGCGCAAGAGTTGAGCCCCAGCTTTGTTGTTGTTGTTACGAACTTTATTTTTCCACCGATGTAGGAGGCCCCCTACTCCCCGCCCCCGGCACGCAGGCCTATGGGACGGAGGCCGGGGCCTCCGCGACTAAAGACAGGCGAAGTGACAGTGTTTCTTCGCGGCTTCAGCCGCCAGGCGGACAGCTTGCTGCTGGTTGGCGGGGGACTCGCTCCGCAGTAGCAGTTCCCAGGCTTCTGTACTGTTTATGTTTTCCTTGGCGCCAGGGGAATCAAGGCATTGCCAGATTATGTGATCAAGAGTACCCCTTTCTCCGCAGGTTTCGCATCTATCGTCCGCCTTTTCCTCCACTTGCGTGTGGAAAAGCCAGACGGGACTTGGGAAATTCCCAGCTTGCAGGCGCCGCCAAGCGACGGCCTCCTTGTTAGTTAGCGTTCGGTCCGGTGGTGGCAGGGACCTTCTGCTAAGTCTGTAGTGTTCTAAAATTTCCTTATAAGTTTGCAGCCTCTCGTCCATCCCATCGCAATCAGGCGGCTCTACGGCTGCCCGGAAGTAGAGAGCTCGGGCTAGCTCGTGCGCCGCCTCGTTGCCGGGGACGGACTCGTGCGCGGGGGTCCAAATAATTCGAATCTTTCTTTCAAGTTTTCTTTTCTCTAAAATTTTGGCTGCCTCCGTCGAGACCCTCCCTTTTCCAAAGTTCCAGACAGCTGTTTTGCTGTCACTAATAACTATGCTGGCTTCCGTTCCAACGCAAGCGAGCGCTATTGCAACTTCTTCAGCCGTGTCTACATTTCGGCTTCTAACGGACGCGGCGGCGGCGGGCACGCCGCGGCCGTTGACGACCACAGCCACCGCCGCCCCCGACTTCCCGCTAGCCGCGTCCACGTAGGCGACCTCCCCCGGCTTCATTTTCCCCGCTTTCTTTGCGAGCGTCTCGGCCCTCTTTTGTCTCCTCTCCTTGTTGTACGTAGGGTGCATGTTTTTAGGTAGGGGGGGCACTATTATATATTCGCGACACTCTCGTGGAATGTCTACTTTGTGGCTTGTTCCTCTATCTGACTGCAGTCCCACCCACCCAGCCCCAGCTTTCACAGCTGTTGTGACGTCATATCACGTGGTGCGCCGATGTAGGTCGAGTGGTAGCTACGCGGCCGCGCGCGGCGCAGCAAGGAAGAGCTCGGTTGTGCGGCTAGTATGCTTCGCATAAAATGAGGGAGAGGAAGATGCGCGCCGCCACAGCCGTTGTCCACCACCGAAGGGGTGGAAGGTGCAATGAAGGCCTACAACAGATAAAATTCGGTGGCAGGCTAGCCCCCGCCGCAAGCGGCGGTGACCTACCTGTCCCAGCCCCATCAGGGCTAGGGTCAGCCACCTTTCAGGTACATCTAAGAGGCCCTCTAATTTTATTTCCAAGGACCATAGTTCTACTCTCTCTCTCTCTGCAGCCCCACCCCTTTTTAACTAGTGATTGGTTTATAGGAAAGGAAAGGCGTGGTAACTGTCTCACTTGTTTTCTGTGGACACCTCAACCGCGCCGTATAAGAAGGGAGGAAGGAGGGAGTGAAAGTGGAAAGAGAAAAAGAGGAGCCGCAGTGGAGGGCTGCGGGTAATTTCGACCACCTGGGGTCATTTAACGTGCGGTGACATCGCACAGTGTACGTTAAATGTCCGCTGACATCGCACAGGATAGGGCAGTTCCTGGCCCTACGGGGTTGGGATGGTAGGTCAACGCCGCTCGCGGCGGGGGCTAGCCAGCCATCGAATTTTTATCTGTTGTAGGCCGTCATTACATCCGCCACCACTTAGGCGGTGGACGACGGCTGTTGTTGCGGCGCGCGTCTTTCTCTCCCTCTTCTTTTTCCTTTCTTCTATATTTTCTCTTCTGTCTGCACGAGGCAGCGGAGGTGGCTCAGCTACAGAGCCAGTAGCAGGCCCGTGCATTTTAGTTTCCTTCTTCCTACAGCCAGAACAACAACATCGCACAGCACACGGACGCCACTTCGTTTCGCCTCCATCGAAACGCAGCCGCCGTGGTCGGGTTCGAAACCGAGAACTCCGGCACAGTAGTCGGGCGTCTTCCTCTGCTGAACTAGCTTTAATTTCGAAGATTAAACCAGGCCACAAGACCACAGCAATCGTCCTTCTTGTTCCTGTGCTTCGTTTTTTTGTGCGCCGAGTCCTGCAAGCATGGACACAAATCAACAGGCTAACAACAAGTATTGCTGAACACAGTGTTGCTGAATGAATAAATTAATAAAATGATTTTCACCTTTTTGTGAAACGAAAGTGGAACACAAATGAGCCAGACAGAGTCAGAAAACGAGTCAAGCCGCAACCGCTATTCGAGAACCAATCAACGTTTAGTTGGAAACGGTGTGTAGTGCGGGAATCGGCGGTGGCGGCAGTAACTTGAGACATGAATTTGTTCGTTTCACGTTGTATAACCAGTATAATTCGACAAAAGACACTCTGGAGAGCGACGCGAGGTATGTGGCACTCACTGTCAAGATCGCTGGAGCGTCGCACCTAGTTGGTGTTGGCGTAAGGTGTGCGTTCCACTGTCTTTAGTCTAGGCCTCTCCATCATGGAATTGGACGATACCGACACTCTTGTAAGCAGTACACTTATAGCGTTTGGTGAACTGCCATTCGACATCATCGATGAGGCCTTTATAGACAGTGCATGGAATAACAGGTACACAGACGTCAGTCTCCCTGATGTCGACCTGCTGGAATCGTGCGAGGGAAACTGTCATGCCTTATTGGACGCGCTGTCGGTCGCCTGCGAAGTTTGCCAAAAATGGTTCATTTATTTGGGGCCTGAAGAGGCAGGGGAAGAAAATGCCGAAGAAAAACTCTGGAAGACGCTCATGGAGAACGGAGTTCACTACAAAGCGCTTCTGGGTATGGTGTACCTGGGCATCTGCAAAGGTAACTCTCCGGGCGCCACTTTTGTGAATAAGAGGATAGCCTTACGTTTCTGCAAGCTTTATTTCAACCTCGTGCTGGTGCCTGGTAGCACGGCCTACCGGATTTTTCAGGAGAGCTTATTCCAAAGCGCTGTGCAGTGTTTTCGCCTGCCGAGCAAGAACAATTGCCTGAGTGGTGGCGATGGAACTGCAAGCAGGAGCTCGTCTCAGAGTACGTCGTCCGGCCGAGGGTCTGGTCGCGGCAGCAGGCGAAAGCAGAATACTTTGTCCACTATCAACGAAAGTGGTGATGCGGACGGCGAGAGTGTGGCCGCCGAAAGTGAGACAGTTTCCGAGTCTATGCTGTTAGACTTCATGACTTGCATGACCGACACTCTCAAGGACCTTGTTTGGATGCTGCAGACGTTCAGCCTGCGTTCTTACGGAGACATGACCGACTACTTGGTTCAGCACCTGTGCGAGCTCACCCAACTCGACATCCCCGGCGCTGACGTGCGCTTCAACATCAACCTTGAGCAGCAATTCCGCGGCTGCCACTACCGCCAGCTGACGACGTACGCCTATTTTGCGCTCAAGCTGCTGTGCTTGCCATTACACGGTGAGCCTGCCGATAATTTCCGCACCATCGCCAAGGGCCTGATGCCGCACATCCTTATGCTTGCCGCCGGCAACGCGCAGTCGGTGAGCCGACCCTTCACCAATATCAGAGACAACGCCGTCTCTTTTCTCCGCCATGTAGTTCAGACCTGCGAAGAATCGCATAAGGACAGCATGGAAGACGTGATTATAATCTTGATACACAACATCGCATTCCACGCCGTGGACAGAACAGACTTTCGTATTAAAACTGCACAGGCTGTGCTTATGCTTATGGGTGAGCTGGGGGAGGACCGCTTCAAGCGTGTTCTCCAGTGGTTCATCAGGCTTACCAATGTGCCATTGGCCAACCGGCGTGTCTTCGCGCTCGAAATGATCTTGGCCCTCATATGGGATGAGCGAGTGGCTGACAAGCGGCCTGAACTGTTGCTTGCAGCTATGAAGCGTTGCAACGACAAAGCAGCCACGGTTAAAACAAAGGCACTGTCGGTACTTGCTTGTGTCACAAATGAAGACCCCGAGCTCTGGACGCCCTTACTTAAGGTGTCGAACCCAGTCGAGCCAGGAGGTGAAGGCGATGGGGAGCAAGTGGCTGTCGAAGACGACCGCCTCTCTCAGCTCATGCAGGTGCTGAAGTACCGTACAGAGGACTCCAAGGTGAACGTGCGTAAAGCAGCTCTTTCACTGCTGCAGAATGTGCTGTGTGCCAGTGGAGACTTCATCAAGGAAGAGTATGTGGAGGTGTGTTTCTTAACCCGCTTGTCTTTCTTTTGGCCGTAGTGTGTTTGCAGGGTGCTGAATTATAACCCACGGTTGCATTGTAGCTCCCATTCACCACCACCAGATTAGGGAGAAGCTCACTGGTAAGGTACTTGCACATAGTGCTAGCAGCTTACCGGTATCACTGAAGAGGACAGCATATAACAGTTGCATCTTACCTGCACTCACCTATGGGTCTGAAGCATGGAGGCTAACTAAGAGATTTGTACATAAATTGAGGACAACACAGAGCTATGGAAGGAAAATGGTACACGTAAGGCTAAAAGATGGGAAGCGTGCAGAGTCGGTCAGAGAAATAACTTGAAGAAAAAGTGAGAATGGGCAGGGCATGTAGTGAGAATAGAGGATAACCAATGGTCACTAAGGGTAACGAATAGGATTCTAAGGGAAGGAAAGCGTGGCAGAGTATGGCAGGAAGTTAAGTGGGCAAAGTTTTCTGGGGTCAAGTGGATGCAGCTAGCACAGGACCACGTCAATTGAAGGAATATGGTAGAGGCTGTCACCCTCCAATGGGTATAGTCTGGCTGTTGGTGATGATGTAGTGTTGAGGTCCCTGAAGCGAATCACAAAAACGGGGCTAGACAAAGCCGCTGTGTGGCATGCAGATCCTGAAGGAGAGCTGCTTGGACCTTGCGCTGCTGGTGCGCAAGCAGGCGTTGCATTCCCTGACTAAATGCCTGCGGGCACATCCTCAAGAGGAGCTGCTGCAGCGCTTCTGGTTGGAAGGGGCGTTGCCGCTAGTGCTGGACGCCGAGACTTCCGTCATGGAGAAGGCTGTGGAGGCAGTTGAGGAGCTGATTCTGGGACCACTGTGTCTCCTGTCCCTGGGGCCTGAGGCAGAGCTGGCCTGGGCTCTGCTAGCACAGGCGAGTGCTTCTGAGGCCACCCTGCCGTCAGTCAGGTGTGGCGGTGGCCATAGAGGTTTGGCAATGCTCTTCGTCAAAACTGCAAATGCTTACCCCAGCTGTTGCGGTTACTGCTTATTTTGGACCAAGTGTGGCTTTTGTGCATATTTCATGTGCTTATTTTAATCACGTCATAACTAAATTTGAAATGCAGAAACATTGTAAGATGTAGCTGTGTAGATTTTAATGTGACCATTAATTTCTTAAGACTACCTAGCAAGCAGTATTTGTCTCTTAATTGATTGCATTTAGAACAGCAACTAAAAACATATTTGGAAAGAAGAGGTCAAGTTTTATAAGTGGTACTACTTTCATTCACCTAATGCTAGTACTAAGAAAAGTTTTTGTAGAGCATGCACCCTTAAGGGGAGACATGGCTCCTAGTTATTTTTCCAATTTTTGACCAAATTTGACAAAACCTGGTATTCTGATTCAGTTTTTCGCACTGATCTCAAATATGTTTCTATTTTTCAAATTGGCATATTAGTTCAATATATAATGAAATTCATTATTTGCAGAAACAATGAAAAAATAACCGCACTACAAGAAATTCACACGGGCATTTTGCTAGGTACTAGAAAGCTTAATGAATACATTGTTAGGAGTACATTTTTTTTTGTAACAAATATTAGCGTTGTTATAGCAGATCAAAGTTCACTTTTCCAAATGTGGGTGCCTTTTTGTCTGATTTAGAGCAAAATTGAAAACTTTGAACTGTTATTACATTGCTAATATTTGTTGTATCGATAAAAGTGCTTCTAACATTGTATTCGTTAAGCATTCTAGTACCTAGCAAAGTGCCCATGTGAACATTTTGTAGTGTAGTTATTTTTTCATCGCTCCCGCAAATTATGAACAATTAATTTCATTTATCTTTTGAATTATTTAGCCAATCAGAAAACTAGTTACACATTTGAAATCAATGCAAGAAATTTGATCAGAATACCAGGTTTTTAGGTATTGGAACTCAGGGCCCTAAATCTTTTCTCGTTTGGCACAGCAAGCAAAAAAATATTGCACGATGCAAGTTCTCGGCTTTAGGCTAGGTGAGTGACCAACTTCTTTGGTCTCCTTTCCAAAAAAATGAGATTGTTCAAGAACACTAATGTGCCATTCAGCAGACTCTGGGTTGTCAAACTAACCACTGCCACGTGACTGTTTATTGCAGAAGGAAGTTGTATTTGTTTTCCGATTCTCTCAGGCATCCTGGGCTCTGGCCTTCAATAACAAAGTTTTTCAGGGAAGTTCCTAAGAGATGACAGCACCCCCCCTCCTCTCCCTTTCTTTTGCCCAGTTCATAGTAATGTATTGGAGTGTCATTGCTAATTGTAATGCCTGCTAAGTGCAGAGAGTTGCCAATTTGAAATCAGCGCTCTATGCCCATGCTCTATTTGGCCTGAGTCAACATTTCAGACCTCGGACAAGTGATGTGGGTCCCCAGCATCACGAAACCTCTGTTGCAAACCTGTGTGGCTGGGATGAATTGTTGAAAAAACTTGGCGGATCGCTCATCAAGACTGCCTCAGTGTTCTCACGTGCCGAGAGCGGATTTTCTACACTCAGCAGCATTACCCTTCAATATATTTTTTTTTTTTTTTTGCAGCATATTGTGCTCTTTTCATGAAGTCTGTGGTGCTGGCCATGTTTTCTATCCCTGCTGGATAGATTAGCAGGGCTGCCATCGTCAATAGCAACCTGGCCATACCCGCCGGAGGTCAAAAGCCTCTCCCATATTCCTCCAATAAATCATGTCCTGTGCCAGCTTCATCCACCTGATCCCTGCCAACTTCCTAACCTCATTCGTCCTCCCACTTTCCGCTATTCCCTTCTACTCTGGCCTTCCTTGGAGTCCAGTCTATTGCCTTTAGTGACCGTATATATTTAAGTAGAACCCTTTTTGTTAGCCTCCGCGTTAATGCCTCATAGGTAAGCACCGGTAGAATATGGCTGTTATGTATTTTTCTTTTGAAAAGCTGCTGTTCATATCCTGAGAGTACTAAATGCGCTCCATTGCAATCTGATTCATCAAGTTACCGTAAAAACCCACATATAATACGAGGTGCAATTTTCGGATAGGAAAGACTGAAAAAAAGTTTTCATCTGTGTATAACGTGGGTGAGGAAAGGTCAGTAAAATTGCTGCATTTCCTGGTTGCTCCGCGAAGTATGCCCGTTCTGCGTTTTCGCATACATCACCCTTCACCAGGCACCAAATAGTGCCACGAACCTTCATATGCTGGTGCTGGTTTGCTCCCCCTTCTCGCGTCGAAGCGCTAGATCAGAGAATTTCACGCATCGTGAGATGTGCTCACATTCGCCCTGCCATTCGTGGAAGCCACATGGTCCTCCGACTGTTCTAAAACTAGTGGGCCACTTCCAGCTTAGTGCGCGGGACGCTAGCGCATGAGCTGCCGGCTAGCACGCTCCGCGCTCGCGTCTCTTTCCGCCTGGCACCACGCGTAGGCATATGCGCCCAGGAAGTGCTTTGATTCAGAGTTTTTTGCGATCATAGTCGTTTGGTGTATCATTTGCTGAGAGTTCCTTGCTCATACCTCTTACATCTTTCTTGTACCTCTTGACGCATTCGGTATCCCGCATTTCTTAAAGGCACGACCGACGCGCTCCTTGGGAATGCTGGTCAAGGGATTTGGCTGTAGGCCGTGCTGGCCATGTCCTACAGCTGGCAGATAGCGCCTGCTCTGGTCGGAAGCCTTATGCTGAGAGCGCCGAATAATAACGAGGCCGGAACTGCGGATTTAGGCTGAAATTTGTTTGTATCCTCATATAATACAAGGCAGACATCTGACATGATAAAATCAGCAAAAGAAACCTCGTATTATGCGCAGGTTTTTGCGGTATCTTCCTTTCATGGTCTGGATCTGCCTGTGGCCACTATCTATCCTAAGTACACATATTTCCTTACCACTTCCAGCGCCTCGCTACCTATCGTAAACTGCTGTTCCTTTTCAAGACTGTTAAATATTACTTAGTCTTCTTCATATTGCTTTTTAGGCCTACCTTTCTGCTTTTATTGTCTAGGCCATCAGTCATTCTTTGCAGTTTATCCTCTGAGTAACTTATCAACACATATGTCATCAGTGAATCTCAGATTACTGAGGTATTCTCCGTGAACCCCTATTTCCGCGGCTATTTCATGTCTGATAAAAAAAAAAAAAGAGGAATCACTTTCAAAAGATATTGTCGTTGCAAAATTTTGTAGTGCACCTAACAAGTGCTGTTTGGTGCTGTCTCTTCTTTCTTTTCTGACATGGTGGAGTGCTTTACTTTTATCAGTGTGTGTTTTTGTTGTGGGGACAGTTTGGGATGATAACGAAAATAACTAACTAGCATAGTGTAAGTGGTTTGAGAGAAGCATAAGGCTACAATTCTGCAAACATGGAAGTATGTGACGTGCACGATACAAACTGCTGTTTCTTGTTTTATCTTTGCATGGCTGGGTTAATACAGTTGCCTTTTAAAATGTACTAAAGCAAAAAAAAAAAAAAAAGCAGGTAGCATTTGCGCAAGCATTTCTCCTTTCCTGTGCATGTGCCTGTGTGCATGTTATCAAGTAGCAGCGCGGCTTTCCTGTCAAATAATTTGTGCCCACTTGGCATTGATGCCGTTCATCCTGTGTGGCAGCGTAGCTAGTTCTGCAGAGCTTTCAAAGTTTGGGCTGCATATCTGAGCAACGGCATTCTGGTGACAACGAGACCGTTGTCAGCAATGAGGAAGCATATATGAGATGGGAAAGGCTAAGGAAAGCAAAATATGGACGCTGTCTTCGCGAGCTGATTTTTAGAAGTAAACTTCACGCATCCGCATTGAAGTTTCAGTGCAGACATTGCCATTTGCTTCAGTGCCCTGGTGCAACCAGCTTTTCTTGGCGCGGGCATGACGAGCTTGAATTAAGTTGCAAAATTTCGACATTAAACCTCTCTCTGTCAGAAGCGTGTTTTGCTACTGGACAAGTGTTAGCACACCTGCTAAAAGCAACAAAACCACTTTTTTTTTTTATCATGCCAGTAATTGGATGAAGTACTCAGCATCTATTCAGAGAGCACGCAGAGCTGCTTCAGAGAGGTGGCAGTGTTGGAGTTGCAGTGCACTTATTATAAATGTGTTTTTAATGGAATCAGAATGGTGACACGAAGTAGGTTTCTAATGATCTTGGTTGGCAATGTTTAGGATTGCACTTGAAGCAGTTTGGAGCAAAATATGACGTGCGATTCATTAGCATGCAGACTTCTGAGCTTGCTCTGCACATGCCCACAGTCAACCATGTGATTTCAGTATTGCTTCATTTGCATATAATTTTACTTCCTTGTAAATAGGTTAAGCATATTGTACAGGAAGTAACGCTTTACTTGTGTGCCATTCTGCTCTCTCATTCCACTTCTCTTCGGCGTCTCTCATAGTCTGGGTCGCTTTGGGAGGTTAAACCTTATAAACCAATCTACTTCTCTTTGTATCAGTGCGGCTTTGCACCTGAATCAACGAGCTGGCAGTTGCGGTATGTGAATATGTGGTGAATTGTAGAGGCAGGTTCCAAAATGGGTGCAAAGGGCAAAAAGAATTTGGCGCACATTCTGCAGTCTTTGTGGTCATAGAATTGAGCCAGGATGTCTGCTCCCGTTTTGATAGAAACGAATAAGGGCATGAAGCCTAATCTTTATATAGCACGCTAGGTTCTTGATAGGAATGTGTTGCATGTGTGTATTTTGTTTATTTTAGGCTTATGCGATTTGCTACCAAGTTGTACCCGACTGCACTGTGCATATTTTATACGTGCTTTGGTTAGGCCAGAAGCAAATGCAACAGCCTCTAATAATGGCCTGCAACTGTGGCATGGCAATTTCGGGTTGTGTACTGGTCAAAATGATGGCAGTTGACTATGCTTCCTCTCTTGGCAAGCGTGCTGCTTATTGATGCCATGTGCATTGTGGTGCTACCTCCACCAGATTATGGTGATTTTAAAATGCATTCGGAAATACATGCTTGTTATTTTATTGCATTAGCGGACTTTAACAGGACAGAGCAGTTGGACGAGGAAGAGCAGTTGAAGAAAGTTAACCCTTCTTTGTCACTGATTTCGGTGTCCAGGTGTCGCAAGGTCCATTTTGTGAGTACCACAAGTACCTACAGCAGGCTGTGCTTCAGCTGCATCGTGCTGAAAAGATACGGCCCAACCAGCTGAACAGCCTGAAAACACACGTAGGCGGCGCCAATGATGCCTCTGTCTGGTTGCTGCTCTCAAAGCTGTCTCTCTGCTGTGACCTTGGCCAGGGTAATTTTGCCTTCAACTACTGGAAACAGCACTGGGAGGAGCATCCCGAGGGGTCCAGCACTACGCGTGCCTCTAATCAAACTATCAACCACGTGCTCACTGTCCTCAAGAAAGTGTCCCGCCATTTGTCCTTGAACGCCCTCAAGGAGCTAATTGCCGACATGGAAGGGCGGTTGTCTCAACTGAGTCTCCCCGTGGATATCATCCCCCATACAGCAGAGTGCTTGTACAGCCTCAAGCGCAGACTGCACCGAGAACGTCCTGAGCTGGGCGAGCGTGACGTTGAGCTCTGGTGCCGGCAGATGCTGGACAAGTGCCAGGCATTCCTCACCGAGGTCGTGACAGGGGCCAGGGGTGAGGACGATGAACACCAGGAAGAGCAGCTTGTGCGCCACCTGGTACTTATCGGGGAGGCGGCGCTACCTTGCCCCCGTGCCGCCTCCAGTCAGCTCCACCAGTTGGTGCAGGCCTGCATGACCAGTTTGGACCGGACGGAACCAGCAGAGGCGGCCTCCGAGGTGGATGCCGCAGTGTCCGAGCCAGACGCCGAAAGCGGTGAGGCCAAGGATCAAAAACCGCCCAGACGGACGAGGGCACGATCAGCGGGCCCGGGAATGGGCTTTCTGCAAGTCTCGCGGCGCGTGCGTGCCCATGCCGTGGTAGTGATGGGCATGCTCTGTATCCAGAATGAACCGCTTGCCAAGACTGTTGTGCCAAGTATGGGTAATGCCCTGTCCACCGCACAGGACCCTATGATGCGTGCGAACCTGGTAGTTGCCTTGACCGACATGTGCAAGCGTTACGCGGTTTTGGTGGATCCGTACCTGCCCATCGTGACGCGCTGCATCAAGGACCCTGTTTCGGCTGTCCGCAGCCTCGTCCTCACATGCTTGCTACAGCTGCTGCAGCAGGACTTTGTCAAGTTGCACGGCCGGCTCTTCTACCGGCTTCTCTCGGCCCTGACAGATGAGGAGCGCGAGGTCCGTGAACTGGCCGAGTTTGGGCTGGTTGACTGCCTCCTGAAGCGGAACACGCACGTCTTCTACCAGCGGTTTGTCGAGTGCCTCTGCTACTTCAACTGTTACGGGGGCGGTGGCAGCCACAAGCAGGCATCGCAGGAGAATATTGTGGAGATAACTGAGCGTGACAAGAGTCTGTTTGGGCTCGAGGGGCCGGAGAAGAGAGAGCGACGCACGACACTGTATCGCTTCCTGCTGCTGAACATGTTGGACGAGGATCGTTTCAAACTCACTCTGGCCCTGACTCAGAGTGTGCTAACGCCTTGCATCGACGAACTGGCTGTTGGCCCCACCATAGCGGAAGAGTGCCCCGAAATGTTGCACGATGCCTTGTGGGTGCTTTGCTCCGATGAGATTAAGCTGCAGACGATTGCGGCCGCGGCTGAGGATGCCGCGGCGGAGGAGGATCCTGCTCAGGCTCTGATGCACACGACGCGCAAGACCATACTCAGCACTGTGGTGAGTACTGAATTTCCCAACAGGGGGGAGGGGGTACTTTTTCTTTTTTTGGCAGTACAGTGCACTTCCCCGTAGGCTGTCTTCTGTTATGCCCCAACCTCTGGCCTCTGCGTCCAGACAGTTGTAGCGGAGCATTTCTACGCCTTTTCTCTGCTCGTGTTAAAGGTGTGTAGCCTTTCCAGACCAACATTTCTGAAGTCAAGTTTAGCTTAGCAGAGCGATTACAATGGCCGATTTATGGTATTTTGAGGCAAACTGTGGGGCACAAACTTGTTAGAAAAATAAAAGGGGCTTTAGAAAAAATGAAAGGAAAAAAGGATGTGTAAGTCTGTCAGTTTGCTGTGCAGTGAAAGGAATTGCTTCCAAACATTTCATAACATTCAAAACAAAAGGCTTCATGTTATTTTTTATTGAATGGAAGTCTGTGATGAGAGAAAGCGAAAAGAATGGCATTTATTATTCCCTCAGTTGGGTTTGCTCTTTATGGAGTTCAGCAGACATACAACGAAGCAGGAATACAGAACTTCTTCGCTGAGACAACCTTCTGAGGACAAATTGAATCCTGCTTGTATTTACTAGCCTGCCTATATTGATTGAGGAATTATAATTTGGGGTTGTACAAAAGTGGAGGAGTGAAGTTTTGAGGATGCAGGTGTAAGGATAGTAAATTTTGTTAGTTGTCTGTGGAGAAAAAATTTAGCAGAGACGCTAAGACACCAGTGACTGCTTACCTGTTTGAGGGTGAAAGCATTCTAATCCCGGAAGTGAAATGTTTATTCAAATGGGAGTTCTGACTAGTTCTTTCTGCTAGCATTGTATTTGGTGTTAGCGTGTTTCATGTAGATGGCCGTGCTTCGTACGGAATCTGGAAGCCATTTTCACAGCGACCTTTGTTTCAAAGCAAACGATTGGAGATATACATGTGTCATTGGCTTGAATTCCTATCGCAAGTTAGCTTCCAACTTTGTAAGCAGCAAGAAATTGTATGACACCACATGGAACGCTGTACGCCAAACGATTGCATCGCGATTTGATACGGTTGTTGGGAAAGCTGGCTCCACGTGCAGGTCAGCCTATGGTGGGTACATATAGACGGACGACATGTGTAGGATTGTCTGAAGTGGCGCTGGCCTCTATAGTGATTGGGTCTGGATTCATATGGCTTGCTGTAGACAAACGATGCAGTCAGTTTTCTTCATAATGGACAAGTAAGTAAGACTTTTGCATTTAATAAAACTCACTGCGAATTGAGGGCGGTGCATTCAGAAAAACAAGGTGGGGTGTACACTCTATAACCTCCTCTCCGCTTTCCTCCCAGGGAGTGTGTGGGGAAATCGTTGGTTCTGATGTCATGCATGGAGCTTTTATCACCTAGGAATGGCAAAAAAATAAGTGTGGGGGGGGGGATACAGGTGTCATCAGCCTTTCTGGCTGTTTTCTTTTTGCATGCAGACTGTGCTGTGGGCTTCATTATGTGGTCAGGCTGTTTGCAGCGGCGCTTTGAATATAGTGACCAGTGTTCACACCTAAAGTGGACGACCCTGTACATTTCCAAAGATTGAAGGGAGTAGTGTGAAGAATTGCGTGCTTTATTGCTCAGAATCTCTGCAACATCGATGCTTTGCCATAGCAGGCGAAATGTTTAGACACAACATTGTCGTTGTGGCCTTGTCCAACCTCATACATTTTTGCTTGTTTACTTGTTGGGCTTATTTTTGTGTTGACTGTGTCTATGCGCACCCCTCCCGCTTTAAGGTGATTCAGAGGGTGTAGCCTAGAGGTCTTCTTGCTCCTCGTCCTTCGTCTTGGCCTCAGTTCCCGTGAGCTCAGTGTCTGCTAAGCCTTGCTCTTTTTTTATTCTTCCGCTCGGAGCAGCCTCCTTTTGCACATGTTGCACTATGCTGCCAGCAGGCCGCTGTTTTACCAACCACTCCAAATGCAATTGTGCTTAATGAAGAGGCCTCGAGAGGTCTATTCCTTATGACTTTGTTTAGAAATATCCACGGCTAGCGTAGCTAGGCTGTCAGGTTATGAAGTGCACCGTTGCATGCCTCGGGCACGGTGTGAGGTGTCTCAGTTTTCTCTCCTCCACTCACTTGCCAGTACTGTAAAACCTCGTTGATATGTTGTTAAAAATGCCAGGAAAAACGTATTATCCGAAAAAGATGTATGATCCAAACTGTCTAATGTTAAAAACATTAACTGCTGAATGAAGTACAAAGGCATTCAGAATTGAGACTTTCACTGCATAGAAGTGCGGATTAGCATTTATAGACATGAAGTATGCACAGCTCCTTTTTTAGCTCTTGCAGAATAGAGTCCGTATGTGGGTTGTCCTAAGGAACACAAGATAGTGCAAATGCCTTTTGAAGCAAATCGTGCTAAAAGCCGGCGTCATGATCGCTACAGACGTGCTTTCATTGATGACTTATGGGTGGAAGGATGGACGACTGTCGCAAAAATTAAAAAAAAAATGTCGAATATTATGTGACTAATGTGAGCGCAGCTCATCTGCTGTTCCAGCTTTTCGATAGATTGAGGCAAAGAATTCGAGCAAAACATGTATGTACCCCCGCGGACAAAAGTGTTATATTCCACGCGCTGCGAGAAAACTGCCCGCCAGATTTTTCCGACAGAGAAGCAGATATTTCTGAGATAGCACATACCCTCCTTGATATACTATCCATCTAGTCCGAGTAATTTTTTGTGGTACATTTTTTTTTTATACTGAAAAAATGAAATTGTTGCGATTCGCATGGAGTATACCACTTTTGTCCGCGACTGTACAATTTACGGGCAACTTTTAGGCAGGCAGTTCGCAGTGCGGTTTGGGCAGTGCACATATCCACTCGAGATCCGGCACCACCGATCCGGCGATCTGATTACTGTCGCATGGGGTTGCATTGGAGGTGGAGCAAAGAGAGCCGTCAAGAGAGCAGTCAAGAGCAGTCGTTCTGCGTTTCAGCTTGGGATGTACGCGCAGTGATCCGCTGATGCTGAGCCGGCGCTTCGGCAACTGGAGAACACCACCACCACGCAGGAAGAGAGAAGGGAGGGAAAGGGTACACGCAGTGGCGAACGGTGGCAGCAGGAGCGTGCGCAGCAACCGAACACGAGGGGGAGGGTACGCTCAGCGGCGAACGGTGGCGGCAGGAGCGCGCGCTGTTATTCCAGCGCAGTGATTTGGTTTTTTAGAGCGCAGCTCTTTGGCGCCCGTTCCTGGGTTTCGTGTTGGCCTCGTAAAGGTACATCCACATGACAGACTACAGACCGGTCACGTGGTGTTGACCGTGCACGGTCCGGCCCGCGACAGCATCCACACGGCGGGCCAAAATAGCAGCCGACAAGCCGGACAACGGGGCGAGCCGAAGGGATACACTATATCCCTTGCTGTTTTGCAATGCGCTCGTTGGACACTGCCTCCAACTTTTTTTTTTATATTATTTCACAATGCCGAATTAGGCGTGCATTTGGGCAATATTCAGGTACAGTATATTGGGCCTTCGTTTATAGGCTGGCTTCATATAAACATGGATGCACCTAAACGAAGCGCGGCGCAATGTACCTAAGTTGACAGCGTTCCACTTAATCCGTTAATTCCAAACGCAAAGATGAAGGTGATAAGGACCACATTACGCAGACACCTTAACTGTGGATCAAACTTAACCACAGTTAATGCGAATAAGAGTTCACCACTGCTGCACAGCTCGCAACCATTACCCTTTAGGTGATCACCATAACGAAGCTACGGTTACAAATATCCCAATTATTTATAACACCGTGCGTGGAGTCGCTTCCAACTCGGACGGCAATAGCGCGTTAAAGCATTTCTATGCATTGTCCCTACCGCCGTGTCGAGGTGCGCTACGGCAGCGGCGGATATACCTTGCGCCAGCGTGCATAGTGAAATAGTCTTTCCTAGAATAATAAGCCTGACATAAAGGCGTATCAGAACTGACCACTTCACGAGGATCACTGACTCATACATAAGCAAGCTTCTGCATAGCAGCTGCCGCTTGTGCAGCGCCGGCTCACCCGGCCTTCTTGTACGCTATCTCTGCTGCCTCGCCGATATGGCCATATCCTATTATTTTTTTTTTTTTTTTTTAAAGACAGTCGGTAGACCTGCTTCGGGGCAATGCGAAATTTTCTAAAAAACCCAGAAACTGAGCGACAGCGGCAATGTTTTGGCGGCCCTCGGCCCACGCGGCGTGTCGCCGCAAATTGTTGCCTCATGCGGTTAGCGCTTCAGGGAAGCAGAAAGAGTATAGAGGGCATCGCACAGTTGCTTGTGTGGTGGCACACATCATAGGAGGAAGCGCGGAAATAGAGCATTGAGGCAGTGCATTGCGCGAGCAAGCTTTCCCCTTGATACACGTAGGCAGTCCAAGTGTTTCTGCTCAATTTTTCCTTTGCTTACCTTTATGTGTTTCCAACCGCATGTTCTGGAACACATATGATGGGAACAGTCAGAATTCGTGGTGGTCGCACGGCCTGATGTCAGCTGCAGGGCTCAACTGTCTCACGTTTACTCGCAGATGTGAAGCAAAATTGATACGGTCATTTGTGAACCTCTGGCATGCTTTGCCGTTTTGTAAGGAGTGATATAACTGTGCTTAGCCTGTTTTTTCCCCCTTTCCTGATGATTTATTTGTTTGCCTAACTTCCCCAATTCCTGTGCAGCCGCCAATTGAAATTGAAGGCAAGCTTGGAGGTTTGGTAATTCCATGTATAGGGAGGAAGTGTTTGCAACTCTCCCAGCCGTGTCCTCGGGAGACTTACCTCTGAGCTCATGTGCAGGTGCGGATGAATTTGGTGGAGAACGTCATCCCTGTGGTCATTACCCTGAAGAATAAGTTGGAGGCGGCCCAGTCACCGCTTGTGCGCTCGCTGCTGATGTTCATGCGCGAGCTTATGCGCGACTACAAGGCCGAGGTCAGGGACATGCTCGCGGCTGACAAGAAGCTTGCCGATGAGGTATCGTACGACCTTCGGCGCCTCGAAGAGGAAGAGGAGGGGGAAGCCGCGGCTAACGGTCACTCTCCAGGTACGCAAAAAACACCAACCCGTGCATCCAACCCTGAACTTCGAGACCTGTTGGACACTGCTCGCAAGCTCAGGGAAGAGGCCAGCAAGCGGCACTCCATAGTGGTGTTGCCGGAAGTAGCACCCGAGGAAGGGAACGAACAGCAGGATGGCGAAGGCACAACTGCGCCTCAAGGTGAGGCTCAGAGCTTATTGGTACGACGAACGAGCGTCAAACTGCTAAGGATTTAATTATATGGGAGGATTTCAGGACGTAACTATTGCAGTCTGCGAACGAAATATATTTGCAATACCTTGGTTTGCTATCCTTTCTTTTGTGTGTGTTGCATTGTATTATCAGGAGAGCAGAAAAAACAAAACAGATGCAATAGTGATTCCTGAAGTTATCCTGAGAGAGAAACCAGTAGTGCCTTCGCCTCATCCAGTTCTCTTCCAGTGATCATAGGTTTTGGGCGCTATCTAATGATTTCTTTTTAAACTGGTAAGCTGTGTCAGTGTTTACTTTTTCATGGGTGCTTATTAGCAAGGCAGACAGCCAGAAATATTGTTCTGGTATTACACCTAACCAATTTTTTCTTGGGTCACCACATTGCCGCTGGCCATGATAAAGTAAAAGCAGTGATCATCTAAAGTATGCATGCTGGTGTTTCGAAATGTCCCTTTATTGCACTGGGGGGTGTTCATGTGATGTTGTGGGAATCATTTTGTTGTACAGCACGTAGCTTCAGTGGTGCAGGCTGATACCCTGGCTGCCTTTCGCAGTGATGGCAGTCGCCCTGGCATCACTGGTACTCCACATCAAATGCTTTTGTTCTTGAAGGTTTCTCGTTTTTATTGTTTTTGTCCTTTTGTTTTACTCTGTAATGGGTTAATAACAATGGTTGCCGAGCACTTGGAATGATGAACGCTCAAATGTTACTGGTGCAACTTGGAGTCTGCCTTAGAACAGCTAAATGTGACTAGCATTTTTTTCACTGTGTACTATATGGATATAGAGAGATTAGAGAAGAGAGCAAGACATTTGACTTTGCTGTTTTCCTGAACACTGCGCATTGTCTATCTTTGCTTAGGTATAAGAAAGGTGCGTTAATAAGTAGTAACGCTATTAATTCTCTATGCCTTCAACCGTCTGAAAAATGGCAGTTTTATATGTTATAGTTTTATGTTCGGTATTTGCTGCAAACAGTTGCAATCCAAAGCTGGCATGCCTGGCTGGATCTTGCAGTGAAAATTATTACAACTGCGCTTTTTTACGAGTGCATTTGGTCAGTGCCACTGCGCACATTTTATGGCTTGAACCACATGATGGCGTCCCTGCTGGTATCTAGCGTTTCTGCCCCTCCTCCACTCCTGGCTGTTCCAACCTTCTTCTTCGCTTCCATTAACATGGCCAACAGCTGCGTGCTCATGGTGAAGTCGGCGCGATGGTCATTTAAAGAGGCAGAGGGTTCCATTGCGGACAGGCTCAGCAGGAATGATTAGTAGTTGCACTTTAAAACTTGAAAGGAACTTCAAGGTGACTTGCAAGTTGCCTGTTCATAAACAGCCAAAAAGTGCCCATATTTGGATTTAAAGTGTTGCTTCGGGTGGAATAACATAATGCCAAAATCAATTCCATGCCGCAGAGTTTCCAAGTTAGTGAGAAACTATATGCCGTGTCATCGTTGATGATGTCAAAACATTGTGCGAGGTGACAACTTGAACATCACAATGATGCCAACACGTGACGTTTTCGAAAAGAGTCAATGAGATAATAAAGGATGCGTCTAAATGTTTTGCTTTGTTCTTTTCTTTTTGACAAAGGCCCGTAAAATAAGCTTATTTTGGAAAATCTTTACTTTGTAAAAGGTTGGTAGCAACAAAATGCATAAGAGATGTTGACTTCAATATGACAAAGCAAAAAAGAATTTGTGGCCTCATTTACACCGTACTACAGCGCGTTCAGATTCAATCCATTTTTTAGGCCAAAACAATGATGTCGGCTATCAGCCGGTGTGTGATCAGCTGATGGCTCCTAGGCTCAATAATTTCGCGCTTCTGTGGCCGTAGTTGAGTGCGATTGGTTGCAAACTGCGATTGGTCTACAAGTTCAACACCACCAGACGAAGGCATCATACGCGATGGCCGGTCGTCACGCATCGATGGCGAGGACCTGCATATCAGTATCGCATGCCTACGGGTGGGTGTTGACGAGAAACGTCAGCAGTTCAGCAAAGTCATGCACGACTCTAAAGACCACTTAAAAAGGTATACATGCAGCCATGGTGTTAATGGCCATGTAGTCTTCGCGACACAAAAATTCTGCCTTCTTTTAGCCCTTCGATGCGGCTTTAGCGATCAATATGCCGTCCACACACCCCATGGTGCCAGGGATGTTGCTGTGTCATGGTAGCCTCCCTCCAGAACTCTTTTCTGTGTTGTTCTTGGGAAGTGGGCACTATTCTGCGCACAAACATGAACGATTGCTTAGGCGACGTGCAGAACGCAGGTACTCATGAAAGGTTGTCTGTCCAATAGTTTTCTCACTGTGACAGGAAGCTTCCACGTGAAAAAAAAAAAAAAAAAAAAAACTGCGCACACCTTCTGCTTCGCTTCAAGAGAGGTTTCGCACACAGCAGGCAGTTTTTAAGGAGAAAGTCTTTATAGTAAAGGATTATGAGTGTCCTTTTGTGCGTGCATCCACGAGAAGTGTCCCACTTTGTGAGATTCCGATTCACACATATACAAAGCTGACCCTGCCGAGCATCCAATCCGCACATTAGTAGTGTGCCTTTATTTGGTGCTTCCTCGAATTCCGTACACGTACACACAGCATACAGAAGCAGACATTATAAAGCAGAAATCAGCAGTGTTTCAAATTGGTCCAAAGGGAAAAAAAAAGGTGCAGTATCTGTCACATTTCTCCGCGGACACCTGAATTGCGCCGTGATGGAAGGTGGGAAAGAAGAGGCGCCGTAGTAAAGGGCTGCGGACCACTGCGGTATATCATCACGCATTAGTGGTCCAAGGTGCCCCCTAGAATTTTTTATGCCGAGCTCATAAGTGTCCGTCCACAAGAAGTGGTACACTTCTTCGCAAGATTCCACAGAATATCGAGAGATTTTGGCGTCATCAACTGGTGATGGCATCGATCATGACCAGGCATGATGTCACTAACTGAAACTGACGTCATCATGAAGTCACGTCTGGTCATGACCGATGGCATCGCCAGGTGATTCACGCATGCACGAAGCTGACCCTGCTGGGTATCTGATCCAGGCGTCCATGCTGTGCGTTTCAATTGGTGCTTCCTCGAACGCCACACGACGCAGTAAAACAGGAATCAGCGGCGTTTAAGACAAAGGCTTTTGCCTCATTGCACTTTGGTGGTCTAAAATGCCACACACATTTCTCAGCTAGTTTGCCACAAAGCCATCACATTTTCCTTCCTCTGGTAAAAGCAGGGTCTGAGCTGTTCGTCTGGCATGTCGATCCCGCCTCGCTAGAGTGAAGTCGTCACAGTCTTGCAAGAGTGACCGCAAATAACGGCGCAACAATTTTTAATTCCACATATATGGTGCTACTTAAAGCGACTCCAATGAAAAGACGCCTTATCTAACTAGCGCGTAAACGTCATTTTGACGTCTCCTTTTTTAACATGCAACGTTGCGTGATGTCCTGCGACCCAACTTTATTATGCACAAACAGTGTTCACTAGATACTCGGGATTCTGACAGCTGCGACTCGGCGACTGAGTAAGCAAGTGTGCTGACAGACTAAGCTTGTTTATGCGTTCTTCCTTGCAGAAAAAAAATAGGGGGTCTTATATTAGCATGCAAACTTTTTTCTATTGTTCACCTCCAAAATTAAGGGGGTGCTTACTTAGAGTCGCGAAAATATGATGTTCAGATTTTGACAGACATTCGAAGAGAGTGTGATGGCATGGAGTCTTTTATCAGGCCTGTTCCTGCAGCTTCCCTTGGCAGTGAAGGAAGAACTATGGAAGTGGCGCATTTTCAAATGTTACTGTGCCAAGCAGTTTGGCCTGTGTAGCTAAGGTCTATTTCCACAGTCAAATGCTTGCTACAGCCACCATCTTCCAGTAAAATCTTAAGTTCTGGTTTAGTGTTTCTCTGCGGCTGTGGTTGGGTGCGTGCATTGGGCAGTTTCGTGCGCTGCTTGGCACGCCACTTTTTATTTTGGGATGGTGCCCAGCTATTCTGACCCCTACTCACCTATTCCTCATGTGCATCCATATGCTGACTTCAGTACGCTGAACATGCCCACTGGTCATGTGCAGTTTCACCACAATGCTTCACTGCATAGATTATACGGTGAAGCATCTTAAAAAAAAAAAAGAGGCACCACTGCTACTGAGTCATACTGCAAAAAGGTACCAAAAGCATTTAAGATTTCGGTGAACTTTTCAATGTTTTAAACACTGTGCACAAAGCAAAGCACTTAACAACAAACAGGGAAAAACCATTGCTCTCTTTATATTATTCTAGAACATTTGTAGTGTGCTTACATGGTGGCTGCGCTTGATGCACTTCATGTCGACCGCAACAGGTGGCGCTGTTCACAGTATCACCTGAAGCCGGACAGCGCGGCGATGTGGGGGGGGGTGTATATTGAAATTTGGCCCACATAATGCAGTATTTGTGAGGTGTGGTAAGCTATATAGTCGTCTTACTCTCTCTTAGTGTGTGCAGTAAAAAATTACCACCATTATGAGAGACCTGCAGGGCGCGGGGGCTGTTTTCCAACGCAAACGCAGATGAGTTTGCGGAGACTTCACCTACACGGCGCAAGCGGTGCCGTGAAAATGTGAGAATTAAAAATGCAAGGGTGCAAGGAGAACAGCGGAGAGGTGGACAAGACAGGCACTAGCTTTCTTTGTTGGAAAATCCCAGCAAATGTGCTGTGCATGCACAGAGCCATTTCATACATAATCATACTGATTTTGAAGCCTAAAGAGAAAGTAGGGGGGGGGAGGGAAATCTCTGGAAAACGCTGTTTTGTAGTGATGCATCGGTTGCTCTGAGTGATCTGTGCCATTTCAAACAGTTTATTTTTGAGTCAGTCGAAGTGTTTGACAGCAGATGGCGGCATTGGTAGTCCTTACAATGGGATGGAAGATTTGAACCAGAGTCATTATCTAGGGAGTGTTCATGCTCACTTAATCCATCATTCAGATAATGACCTCCCTATTAAGCAATAGCTTGTACAGCTCGTTTAGCCCAAAAGCTGTCGATGCTGTTATTGCAGTTGTCTGCACACTGTGTTGGAAGTAATCGGGCTGCAAAAAAAAAAAGAAAAGAATGTAATTTGCGATTTTAGTAGTTAATGAAATCATTGTAATTAAGGAAATTAAGAGATTGGGAAAAGGGGGGGGTCTAATGGTGTCAAAATGTTAAGAATAAAAAGCCACTGCTTTATGATGCTAATTAAGTAAAATGTAAGGCATATAATTGATGAATTAATGAATTGAAAAAATGAAAAAGGGAGTTCAGAGGTGTCAAAATTTGTAATCAATTCTTGACTATGGTAATTGAGAAAATTTAGAGCAGTAATTTATCAATTGATTTAAATAATTGAAAATTGTAAAATGTGGTTCAAAAGTGTCAAATGCTCAGAATGAAAATACATGCTTGATGATTCTAATTAAGAAAACAGAGTAATCGATCAATTAATTGAAATAACGAAACAGTGGAAAAGGGGGCAAGATGTGATGTAAGAAACGAAGGTACAGAGCTGTTAAAATTCTCAGAATGGAAAGCCAGTGTTTGGTGATGCTAAGTATTGGTGTATAATAATGTATAAAAAAGGCATAAAAAGTTAGGCAGAGCTTAAGTGTGCCCCTAAGAATATGACAGTTTCACACACATAGGACTTTTATCACGTTTTTATTTTTTAATTTTAAACATTTTTTCTCTGATAACCTGCCTGGTGATTAAGTCACCAGTAAGCTTGGGCGCTGTTTCTTGAAACTTGATGCATCCCAGTGCATGCTCAGTGGAACACGCTCTTTGTGTTTGATGCAGTGTGGGTGGACACACAAGCTTCTTAAGGTATGATGCGATAATGTTTCACTCACACAAACAAGGTTTCTTCACTTTTTGTTTATACGGTAGAACCTGTTTATGGTAAAGTCACTGGGACCAGCAGAAATATTTACTATATCAGGGTCTTTACTGTATCTGTTGTTAGTGATGACAAGGTCCTGAAGATGCTGTCTGGTAGTTAAATAGGCACTTACTGAACAAGTCTTGTTGCTTAATGACAAAAACACTTTGAAATAGCTTCCTTCCCTCTCTTATCTCTTCATGCAATTTTTTCCAGTTACAAAATTTTATTTTACATCTAGTGGAAGTACCTCTTAAGCATGAGGACATGGCTACGAATACAACCAAGTTTGATTTCATGTGAAAATCAAAGCCTTTCATGAACAATGTGTCACTTTTTGCTGTTTCTGTCTTTTAAAAGGCAATAAATGATTAATGCACGTGGCAGTCAAGTACTACAAGACCGCACATGCTGCACCTTCACTTCTTGCCTCCGCCGCCTCATGCTTTGTGCTGCACAGCGCAGGGAATGTTCGCCTATTTCTTGGTGCACTTTTATTCTTCCTTACTTTCTGAGCGGACCACGTCGCCTCCACACACTGGGACGCATAAAGTTTCAAGAAGCAGCATCCCAGCTCACCAGTGATGCCACTGCCCGGCAGGCTATACGAGAGAAAAAAAAAAAAAAAGTTAGAACATTGTGTGTGGGCGTTTGTGATCGCGTCATGCTCCTAATACGCTCTAGCTACTACTACCACTCTCTAACATACTCTTAGCTTAAACAACCCCCTAATTGTTTAATATAGACTTGACCACGGCATGGGCACATATTAGACTGCACCTTTCTTGCATGAAACATACCTTCCTTCATGCTTATAAAAAAAAAAAAAAAGCAAGAAAAAGATGCGTATGTTCTGTGCAATGAAGGTTGCTCAGAATGACAGATGCATCAGTGCGTCCTCGATACACGTGGCCCTGAAGGAGAGCTTTTTGGGATCAGAATTGTTTTGCCTTTATCTGTACTTTGTCTCTTCCACCGTATTTTCTTTGTTTCAAAATCAGTGATAATGAATAAAAAGGCTCTGCGCATGTTGGTGCTCGTCTTGTCCACTTCTTTGCTAGCGGCCTTGTTCTTCCAATCCTTGTCATGACATACCATGAAACCAAGTTACTAATTTTCTGACACAGGCACGCATGTTTTTAAATATTCTTGGGTGGTTACATTCTGCTTATTCAGCCCAATGCCGTTTCGTTTCATTCTACCCAATATTGTAAAAGCTGAGCTGCTCACTTTTTTGTTTTTGCTTTCCTGCTTGTCTCCAATACAGAAGGCACTGCTGCCACTACCTCGGAGGAAAATCCTGGGGAGCAGCCAGCTGCTTCTGAAGCCACTCCAAGAAGACAGTCAGTGGAGTCCCAGTCTGCACCTAATAAAAGTAGTTCCAGAGCCTCGAAGGCCTCTTCACGAAGCTCTGTGGGTCATGAAGGCACCCCGCAGAGGAGCTCTAAGGGCCGTGCCAGCTTGACAGCACGTAAAGAACTTATGATGGACAACATTCACGGTTACAGAGATGAGCAGCCGCAAGAAGGAGAGGCCCTAGCAGCAGACGCGGTGCCAGATCGTCCACCATCACGATGTTCCACCACTTCAGAACTCAGCGACATGAGCTCAACAAGACGGGCGAGAAAGAAGAGTCGATCCACCGCGTCTTCTTTAGGAGCTCGTTCAACGCGGAGGACACTTCCAATTGAGCTGAGCGAAGCGGGAACAATCCAGACCACGTCACCACCTTCCTTGAATTCAAGGATGTCATTGATCAACATTTCCGGCTCTGGCGAGGGCGAGTTCAAGAAGCCGGTAAAATCTGCCCGACCGTTGAGGAAAGGCGGACGGTCAACAGGTAGCCCCAGCAGTGCCCAGACCAGTACGCCAGTGCTCGGTGACCGGAGGAAGAGGCTGTGCGTGTCGCCCGACCTTAGCGTAATCAAATGACAGAAGCGCACATCACTGCCTTATGCACATTCATACATAGATATTTTACGCCCAACTTCACGTGTTATCATAAGACTTGACACTTTCCAGTAATCAAGAAAAATCATTGGTACAGTGTATATTTATTCGCACAGCCTATTGAAATGTTTGGAAAAAAAAATGTGTATAAAACAAACATCCAGCGACATTTATGCGAGTGCTGTTTCCTTTTCTTCTTCAATTGTCAGCCAAGTCTGTCTGGCTAAAGTAAGAAGCAATGAGGCAAATGATGAGGTTCAGAGGTGCAAGGTTAGGATCTTCTTTGGAGGTCTGAAATAGCAATGAAGCGCTATGTGAGCCACATGCACAAGCAGTGGGATAATGCAAAACTACTGATCTCAAAAAATCTGACTGCAGAGCATCACATCCAAGTCGCTCAGCTGCAACAAAGCTAGCATGTACGCATCGTGGTACCGAACACAGATTACTGCTAATCTACTGAAATCTTGAACATGCTTCTGCATGCTCTTCAATGCACTACCTTCCTCCTGCTAACTATGCCTTAACTGCTACTACTCGATGCAACAAGTCGGTGTGAAAGGCACACTGTGAGCAGCTAACCAACTTTTCTCGAATCTGACCTCAGCTGATTCGGAAATTCAGATAATGTGGACTAGGAGCGCGGTTTTCACTGAAGTCTATGGCGGCAGATGCTTGTTAATTTGAATGTGGGTAGGTTCACTCCGGCTAATTCGGATAAGGGATTGAGTCTGCAAACGACCTGTGCGCAAAGCCCGTGCATTCGTGCGTGTATTGCAGGCATGATGATGATTGGAAGTTCCCTATTTCCGAAATGTAGCTTAGTTGCCTAGTTTCGGTTTCGCTTTCCCTCGCGCCATCTACGGCTGCAATTGGGCACATGTATCCACCAGTTTCAACTCTCTTCTTGGTGTATTGCTGCTTTTTATTTTATTGCGAAAGCAATACTACGCCAGGTCTAACCGCTCATCACTGTGTGCAGTGTCCGTGGAAAAACGCTTGGTCACCCGCAGCTAATGCTTTCGCTCAATATTCGGTTCAGCAGCATTGAACTCTTCTAATTTTCTTTTTTTATTATTTTGGAGCGATGGCTCGCTCTTTTAACGCCTACACATATATCCTTTGTGTGTCTGCATGCTGCTACTAGTACTGCACGTTAGGCATGCGTGATTTCACTCGTTTCACTGATGATAATGTGTGGTGATGCATGCTTAAAATGCGACGGAACTCTACTGTGCAGTGTCGCACTGCGAACAGGGTTGCAGAGGCCTTTATGCTTTTGGAGCACTTCTTACTCATTCCTGACAGTGTGTACAAAGTAAAGCACTTAACCTTGAAAAACCATCATTATCACATGGGTTTCACCTCATACACAGGCAATCATAATGAAGGTGTTAATTAGGTGAAATTGCATTGATGCAACAGGTTTCGGTAGCTTCTTCAGGCCCATTAGATCATTTCAAACTTTAGGTTAATTCCAACATTCCTTTTGATCCCTTGAAGGTCGAATTTACGAGATTTCACTGCCCTTGTTTGATAGGCAGCAAAAGACTCATTTATTGCAGAGATGCTTGGACATAAAAAAAAAAAAATTTCCTATCGCTCGCGCAGAGCTGCCACATCGACTGACTCTGTGGATCCACACGAGAAAGCATTCTTCAACGCAATATTTCGTTAGCGAAAATCACCAGTGGTGGTCTTCAAGGTCAGGAATTTCATAGACTGCACCTCATATTGTTTGAGAAGTAGCACTAGCACCCAGTAATGTCTCTGTTCGGGCAGCCAATTTGGAGTGATGCACAAATAACCGACTAAAGGACACAAAATCAATTAAGATGTTTAAAAAGAAAACGTTAGTTATGGTCCCACCTGGCTGGCCCCAAAATAATAGTTTTCCAACATTGCGCTTGACACCAACATCCAAACCATAGTACTCTGGCCCGAAATATGTTTACTGGCCAAAACAACTTTCCACATTTAAAAAACTGCAACACATCATTTTTTTTTCAGTAGAAAACAGTTACAAGACAAGTTACGCCTATAGCCCCAATTCGACGAGGATTTATTTCATGTGCTGGGAAATTCATGGACTGCAGCAAACTTTTTAAGCTTCAGACTCGTAAATCATTGCAGTGTAAGGTTGGCAGCTGACATGCGGTTGAACGCTTTTGTGCTCACCAATTTTCTCCTTGCTGCTGCACAGGCACGGGCCAAGGCACGGATATTGGAGCATATGTCTGGGTGCAATGGCTTCTCCACGCAGGCAAGGAGAGCATACAGCCACTTGCCCTTCAACAGAAATTTTTATCATTTTATTTTTTCAGTCAGTGCAGTGGATTTTCTACAAAACAAAACGTGGAAAGTGCACCTCGAAACTGTAGACATATTATCGTAATGACAAGAAATGCAAACACTGCACATCCTACATGCACAGTTATTCAAATTTCTTGACATTGTGCTTGCACCTAAATACAAAAACATGATATAAACACTGATGACTGGCGTGTTTTTGTTAACACCTAGGTACAAGCATGTCAATAAGAAATTCAAACAGCAGACATCATTTTGAATGCCCCTGTACTCTATTTTTGTGCCAGCTTATTGCTTGTGTTTCTAATACAGCGAATATGGAAGGTATTTGTCTGTTTTATGCAGCAGAAGCAATTAATGTTATTTCCATGACATTACCACATCTAGCGACTCCATATTAAAAGCATGCATTGCGAAAAGCCAACTTTACAAGCTAAAAGGTGCGATTTTGACATTAAGTGCTTTGAAATTCACTGCCAATAAAGCAAATTTGCAAACTGGGCTCGACTGCTATGCTGACAGCCTTAAAGTTCTTGATATAATGTTGGCCGCTGAAGTCAAAAGTAAGAAAGTTCATCTGTTAATTTTAGTTAATTGTTTCATCTAGCACATAATGGCCGCCTAGTTATACAGCCTGCCTGCGCAGTACACACTGGCATATCTTTCGCAGGGTTTAAAATAATCTGCAAGCAGTGAAAGAAAACACTCTGTATACAGAAACTAGAAAATATGCATGAACAATTGATATAGCATCAGTTGCCTACACAATACAATTTTTTTTTTTTTAGTTAGCTTCATTAACAATGATGACATCGAGGATAAAAAATGATGCTCCTCCTCTCCCCGTCAACTTATCAATGCTTGGTGGCACACAAGGAAAAGAAGTCGCAATGGTGCCTGTCTTGCCCATGTCACTTGGGAGCATCCGGAACGCCCAGTTGATGTCAACAAGCTAAAAATGCACGATGAGGTGTCTCTTTAATCGGTTGCGAGCGGTTGTCAGGCGCACTACTTGAAAATTGTTTGTAAATTATATGGCCCGAGCAGAGCTTGGCTGGAACACTCACAAAAAGCAACTGAAAGAACTCTTTGCATTAGATTATTATCACATTATTATTATATTATCATATCATTATTATTAGTGCCACTTATTAATGCACAACTTAAAGGGTCCCAAAACGCTACTTGCAGCAATATCTTAAAGAAATCCACAGGGTCTTTTACAATACAATCGGTAGACTAGAAGAATAGCGTAAGGTACAGTTTCTTGCACAACCCTTCCAGGTGGCGCCTCTTATTTCGATTCAAAACACATTTCCTGGCCTATAAAGTGAAATCTTGATACGATTCTGCTTAATACATCTTCCATCTTGACACAAGTTTTTTCGTTCCATGCCAACTTCCTATAGAGGCAATGTATTTTTGTATCGTGCTTCTATGTTGGTTTGGATAACACAATCGTGAAAATGTACGAAGAAAAAAAATTAGTTTTGAACTGCCCTTCGAGAGGCAGGGAATAAATCCAAGTGGGGGCAACAGTAGTGCTGTAACAGCAACACTTGTGGCTAGTGATAGTAGTGTTCACGTAGAGACTCCCACAACCTCTGCCATTTGGAATTTTCTTTTCTATGCAATTTCTTATTGTGTCTCTCAGTTTCGCTCAGTTGCTGTTGCAGTATGCAGTGTTGATCTTGGCAGCGTGCCAAGATGCTTCGCACCCATAGCCAATAACATCTTCGCATGTTCATCTTCTGATGAAGTTTCCTGCGGCGACAATGCTCTGTGCGAAGTTGGAAGAGTGCCAAGCTCTATACGCTCTTCGCAGTTTTGTCAAGAACGTGGAGCTAAACAACGAAACTGAAACTCGTTTCTATGAGTTTCGGAAAACCTTGCTAAAAAAACCCGTGCAAAGTGAGATGTCAAAGTGCTACGATAAAAGTAAGTTCTGGGCCAGTATGTTTCATTTCCGGCCATTTGGGGCTGGTTTGGGTAATACAATTTTCAGATAACGCTTTAATTTTCAATGCTAGTAAGAAACTTTCGATGAGCTTCCGCTGTACTATATAAAAGCCGCAAGGATCCCAAATTGGGTATTTTCACAGGCACATGCCTACAAAAAATTAGTGCGAAGTGTCACGATACATAGTACAAAAATTGCCACATAAAAATACCACGATTTGTTAAATGCCACACATATATTTACTCAGTATTTCGGAGGTGCACATAACTGAAAATTCAGAAAAATAAACTCATATTATTACCAATGCTGAAATCTGCGCATAAATATGGCATAAAAAGAAATTATACCAACTGCTCAGTGATGCGACCTTGTGTTCACAAAGTAGCGTAAGAAGAGGGTCCTGGAGGCTCCGATGGAGGGTGGGAAAGGGTTAAAAGTGACCTGTCCATGCTCAACAGATGAAGGTGAGGACGTAGGCACATACCATGCTGGCACAGAAACCATCCTCTTCAATCCACTGTGTGCTGTAGCTGATTATCGCCTCTATTTTTTGCTGCAAGTTTGAAAAGAAGCATGTCAGAGCATGTCTACTAATAGATGAGGGTGTATGCTGACCTGTTGTATAGTGGTGACAATGCTGACCAGCGGGTGGATGCCGGATGAAGCTGAACCACAGCAGATGGCTTTCCACCGGTCCTTGTCCTCGATTCGAGGCTGCACAATGTGTAAGGCCATGAAAATAAAATTTTACACTCCTCAGCAGCAGAAATCTGCAACGTACACAATTCCTAGAGCAGATGGTGTCCATTCTATTTGTACATACACCGCCTGAACTTTAATTGAAAATATGGAGTTTTTCATGGCTTTCCCAATATCCTGTTGACGGACGATAGAACCCCATGAAACCGTGCACAAGCGCCACGAAAATAAAAATGGCATCTGGCTGCAGCAATGGTTCAGCATTAGTTCCACTACTGCAGTCTACACGTGGACCATGTGAGACCCCACACGTTAAATCATCTCTGTGCTCCAGCTGAGCAATAACGAGCGTTTAGAGGTAAACGCACCCTCATGCCCAATCCAGGGCAACAACTGAATTATAAGTTAATTATCAATAAATTAGCTCCTCATGCTGACCCCCCCCCCCCTTAAAAAAAAATAAATAAAACAAGGCACACCCTAGTGACTATACACACCAAAAACAAAAGTAAATGAAAAAAAAAAAAAAAAAAAAAAAAAACATAGCACTGATCTCGGTTAAAGCCAGCTCGTTCAAACCACCTGTGATTTGTCAGTTTGCGGTCCACTGACCTTTAATATCACTCTGTTTTCTACACAATATAATTCACACGTATTAATGGTTCAGCTAACCCTTAACGTACAGTCGTGAGCAAAAGTGGTATACAACAATCAGCCGGTAGCGAAGCTCAGGATAACTGCTTTGCAATGCCATTTAATAACAGCTACCTGAGATCAGAACAATTGCGACTGTTTTCCTTTTTATCCACATGCATGTGGCGCTGTCGGTATCCGTGATTATGTCGTTAGATGGCATTTCGATTCAGTTTTCCCGAGCCTTGTTACATATTGCACATAATAGAAATGAGCGACAGAACATGGAGCAAATGACATGTATTGTGTGCAACTTCCGATAAATCAATTCTGGGGAAAAAATAAAAAGCCAAACTTATACAAGTGAAGTGAGCTCCTTCCATTGAATGATAAACCCATAAACATTTCCTTTCACGCAAGATGCATTCATTCATGGTCGAAAGAACAAGCAATGATGAACGTATGAACTGCAACTTAGCACTGGCAACTTTGACGCAATACATCACAGCCAGCTGACTAGAGATTTCAGAATTTTTAGACAGTCTTTTGACCATGTGAAGCCTTTTTTCCCCCTTTATAGTACTTTCAAAATGCTATCAACTTAGGCAAAAAAATTGACTTTCCTGACTATTAGTACACGGTCATTAAAAACAACACGATATCTCATGCACGACAACTAAGCCATGGGAAATTTGATTTCATAATGCTGTACCAATACAGTTTCTAAAACACAAAACATTAAAAATAAACACCATCATGCACTTTGTTTCTGCTGAGGTGTCATAAGAAAAGTTTGCACCCACACAAGAAAAAAGAATGTTCTTTTTCTTTGAAAGAAGGTGAACTAGTAGTAAAGAACATTTCTTTGGCTAGTTAAAATTAGAAAATGATAACCAAGGACCACTTAAAAATGTTTCACTGTTATAAAAGGTTTTAAGAGCTGTTTCATACACTTACCAGTCGCACAGGGCATTTTTCATTGTTTTGCTTCAAAACAGCCTTGCGTTTGGCAATTTTCTGGAATGTACATAAAATAAGCAGCTTTTACAGGCATATTCTCTTTAAACTTCTATCAGTTGCCTTCAAAGCAATGCTTGCCTGTCTTGTGACATGGAAGCTGTAGACCTGCTTTCTCTGCCACTCGCGTGAGGGTGCATATCCTTCTGGGGGTGGTGGACAATCATTAGACTGAAATGCCAACACAGAAGGCTACTTGACAACATCGGTTCCCTCAAAAGCTGAACACTGACACCTGGGTACTTACATTGCTGAATGTCACTGTCTGTTTTCCTAGGAACTTGCTGGTGTCCAGATTGGCAACAACAACATCTGGGCAACTACTCGCTTCTATTCTGAAATAATACAGCAAGAAAGAGTATAGCCAAAGAACCCTGTTGTCAGCAATTGCTGAAAGGTAAGTAATATGGAATTATACTCTGGCAATTATAACAATTCTGGGTGCCCACTGCACAGTGAGGCAGTTAGAGCACCTTCTTTTGCCCTTCTGGTACCTATCATAATAGCCAAATATTCTTTTAGACATTAAAAAGTTACAGCCCAGTAAACAGGCAGTGTGTAGGAAGAGGAAATCGGGTTTGGCAAGTGAACAAATCATGGATGGTGGTAGCATTTATGCAATATGCACTGAATTACCGAACTTCTTTTTTTATGCTGTATACACACTACACATGGAGGGAATAAAGACAACACACGACTTGGGGATCGAACATGCATATTCTACATATTGTGTGTGGTGTCCAACCTGTTGCATCAGAGAAAAGAAAGACTAGCTGAGCTGGCCCCGGGGTCTTCGAAATGCAACACGGGTTTAAGTAATTTGCGCAGCGCAAACGCACGCTTTTAGTGAGTAACGTGGCGTAGAACAGTTTACTTACTGCACTCTTCTCAAGTATTCGTTTGCTGTTGTCGGAGGGAGTTCCAAGTCATAGTCTTCGCCAGTGTCCTCCACGGGGAAGACACGGTACATAGATTCGAATTTATCGTCGTCAGACATGTCTTCTGCAGGGCGTGAATGAAAGTTTATGAAGGCAAGTCTGAAAACGAGTCGATGTTGACAATTAGTGTCGCTGAAAACGCCGCAACATTATTAAAGCTACTGGAACAAAAGTTTTAATTCGCTTATCCCAAAGCAACAACAAGCGAAATGTGTGCGCCCTTTCTTTTTTTCCAGCTCCCAGAAAACGCACTTCGAGCGCACACGTCCCAGTTTCTGTCACAGATCTGCACGCTCAGCGAGATTTTTTTTCCTTATTTTTTTTTTTTTTTCTCTTTTAGTACAGTGCTCGCACCGTTCCTGCTGGCACATATCGGAATTTGGGTGGATTGGAACCTAACAATCCTCTGTTGACAAACGGCATTGAAGAGCGAAAATTGACGAATGTCAAGTAAAGATCATTCGTTACCTTCTGGTGGCTTGCTAAACCACGCTGGCCCAGAGCTGCTGAGCTTGTGGCTAAGGCAGCTAAGGTTCCTTGCATGGCATGGCTCGCACAAACGTTAACATGCGCCACATTTTGCGCATTTTTGCTTTCTCCGCTGTGTTGCTTCCTCACAAGGTTTCTCGGGGCCTTCGGGGGTACTTCGGGGTTCAGCCGCTCAGCGCGTAGTAATTTGCACCCCTTGTAGAAGGGTGGTCACTAGCGCCGCGGTTACTCCACTCAAACAAGGAATATGCTGATAAGCTTGAACATGGAAACATACTACTTCCTAAACTGTTACAGTCACAAATTAAGTGCTATTGGACCGTTATTGAACTGCTATATGGTAAATAAACCTTGCATACCGGTACAACTGCTACACCAACGTGACCTCCAGTACTCTGTGTAATTCTTTCATTTGTCCACCGTGTTCTTGTCAAAGCGAATACCGAAGCCAAAGAACAGTCTTCTGCCGGCTGGCGCCGCCGCCGCCCGTGCTGAAGCTTTACTTCCGAGCGCAGGCCATCTTGGCGGAAGTTGCCGCCAGGAAACAGATGACATAACATATATATGTGTCTGAGAGTGAAAGGTTTCAATCATATTACGGTTTACGCTGGCGAGCATAATGCCGTTAGCTCAGCTTGCGGCGGACCCTTGGGTCGAGATCAAAGCGGACTGCGGGGTGAGTGCGCCCATCGCCTATTCATTATTCACAGACGTCCAACGGCGACGTCTAACACAAACATTGACCGGCATCTCTTTTCTTGGGTTGTTTTTGTATGTTACCTTCTCTCGCGATATTGGTGCTGTAACCTTGAAACTGTCTTGCACCGCTCCGTGAACACCTCGACCATTTGACAGACCTGTTTATTACGTGTTTTTCACACTGCGGATTCCATGTTTGTGCATCTGGCCATTATTAATAGCTTTTTTTTTTTTTTTATCCTCCCTCCGTTTTGAGGGTTTACCTTGTCCCTCCTTGGACGCTGACTCAGGGTAGCCGCAGTACCGGCGCACGGTGTGAGATTTGATATTTCCGTTGCGCGGACCTAACGCGACAAACGCTGAAACATGTAATCGCAGGTCATCAGGCACTGCCAGACGAGAGCTTCGATAAGATAGACCCGCGCGCACATTTCAGTATTTGTATCACTCTTCAGCTTTTCCTCTTCTCTTGTATCTGTCGTAGTCTCTGCGTTCTTTCGCTGAGCGCCTTGTCTAGCAGTGCCTGACAAGCGCCTGATTTACTTGGGAACCACGAAAAGAATCTTTATTGTGGTGAAGGAATACCTTGTCGGCGCGTCCAGCGCGCGAAACACGCAGCATAGGGAGCGCGGTGAACTCGGGCACGTCACGTATTTCGAATTCTTTTATGCGGTGCCGTGTAGACCCCTCGCATCCGCTTGACGTGTTCTCCACAGTACGTGTTGCTACTGGAACGTCAGGAACGCATGGATATTTGCGCGCAGGACAGGACCTGGTCCGCTTTCGTTTAAACGCGTTTCAAGACGCTTTCAGGGCAGACTTATGATACTTCAGACCTTGCGTTGAAGTGGCCCTTATGCATTTCGTTTCAGTACTTTTTGAGCTAAATAAAATTAAGCTTTGCTGGACATTATGTGGAGACCTCGCCTCGCTGAAAGCCTTTCATCGGTCACACTACTTGCACTATATGTATACGTTTTCATTGTACCATTTCATGCAGCTAAAAATGCTAAAACTGTTTAGCTAGGGTGACATAGTGCGACAGCTCCTTTCATAAGGAGCTGGTTTAAGGATGTGTTCTTTAGAGACCTCTTCCTGCCTGCGAAGTGATAATGGATTAGCTTTGAAATGTCCTGTGCATTTACTTGACAGTAACGTTTCTTGGAAGTTTCACTTGCACGGTACAAAAATTAACATTGAATGGTAAATCGTTCATGTTCCAGGTTGTTATTTTTGATAAGAAATTCATTTATACAAATTGAGTGTGGCCTAATTAATACGGGAGGGAGTCATAAAAGAGAATTACAAGGGGGACCTCCTGTTCTTAAAGGCATTGTAGAGGAGTGAAAAAGGCAGAAAAACAGCATTGATGCTTTGTAACAATTTGTGTACAATGACTTGAAATAATACTTGACACAGTGATAATGGCAAAGAGATAAATAAAGCATAATGTAATTATAAATTTGCTAGTAAAAAAAGTTGCCGGTGCATGTAAAACAAGGTTTAGGTGATTGAGTTGTCTGGATTTGTTTTTAATGTTTTAATCTAACGTCATTCAAGATGCGACTCTCAAGTAAAAGATCAGTTAAGATGGCATGGTATGCTTGTGAGGTGAGGGGTCTTGATGTCATTTACATTTTTTTTCCAGGGTCCGCCAGGTGAGGACATGGCTGTCGATGAAAATGACGAAACACAAGTTAGTTTTCTTTCATATTCTTCTTGTCCTTAGGTTGTTATTGTGTAATGTGCCAAAAACGTTGTGGATGCATCAAAACAAATTTGGAATTCATATTTTTATCGTGGGTACCCCATCTACTCATTCCGAGCATCTTTTATAAATTTAAAAACTCTAAACAATCTTCTAAAAAGTCTGCTTTCTTCAGGCTTGTTATTTTGATGATAAGTTCTCTGAACTGCTAATATGTATTGCTTTTATAAAAATATGTGCTTCATGTTGAAAGACATTTGGATGGCTTTGTGGATCGTAGTATTTTTATTGCCCACCACGGAGACCACGGTGAGGTTGGGTCTGTGGAAGCAAACAGCAAATTGTTATTTCCTATGGGCATAATTTATGGCTGTGCTGTATGCGACTAAACCTACTTATTCACACAACACCAGGAAGCAAAATAAAAGCAAAAACTAAATTTTCAAGAGTTTTCCTTAGCGACATTTAAAATGTGCCACTTTAATTGCCGAGTTCTTTGTATTTGCCATCTTCATTTTTTGTTCAGGTAATGTTTTGTTGTAATAGTAGTTGCATTAAAGTGCATAACTATTGGTCGCGTCACTTCTGTGCATACTCTGCTTGTAGTATATTCTTCCTTTTTCTTTGCCTCATTTGTGTTAGGCTTGCAGCAGGTTTGTGCGTAAGTCACTTCAGTGCTTTGAATCACCTCTACAATTTTTAGCATACGCCACAGAAATCTTCAAGTGGTAAACAAAAAAAATAAATGAATGTCATTTTTTATGAAATGGTGTCTTTTTTTTCCCCGGTGTGTTTAATGGGCAAGCAATGCTTTGCATCTGCAGGACATGGACACTGGAGATATGGCTGAAGGGACGCATGAGATTGAGCTGACAAATGTCACAAAGGAAGGCCACCCAAAGGGTGACCCTAGTCAGTTCAAGCTCCTCAAGGTTCTTGGACAGGGCTCTTTTGGGAAGGTAAGCAGCCTTTGTGTTAATTTATATGTATACATAGATATGTTTCCCTAATAAAACTTTCAGCAATTTTACCTTTTATTGCTCTCATAGTAGCTTTTAACAAAGAATGTTCACTTCGAAAGTCCGTTATCGCTGCACTGGCAGAATAACTGTCAAGTTCCCCAAGCACGTTGAGCTTGTACCATTTAGCACAGAACAAAGGCTGAGGTTACTGGCAAGTAATGTACAAACAAAAAGCAACAGAAAAAGATTGAAGTTTATTCGTATGTACCAAGTTCTCGCAATCGCTTCATGTGAAAAACATTAGGTTAGAGAATTTTTTGTTGGTTTTTTTACAGAAGCCATCGCTTAAGCACGCCCATAGCTTCAATCTAAAGTTCTAACAAGGCCATCTGCACAGACAGTGGAGGTTCATTAAATCCGAGTGGTTGAATTCGTTTATGCCCTTTCAGAAAAAAAGTATGGGGGTGCTTAGGAGTTTCCAAGAATGCTGAAGGCAAAAGCCTAATTGGAAGTTGTGCTTTGCATCTTTCGTTCACACTCTGTGAAATCACTCTCCCATTAAACACTTCGATCACCACAGCACATATCTTTCACATGTATTTGCAAATGGCAGTTACGACGAGGGGAATTCTTGCCTGCGACTAGGAGCCGGTGTGTTATCGCCCATAGAGGTGGGGAATGAAGCTCGAAGCCCACATGGCTATGTACATAAGGTGGGCGAGTGCGCTGTGATCGTACTGCTGCCGAAGACAATTCCTTCTAGCGGTGGACATCTCCCGTGCCACCGCTGACATTTCCCTCCTCCTCCCCAATGCTGCTGTTGTCCTTACGCAAAGCCCTCTGGTGTTCTTACACAAGATATGGAGAATTATGAACTCAGCCTTGGGAAGCTGGGATAGAGTAGTGCGTAGCTCACTCGGGTGGCCACGGGGGCGTAGTAGTTTTTCCAGTCCTCTTGGTGTGGACACGATTAACTTATTTTCTGTACCTCATTACGCGGTCCTAAAACATAGCGATTAAGACTTTTGCCTTAAAAGTGTGCTATAGGAACACAATAAAGGTTTCAAAAACCTCGAATTTCCTAACCTCACTAATGATACTACCACCTTTACTAAATTGGGATTTTTGTTGTGCAAACTTCAGTAATCATAATGCCATCTTTATTATATTCGATACTTCAGTGATCGAATATAATAAAGATATAAGATATATTATCGAGTATTTGTATCGAGAATCGACTTTGGTTTTGTATCTTGTACCGGTATCTGAAATACTGTTTTTCGGGTTATTGAGTATTGGTACTGAAGGTACTTTATTGAAATATCTTGCTCGGCCCTGTCTTCATGGTAGAAAAATTAAAATTAATTAAAATGATTTTTTTTTTTTGCGAGGTGAGGTGCACTCAGCACCGAAGGCACCTACCAACACTGATTGCAAGATGCAGCCTTATAGCAGACAAGAAACTGAACGCGGAGTGCATCTCCAAGTTAGAATGCTTATTTTTCACGCTCTCTGGCTAAAAAGCAAACGCTATCAAGAGTACAGCAGACAACTAAAAAGAAAAACGGAAAGGAAATGCAAATTTTGGGCCATGTCAACAGAGAATTGGCTAGTAAACTAGAATTGAAGCTTGGATTGATTAAAACGCAGCACATAACCTTCGAATGCTGTTTTCACACCACTGGGAGCCTGGCTAACCGAAGTACTCGATAAGCTGGTGATAGAATATGGAGCCTAGACGAAGAAGCACGCCCAGCAAGCAACCAAGGAAAGCATTTCACGAGCGCAGACAATGGCGCTGGACAGCTGTAAAGCTGAAAAAGAAGGATGCAGCTCGAAGCAGTCACCACAGAGTAGTGTCGTATTGAAAGGGAAGGCCGAACGTATGCATCAGGCCACTTTGATTTATTAATTTAGGCCATAAATTTGAATGGCATGTTCTGAATTCTTTGAACTCATTTTTCTCACTTTTCACTTCTTCCAACATAGCAACCGTTAGGAAAACTGATTTCAAAACTTTTTTTGTCAAAGGCTGCTTTAAAGGTGTTTTCTCGATTAAAACTTTGTTGGGAGTAAGATAAGATACTGTTTGGATTCTTAATTATTCTTGCAAGGTGAAAAAAATATATAACATGTGACATAGAATGAGAACAGAACAAAAAATGAAATTAGTTTTTAAAGCGCTCACCCTTTTACAAAAATGTCGTAAAGAACTCACAGTTAGCCTTATCCTGCACAATGAACTAACTAGAAGTTATGGTTATGGTTGGTACATTATCATTAGTATTGAAATCCTAGCTTTCTTAAGCTGACACACTTAATTACTCATTGCGACAGCTACAACTTTTTCCATTGGTGCTAAGGGATGTAACACAGAATATTTTCTAATAAGAGGAAGATAAGCCATCCCTGAAAATTTTATTGAAATCTGTTTAACAGTTCAAAAGTTGACCCTTTAGCCCCACATCCCCCCTTAATACGATAAGTGAGCCCACATCTTTGCGAGGAGCAATTTTATAATGTGCTTTGTGGAAAAAAGGAAATTTATTAATTTCAAGGAATAACCTCTCTAAAAATGGGCCACACTAAATACCTAAGCATTTTACCTTTGGCCCTGAAAGCTAAAATAAATGAAGTGATTATTAATTGCCATCTTGCATGGCAATCATGCACGAGAGACTCAGTGCAAGGTCTATGAAATCATGCCATTCAAGATTTCTTTTTTTCTTTAAACATGCTTCCAATGCTTATTATTTATTAGAATTGGCCCTAAATTATGACTAGCTTATGGAAATGCTGTTTGCATCAAAGGTGGTCTCTTTGTTATTGTAGTGCGGTACTTGTAAAAACGGTTAACCATGCCACTCAAAACAGCCTGCTGCTAAATAGTATTTGCTGATTTTACTAGGGAATTTTTAGATCTGATTATTAATTCTCTAGTCATCTATTATTATTTATTGTCAGCTAATGCTTCTCATATTCTTACTTGCTAACTTTATAGACATTATTATCCATACTGCCTGCATAATTTAGCCACGGAGCTCTTTTTTTTGCAAGCTCTGTGGCTGACTGTTTGTCTCGGTGCACCAATATTTAGTCAGTTTTGTCAGTAATTTCTAATAGTACAGCAGGACGAATAAAATGTGATTGTATGTCATTATTTAATGCAACAGCGTGTAGGGGGTATACAACTTTTCCTTTTAGTATTGTAACTTTTGACTCTCACCTTCAGGTTTCTGCATTTTGTTAGTGGTAAACGTTCAACAGTATGTGCAGTGTAACTTTTAAATACTCGGGGCAAAGCTCTAAAGTGCCCACTTGTTTAATTTTGTGTACCTACAACCTTTGTCAAAAATTTTCAGTCCATTAAGGTTAGTTCCAGGCCTTGCTGGGCATAGCCAGTGTACTGTGAGAGCGAAAAAAAGGCTTAGCATCGTCTCTTATCATCATTATCATTACAATTATAAGCATTCAAGGCTCCACTAGGGCCCTGCTCCGTGAGGCAGCAGCAAACTTGGTGGCTTGTGTATATACACATTGTGACGAAGGGGGCAAATTTGTAAGTTTTACAGAATCATTCTTCTCTGGTTAGTTTTGTTGCATGGTTGAATGCTTTTTAGCAAACCATCTGTGCACATCTTAAATGGACTAAAAAAAAATAAATTGTAATTTTTTATTAAAAAGTATTTATTTAAACAATACATGCAGGAATATGATTTCATGCATTTGTTGGCAAGGGCGACAGCCCGAAGAGAAGAGGTACATTAAAATAATAATTGGCCGTTATGTATCATAGTATAATAAGGAAAGTTATAGCAAAAAGTACAGTGCAAGACAAGAAAACAGTATGGTAGTACAGTGAAACCCACTTATAACAATGCCGCTTTAAACAATATATTGGATATAACAATGGGCAGCCGTAGCACCATCAGCTTTGCCATGTGTATTATGGTAAAGTAACCAGCATATAACAATGCTGTGCCAATGCATTATTGATTATAACAATTACATTTGGTCACTGAGGGCGAACCCTAGCAGGGAAAAAAAAGAAAAAAAAAAAAACTCTCAAATACTTGCGACCATGCCAGCCAAACCACATTACTGAGTCCTAAGAATGATAAAGTCCCTGCGAGACATTATTTGTGCAAAAAATCTTTCACTCGGCTTTGTGCAGCAGTTGGATACCCTGCAGAGAGATGTCAACAATATTGTCATGAAGCAGTCAAATAGATTTAAGCTGATTGATTATTGTTTTGCCTGCAAATAAGGGAAAACTGTAAGCTACTTCCTCTTTAACAAAATTTCTCAGTTTCTCATGTTTTCTTCGTTGTTTTGGCTTAACCCAGATATAAAAATTATTGGTTATAACAATATTTTCTTGGCACTTCAGTATTGCTATAAGTGTGTTTGACTGTAATGCTAGCCATTAAAAATATACTTATGCTGGCACTTAAATGATGACGCATGCAGTGAGAGTTGGACATCATGCAGTACACAGTTCCAGCCTTATTAGCTTGAAAAGATAGAAAGGAACAAAGTTGTCTTAAGTGCTACCTATTTTCATAAACAAACTACAGTTCATCAACTTTTTTTTACATAGATCCCGGACTCTAGAATAGATCACTATTTACTACCAAACGATGACCCCAGAGTTCTTTTGCATCTTGGTGCCACTAGTTTAAATGAAATGGTGGCTAATATAGTTTAATCCAATTTTCATGGCAAAATATCTGCACAGCCAAAAAGAGGTACAGGATCGGTTTTTTACAAAGCACTTGTTATGTCGTACTTACTGCCCGGCTGACTAGTAGTTGTTTCTTAGATGTTGGAGAATTGTTTAGGATGCGGAGAGTGGCTGGCGATTATGAAGCGGTTTCGGAGCTGAGGGTGTGTCCGTCACTGTTCCAGAAAAACTGCCTTGTGCATGGGGCGAGCCGTAAGCTGGCCTCTTTGCGAGACGAGCCAGTTCTCGTTGCTGGTACTTTTTGCCAGCAGTTCAACCTGTCGTCCCCTTCATGCAGGCAGCTCAGCACTTCAGTAGAAACTCTTCTGTTTCTTGTAGGTGTTTCTTGTGAAGAAGATTATGGGCCCCGACGCCGGCACACTGTATGCCATGAAAGTGTTGAAGAAAGCGACATTAAAAGGTCGGCCTTGTTTGCAAATGGCTCGTCTTCCAAGGAGGAGGTCTGCCGAGCAGCATTTTTCATCTGTTCCTTTTTTTTTTTCTTTATTTGGCAGTAAGGGACAGGTTAAGAACAAAAATGGAAAGGGACATCTTGGCTGAAGTTCGACACCCCTTTGTTGTGAAGCTGCATTATGGTGAGTGCTTCTTCTGTGTATGACATTTTTTGTTTTTATGCCATTTTACTCTTTAGAGACGCTCATAACGACTCTTCTTTTTACTCTCTCACTCTGCAGCTTTTCAGACAGAAGGAAAGCTGTATTTAATCCTGGATTTTTTGAAAGGCGGAGATCTTTTTACAAGGTTAAGCAAGGAGGTAATTTTGACTTGGCATTTTGCATTTTGTCAACTCCTCCGTCGCATTACTCTTGTTTCCTGTTGCAACTTCTGTTCTCAACAACTTCTTTTTAAACACTTTAACCTTTATGGATTTGGAATTTGGCACACATAGTTGACTTTGTCACTGGTTTGCAAGCAGTGTGCGTGCGTGTGTGTCTGTGTGTATAAAATGAATACACATACTGCGGAGTGTGCGTCTTCATTTAGCTCTGGAAATTTCGTGCAGGCCTTTTAATCCTGCCTGTGTGGTTTCAGGTTATGTTCACTGAGGAAGATGTGAAGTTCTACCTGGCAGAACTGGCTCTTGCTCTGGACCATTTGCATGGCTTGGGTATCATCTACAGGGATCTGAAACCAGAGAAGTACCCATGCTTTTTCATTTACTTTTTTTGTCATTGTTTAGCTAAAATAGTCATTTGATCTAGGCTAACATTAAGCATACACATGGGCTGGAAGTTGCTCTCCACGCTCATTTGATACCTTGGCATATATGCTGTGAACATAGACATTTGAGTTTGTAGGTTTACTTGTCCTTCCTTTTTACAGTTTTTTTGCTCTTAGTTGTGAGTTTGACAAGTTTGTTCCTGCAAACATCCATTATGCCCTGGGCACATTTATTGTTTCCTGCACATGTTCTCAGTGCATAGTCAAGGTCTCCAGGGAATCACAATTGAAGCGATATTTACACAGTAAAATGAAAATGTCTTTAAGTAGAAGGGGCATTAAACAAAAATAGAAAGAGACTTGAATGGGAATTTTTGTGTGTAGTTGACACTTTTTGTGGCTCTGAGGTGCACGGAGAGGAAAGACAGCACAGCAAAATGCACTTTGCAGTAGTGATTGCAGTGGTGACTGTCTGCACAGGAAGCATTGTTGTTGGCTACAGGTCGACCCCACTTCGGGAGGAAAGAGGAAAGTGTCTGCATTACTGATTGGGTCTGGCATGCTCCATAAGCACAGGGCGTCTACTTTGAAGTCGATATTAGTGGTGGAATGGCGGTGCCATTCGCACTGAACTGCCAGGTGGCAAATCCTGCTGCATGCCACTGCAAAATCAATTGCTTACTTTTACACCACACCTACACCAAAAGGTCCTTGAAAAACTTTGGCAAGAACGAGAACTTAAGCCGGCACGTGTAAAAACGAGGGTTATGGAAATATTTGAACTGTCGAATAGTTTTTGAACAGAAACTGCTTGTTTGATTTGATTTGCACCATGAGTCTCCGTTCGCTGTCCAGAACAAATATCCAAAAATTGCTCTCCATTCCTGCTATCTATTCCTGCTGTCCAGAAATTACGATAGAAAACTGCAGTATTTCTGAGTAGCACTTGCCAGCTTGACAGGCATCGTTACCAGCACGCGTGCAGTGAAAGAAATTCATTGATGGCCACTGTGAGCTCTGGCTGCTCTGATGTACGGGGCTGCAGTGCAAAGCGTCTAGTGTGTCTGACGAGCGAGGAGCGCGGTTTCGGGAGGAGTCTGATCCCTTCTAGCAGCATGCATACTGGCATCGACGTGTCACCTCTCCCCCAGTCCTTTTGAGGCCGTGAGGCACTGTCTTGTCAAATGCGCGTTTTTTTAGAGGCCAGTTTAGCTTCGACCCAATCCCAATTTCGCGACCTGCTCCCAGACCAGCAGCAGCACTCCGCACAAATCGCCATACAAGATCAGCCACCTCCCCGTTTCCCACGGTCCCCGACACATTCATGGCTGAGAACCGCTGGTGTAAGGGACGGTGACACCCGCATTTATGCCCGAGCGGCTCCTTTTTGTTTGTGAGCTTTGTTGGTGTGCCGCTTTGTCTTATTCTGAGTAATTGAAGAGCAGAAGCACTACCTTCGGGCTTTAGTATAAGTACTAATATCATTCTTGCAATTTGCGGAGATTTTTTTTTTTTTTTCATCCTGAAGTTTTTCTTAGAGCAGTGTAAATATGAGATTTGAATGTCGGGTTGCTGATTTAGTGCCGCTGAGTGGTTCAGTTTCGGCTCTCCTCCATGTTTGGTTTAAATCCCACATTCAAACCAAGCAAAATGAATGGCACACTCTCCTTTTGTGCCGTGTGTGTGGTCATGATTGGGGAGACGACGTTCAGTATCCTCCCCTTCTGTGCAGCATTCTTCTGGATTCTGACGGCCACATAAGCCTGACGGACTTTGGGCTGAGCAAAGAAGCACTCAATGACCAGAAGGCATACTCTTTCTGCGGCACCATCGAATACATGGCCCCCGAGGTCATCAACCGCAAAGGACACACCATGGCTGCTGATTGGTGGTCGTTTGGAGTACTCATGGTGAGCATGGATTTCCTTCTCACTACTGTGCGCCATTGTAATGTGAGGGAGGTGCTTATTGGTTGATACTGCTTTTGCCACAAAAAAGGCATGCCTACCTAAAGGCTTATGTAAAAGCCATAAACAAAAAAAAGGAATAACTTTGCTAGGGACCAGACACAACCAAGAATTGACCGGTTCAATGCGGGCTGTTTTTCGTTGCCATGTCGTATCTGTCATTTTCGTATTTGTACGCAAAACCTGCAGAAACGTTTGCATATTTCATAGCTCCCATTTTTTTAACTTCTGCAACCAGCCACATTGTGCAAAGGAAACGGATCGATTTTTTGCAAACCTGATAGTTGCTTCGTGCAACAAGTAATGTTTTGAATACTAGATCTTGGGTATCATCTGCTCATTCTTTCGTGCGTAAGCGTGGGCGTAGATTGTGAACAAGTACTACAAACAAATGCACGCTAAATTGTTTTTGAGTTTGTGTGTGCGTGCTCGTGAACGCACATGTTTGTGAAGATGTACAGCCACATGTACAACATTCACTGTTGTCTGCTTTCACAGCTTTAAAACTCAAAACTATACAAGCAATGGGCCTAAAGGGCCAGCATAGTTTTGAGGAATGGCCAGTTGCTGATGGTCCTGGGCGGCTTGCAGGCTTTGTGTTTGCTTTTTGCTTTGTATCGCTGTCAGACAAGTGGTCTAACCTACCTGGTGTTCCCTTAACGTTTCCAGTTTGAAATGCTGACTGGCGGCTTGCCCTTCCAAGGAACCAACCGGAAGGAAACTATGATTCAGATACTCAAGTGAGCATGTGTGGGGTTTTGGCAGTGCAGTTATTGCCGCCCATTATTTGTGTGCGGTGCTCATCCTATTGTCTGCTCCTAGGGCGAAGTTGAGCATGCCACAGTTCCTGAGCCCTGAAGCGCAGAGCCTCCTCAGGGCACTGTTCAAGAGGAACCCTGCCAATCGGTTAGGTGAGGCTAATCTTATTTAATCACTAGCAGTACTGTTTTGGAGGCCGCTGCTCTCTTGTGAAAGAATTAGAAAATTGAAGTTTTGTTCTGAAGGATATACCTGCAAAGAAAACTTGTGGATCTTCCCGAACGGTAGCCCTCATACAAGGTGAGAGTGGAAGGCCAGCCCATCGCATTTGCATTGAACAGCTACGTGCTACATGCTTCCACAAGTGTCGGTGAGCACTTGTTACAGCTTGCTTATTAGAAGTGCTGATTCTTTCGCATGACCCTAGTTGAAGTTGAAATGTGTGAACTGAAACACCTGGGGATTTGATGCTTTTGGAACCTTAAATGTGCTGGTTACGTCAATGTAAGCTGTCATTCCAGTACCCTTGTTGCTGTGACTTGTGTTTTCTCTACTAAAGGAGTGTAGGCACCTAGTTTTCTGTTTTATTCTTTGTAATGGTATGTAAGATTACTGATCATCGCACGGATTACCACATGCTATTTGCCTGTGACAGCTTATCAATTCATGCTTAAATTTCTTTTTCTTTTTTTTTCTTTTTTGCTATTTTCAGTTCGGTGTCAACTTCCGAGTGATGGCGGTGATATCAAAGTTGAGTTGAGGTCACTTGAGGGATGAAAGACCTGTGATATTGTCACTCTTGTGTCATTTTAATTCACTACAACTAATAAAGTCAGCCTGGTTCAAGAACAGAAACCACAAGTGAAGAAGCAGCAGTTATAATGCAGTTCATCTCTCAAATTTTAGAACTTAAGGGGCCCCTATAACATTAATAGCGATAATATTCTAATGGTAGAAACCCCTGGAAGTGGTCTTTGTGTAGTAGAACCCCGCTATAGTAAACTCTGATGAAGTAAAAACTAGGATATAGTAAAGTGAAACTGAATTCCCAGTTCATCTTCCATGACAACTGTGCATTTTCCCCCTTTTATAATAAGGATACTTTTGGTAAAAATTTGTTATAGTAAAGTGCGCTTGGCCGCGGCGACTACTCCCACAATATGACATCTTTGCGCGCGCTCTTCCGAGAATCTCGAGGAAAAGAATTTTTGTATTTAAAAACAAATAACACCAAGTGTCCTTTTAGTTGGCTTTACCACCAGGCTAACAGCATTCAGGAGAAGCCTACTTTACGAAGACCTTGTAGCCATGAGAGAAAACACGAATCGTGTAGGAAAAAAAAAAAGTAACGCTATTTACAAACATGGAAAGGAGGCAGCGCGGTCTGCTCAGAAAGTAAAAAGTGCACCAAGAAATAGGGAAAGGGAAGAAACGGGCGAACATTCCCTGCACTCTGCAGCACAAAGCATGAGGCCGCGGAGGCAAGAAGTGGAAGTGCAGCGTGTGCGATATTTGCAGCTCTTGACTGCCACGCGCATTTATCATTTAATTGCCTTTTAAACGACTGAAACAGCAACTGAATGAACAGCAACAGCGACTGAATGAAAGGCTTTGATTTTCACATGAAATAAAAATTGGTTGTATTCGTAGCCATGTCCTCATGCTTAAGAGGTACTTCCGCTAGATGTAAGAAAAGTTGAACTGAAAAAAATTGCATGAAGAGATAAGAGAGAGAGAGAAGAAAGCTATTTCAGAGTGTTTTTGTCATTAAGCAACAAGACACAATCAGTAAGTGCCTATTTAACTACCAGACAGCATCATCATCTTGTCCACTTAGAAAACACAATCCGGGAGGCGTTCATCCATAGGAAACATTGTGTTGGGGTCTTCTTCGACCTGGCGATGGCCTATGATACCACTTGGAAGTTTAGTATTCTACGTGACTTAGCAGACCTAGGTATTCGAGGCAGGATGCTGAACTGTTTGAGTGCCTTCTTAGGCAACCGTACCTTCAGAGTCCGTCTAGGCACAACTTACTCCAGGACATTTATCCAAGAAAATGGCGTATCCCAGGGACGCATCTTAAGTTCAATGTTTTTCATAATAAAAATGAATTCTGTAACGAAAGTGATCCCCAAATCTATGATGTATTCCATTTATGTATGTGACCTTCAAATAGCATGCACTTCCTGCAGCGTATCAACCTGTGAACGACAAATACAGATGACCAAAAACAAGCTCTCCGCTTGGGCAGAAAAAACTGGTTTCAAGTTCCCCCCACAAGCAACAGTAGCCGTCCTGTTCACACTAAAGCAAGGCTTACAAATTGAACCTAAATTGTACCTGAACCGAACTATACTCCCTGTTAAACAAGAACACAAATTTTTAGGCATCATTTTTTATTAGAAACTTACATTTCTGCCAAATATAAACAGCCTAAAGAAGAAAGCTGCCCAAACACTAAATGTCTTAAAACTTAAAAAAAAAAAAACGCTGGGGTTCCGATTGTGAGTGCCTTCTGCAGATCTATCGCTCCCTATAGTGCTCTAAATTAGACTATGGGTGCATAGTGCATGGCTCAGCAAGGTCGTCATACCTAAAACGACTCGGTCCTGTTCATAATTTTGGTCTGCGCTTATCATCTGGAGCATACAGAACATCCCCTGTACCCAGTCTATATAGAATCAAATGAACAGTCTCTAAAGGATCGCATAACTGCACTGATGAGCACATACTATGTCTTAAAAATCCATTCCCTTCAGAGACATCTTTGCTACCCCATTGTCGGCAAATGCCCATCTAACACTTCATTTTACAACAAACTACATTTTATCAGGCCCTTGATATTACGTTTCGAAGATAAATGCGAAGAGTTAGCAGTACTGGACTCTATTCCTAACATTGCATTAAGAAATGACCCCCTGCCGCCATGGTACAACCTACCTGTTGTATGCGGCTTCTCACTAGCACACTTGCACAAAAAACAAACACCACATGATCACATACTACAAGAATTTTTCGCACTTGAAGAAAAATACGATGCCTACACTGAATTTTATACAGATGGCTCCAATGCAGAAGCACAGGCAGGAATTGCAGTAGTTCAGGACACAAATTAAAAAATGGTATGTCTGCCACAGTGCGCCTCAATTTTCACGGCTGAGTGTTACGCTGTATCAGTTGCTGTAGAACAAATAATCAGAGAAAATCAAAAACAGCGTCATCTACACTGACTCTTTAAGCCTTCTCACAGCCATAAAAGCCAAAAATGCCCAAAACCCTTATTAGGAAACATCATTCATAACATATTTAAAATCACATCTCAGAAACAACATTGGGTTCTGCTGGATCCCAAGCCATGTTGGGATTGATGGCAATGAAACAGCTGATACATGCGCTGCGGAAGCCTGATGTGGAGAAACAAAACAAGTGAGCTTGCCGCACAGGGATTGTTTGAAGTTATTGCATAAAACAAAATTGAGATACCCGCCGGGGTGGCGCAGTGGTTACGGCGCTCGACTACTGTTCCCAAGGATGCGGGATCGAATCTAGGCCTCGGCGGCCGCTTTTCGATGGAGGCGAAAAGCAAGGCGCCCGCGTGCTGTGCAATGTCAGCGCACGTTAAAGAACCCCAGGCAATCGAAATTTCCGGAGTCCCTCACTACGGCGTTTCTCATAGCCTGAGTCGCTTTGGGACGTTAAACCCCACAAACCAAACCAAAATTGAGACATAGATGGCAGGCTGTATGGGAAGAACAGGTAAACAATAAATTGCATTCCGTAAAGCCCTTTTTAGCAGAATGGAAGTCCAGTAATCATCAACGTTTTAAGGAAGTAATTTTATGTTGCGTATGCATCGGACACACTCATCTCACTCACAATTTTTTATTAACAAAACGAGACAAACCGCTCTGCGGAAGGTGAACTCACAGTTAACCACGTATTAATTGCCTGTTCAGAACTAGATCTAAGAAAAAAAATATTTTACAAAGAACATATCCCATTACACCCCATGCTTCTTGATTTTGCCCCAAATTTTAGCTTCCTTCAAGACCCAACATTTTAAACAAACTATAACGATCGCTATACCATTATCACTATCATCAGTTTTTACCTTGTCTTTCGTGCAGCATAGCCTTGGTCACTTTTGCGCTATAAAGCCCAACATAACTAGTAAATTATTTTTAGGGCCATGTCATCACCAACAACTGATGTAGTAAAGACCCTAATATAGTAAAGATTTTTGCTGGTCCCAGTGCTTTACTCTAAAGTGGTTCTACTGTATTAAAGTCAAATTTAAAATTTTGGCTACTGCTCGCAACCGATTAGGGCGACACTCCTCTGCGTGCTACCTTCCCAATAACGTCATCGGGGCTTGCACGTATTGGACGCTTTCATGTGACGAGGGCGCGGTGGAGCGCTGTTGCGACTTGTTGCCTTCATGTTCTTTCTTGCGCACCAGCATGTGCCGAGCTGATGGGGTAGAGGAGAGGCATCATATTTTATCGCCGATATGTTCGGCGCTAATGAAGCTAGCCGAAAAAAAAAACATTTCTGTTACAGAGAGGACTGATGGGATACCTATTAGTCACGCGCATTTTAAATTCTCGTTTCAGTAAATGGCTTTTCGTGGGCCCTTAACTTTGACGTTGTAGCCATCGCTCAGCTGTTGAAACTAAAACCGAAAGAAAATTAGCAAGAGCAACAATGCAAATGTATTTAGTATCTATGTTCCTTTAAGCCAATGCAGCACATAGGGAAGAGTAGCCTGCACTTGCTTTGCTTGCATTGCTCTATTGTTTGTACCCTCAAAATCTTGTTCAACATGAGCTATGCGGCTTCGAAAATAGGTGGGCAGCTTTCTTTGGAGCCGACCCGCACTAGCTCACTAGGCAGCAAAATATACCCCTCCAGAAATTTTGCAGATCACGCTCTGGAATATTGTGCTATTGCACAATTACTCATACTAATTTATAAAGATTATACTACAATACTAACCAGCACAGCATTAGTGGAGGCCATTTTAACGTTTGTACAATACGTCTTTTTCATCCCTATGACTGCGCTGCCTGTCAAGAATACTACAAGGAAGCTTATGTGAGCCTTGTGTGCTGCATCTCCCCGATTTTTGTACGCTTCCACAATGCACATGTTATGACAAGTGCATTGTGTGGGCTGTTGATTAGTCGCAAATGGTGTGTTCCCATGGGTCTTCAATGGTGTGAGTTTGTAAAAGAATACGTTCTGGCGTGGTGGGCAGCTCAGAAACAATTACTTCAACGTAAAGGTCGGAACTGAAGCCGTAACTCGGGTTAGACGTGCCTGAACTACTTGCGTCGCAACACTGCGAGGAAAGCTCCTCTTGCATAGCCATTGTATAGAAGATTTTAGTTTCGATGCCTGGGCGCAGGCATCTTAGTTTGATAGTGGCGCCCCGTATGAGTCAAACTGGAAAAGTTTGTTCCGGCTCCTCTTGATGCAATCTTGGGCTGTGCTGTGTGTGTTGATGCTGCGATGCAGCAGTGTAGAAGTGCTATTTCGCAGTGCTTGTGAACGCTATCCGACACCTTAGTGCTATTTTGTGTTTTGTTTGAGCATGCCAGCAAAATGTATACCATCTGTTTGGCATGGCGGCAGCTTTTGGAAACAGCACTAGCGGCCGGGGCAACTGTAAAGGACTGCACTCCGCTTCCACAGGCCGAACTTGTCAGAGTTAATTGTGAGGGTGTATTTGTCATATCTTTCACGATACATGTATTTTCAATTATATTTTGTAATCGCAATGATAACTACACACACACAGCGAATTAACCATACGGGCAGCTACCGAACGCTTTCCAGTCATCGCCGCATTGATTTAACGTGAAGTACGACCCATTTCATGTCGTGTATTGCCTCTTGACAGTGCACATTTATATTCGGTGTTGCATTGCTTTCATTTCGCGTTAAAGACACGGACAGCGTTCACCGCGGTTATGCTGCTAACCGCTGCTATTGCGTACAAAGCTTGGCGAATGCATACGTGCCTATGGTGCGCCGGTGCCCGAATGCGAAAAGCATACGACCGAGCTGTCCCACTTCAACAACATATTTGCAAGTTAAACCACGGTTCAAGAATAGCATATAAAAGAAGTGTCTAAAGTACCATCCATCGACATTTTTATGCAGCCTTGGTGTATGTCTGGCGGCACAGCAACATCTTATTCCCATCTCGTCGTAGCAGCATCATTTGCACGACGTATTGTTGAGCAAAATGTAGAAAAACGTACGCTCTCAGCTGCACCATGAACGAAGGGACAAATTGGCAGCACATGCAGCAGCGCTTACGAAAGCAACGCCACCCGCTGGCACGGCGAACGACGGCACTCTCACCGAACACTACTCCCTAGTCGTCGCTAGGCCTTAAGGGGGGACACGGGTCTTTCGGACCAAAAAATCGCGAAAAAATCACTTTTTAGAAAATGTGATTTGCGAAATCAGTAGCTCTTTATCTACCTATCTGCTAAGTTTTTCATCTCTAGGGTCGGTATTTTAGTCACAATGCCAATTTATATAATCGATGTCGCCTAAATTTAGGCCGAAAACGACCCCAGAAACAACCATTTTCCGCGAGGCGGAGCTCCCATTTTGTGCACGGCACCGTAGCCATCTTGGTCTCATTCGAAAGAGCCGTCTTTCGTCTTCAAATTGCCGCCTCAGCTGTTTACATTCGCCTATTGGTCGCATAAAAAATAGCAAAAAAGAAAATGTGGCATTTGCAATCCCATTGGCTTTCGGGGTGCACGTGACGATGAGGCGTCACCGCATTGGCGGAGCTGGCTGACGGCGTCTGCTCGGCGCGCCCGAGCCGCGGGGAGACGGCGGAAACGCGACGCCGGCCGCGCTTCGTTCCGAACCGCGAGGTGCGTTCACGGCAAGAATTTGTGAAATAAATGAAAAAAATAGTTGAATAATCATCTCAAGTGATGCCCTGCCCTGGCTGTGCGCGCTCAGGCCGACGAAAGTCGTGCGCCGAACGATCGTGTGTACGAGCCTGAAGTAGGCCTAGAGTGTTCCCCAGCACGGGAGACTGCTACTGTCAGCGGTCGCAACCGCCACGACAGTGATATCGCAGGCCTCAGATGAGTGGAAAGATAAGCTCAAAACAAGAAAAGCTTGAACTCGCGCCAACTCCAGCAACGAAGCAGTAGACGGATTGTTTTCGTGACGACGACGGCAGCGCGGCGGACAGTCCGCTTGGCGAGGCGGAGTTCACGATCGTCAGATCTAAACAGTTTGCCGAGATTGGCGAAGTGTAAAACATACGGTGGTGATATTGGCATTTAAAAATGTGAACGGGGATAAGAAATCGCCGTCACACTTATTCTCGAATGCGTAAACTGCGGGACACGTCGTCTTCGTACAGCTCGCCACGCGTTTGCACCGATCGGACCTCGTTCATAGTCCTTAGTGAATGCACTTGCTTCCAGTGCAATGCAGAGCACTGGGAAGCAGCAAACAGCTCCAAATTACATTTCTTTTCTGCAATAAACGTTCCTCACCACGGTCTTGATGCGAAGACGCAGCGAAACGGCGTGCATAAAAAAAAAAAAGTCGCTGCCTGCATGTGACTCGCGCAGCGGAAAAAGTGACAACTGAATGTGCTGCAACTGCAAATCAAAATGAAAGAAGCAACACTTGGACGTTAGAAAGCAAAGAGATATATTCCTGGAGGTTTATAGCCATTTTAAACTATAAATGTGTGCATTGCACCAGTGAATGTCTGTTAAATAATCCTCTGTTTCTTTTTTGCTCTGTCGACCACTTGCAGTTTGGCGGCCTTAATTGTTTCGCATCGGAGGCATATCCGATGGCGCTTTATAATTGCTCAGCGCTAGAGCAAATGGTCTCTTGTCGAACTGTTGCCTTACTGCCGATCCCATTGTATCAGTAAAAGAAAGATGTCAATTTTGGTGACATCTTAGCAGCAGAGCCAACGTGCAGACGATGAGCCGCGCGCCACACCAGCGGCAGCTGGCTGTGTTGAGAAGCTTGCTTGTATTGCAATTATAAACAACATGGTATAAGTCGGAGATCTGCAAGAAATATATATACAGTTGAACCCCGTTATAAGAGGCACGGATGTAAGAGACAATCGGGTATAGGAGACACTCTTCACCCACTTGGTTGGTTGCCCTATCTCTCCCATTAATTTGACCTCTTTTGTAACAGACATCGGACATAGAAGACAATTGGTTATAAAGGACGAGTTATCCTTGCATTCTGGTCAACAATCTCGCCTGTAGCAGACATTTTAACCTTCGATGCAGTGCCATCGGTCGCCAATCGCAGTTGCGCCCATTGTGGAAGCAAAGGGGGACGATAGAAGTGCGCAGTCACTATTTATTATAACTTCAGCAAAGCCAGAGTGGGTCGGTCAGCTATAAAATACCGACGAGAAGCCCCTGCAAAGGGAATGCAACATAGGAAAGCACTTCAAACTTACCGCCAAGGGTACCAGTGCGACCGCACATGCGGGCATCTGCCCGAGGCAGCAATACCGGGAGCGTGAGGTGGGCACTCTCGTTCGCACAGCTCCCAATCAAGAATCACAGGTGTCCTGCCCTACTAAAAATACCTACTTTGAAATAAGGGCTGATCAGAAAATAAAAACATGGTACCCTGCTTATAAGAGACTTCTCATATAAGAGACAAAAACTGCTCTCCCGTACATGTCTCTTATAAAGGGGTTCAACTGTATACATATTTTTGCTGTTGGCTTATTGTTTAAGTGAAGAACAAATTTTAGCATGCTCTTCTGGCCTTGGCAGAAGAGATCCACTGTATCATCGGCGCGGAGGGCTTGTGGTAGGCACCGCCTACCCGGCGTGCATGTTTACTACAGCGAAGGAAGTAAAATGGGCCTCATATTCGTGAGTTCATCATTGGTACTAAGTCTGTCTGTTTTGCACAAAACGTTCTCATAGGCGAATTAAATCGGGATGGACTGGAAAGCGGGTAAAGCAGAAACATATCACAGCCGCACTCGGACTGTTGTTGCATGCTTCCCGCATATGCTCTCGGCAATCATCTTGCGACTTCTTTGATTGTTTGTGCAGTCCACGAATGCGCATTGCTGTCCTGATGACATTACCACTAAAAGGGGCGCTACTAAAGGTATTTAAATCTCGCAGATGACAATATGACAATATACTCAGGTGCAAAGGCCGCTCTGCTATGCATGAAGCGTGCAAATGCGCAGCCCACTCGGTACTGGCAACAATGGGCCGGTGCAATGAATCTAGTTAAAGTATTTTCCTCCTCTCCTGCTTGCTCTCGGTAAAACGGTTTATAGTTATGCTTGTTGCAATCTCATTAAAGGGACACTAAAGAGAGAAAGGAAGTGGGTTAGCATCAATAGAATGCTAGTTCCTGATTACAAAAAGACCACTCTTACTGAAAACAGAGCTGTTATAAGGTAGTAAAGAAGAATAACAGAAATACAGGTATCGCCACCACAGCCAAACGGCCGAGGCTCGCAACTACAAATCACGTGACGCGCTAGGGATCCCGGAGGCTGACAAATGTGAATTACGTTGCATGTTTGAATGCGGTAGTACGTTTTTTCTCAAACATGATAACACGCTTTTATCATACGTAAACGACGGCGAAAAGACAACGTAAACGTTGCAAGGCAAATGCAAAAATATACTTGGAGGCGCCACAGGCGCCCACTTCAGTTTTCGTTATGTTTCGGCTCAGGCATTTCGTGCGCACTCGGATAGTTTGTTTGAATCTGCAGCGCCTGAATTACGAGCTTGGAGCAGCAGATGCGCCTTGATGGTTCCCATTTGAGCATTCGGAGGCACGAGCGAGCGAAATCCGCTACCGCCGACACGCTCCTTCGTTCACACTTCTGCGCCAACATATCGCCGCCGTTGCCGCTTCGACTGCAACCTGACCGCTTGACTGCAGCTACGTACGCCACGAAAAGCATACATATGCTAAGTACCGAAGGAAAAACGCATTATCATTCAATTGTTCACTAAATCATGGCACATTTGACCAACATATACTGCGTCAACAAGACCTTCAACGTGCTATTTGCAGGCGTCGTAAACAAAAGGGGCATACTTGCCGCTCATACCAAGGAGAGCGTCGATATATTGCGCTCGTCGCCCGGCGAAAAAAAGGGCCTCTGGTAAAAAGTAAAAGCTAAAAATAACGAAGCACCAGAAATACATTACAAAAGTAAAAAAAAAAAATCTATTTGTAAAAAAAAAAAAAAAAAAAAAAAACGCCAGAAGCGGTAAGACCCGAACTCGCTACTGCTTGCTCCGTAACGTTCGGCGCTAACCGCTTTGCTACGCAGCGCCACGGGAAGCTTGGAAATATTTCTAGTTTTTATGTCATGGCCCCTATTTACAATAAAGTGTTTCTGCTGCCGGTCTAAAAATTACAACTTCTTGATCATCGGCGCATGCTGCCTGCTCTCACGTCTTGCAACTAATGTTCTGGATGCCTATGCGCACTATATTGTGCACTGGATCCATTTTAACATGTGGAATTTCACAGCGCTGGCAAATGTAGTGGCGGCGGCACTTTGGTCATGTTTTGCTACCGTGGACGTAATTTTCGCTGAACACGGAGCTGTAGCACAAACCTTGAAGGAAAAAAGTGCGACGAAGCTTCAGAACTGACAAGCGCAGCAGCGAGGACACTATTTTGCTGGTAACTAAATCTTATTTGTATGTAAACATGTCAGGAAGCGTTGCGATGACCGAGGGCTCGGTTTGTTTATACACAGTGCAAGAAGGAGCGCAAAAGCTTGAGAAACATGTAAAGTATTGTGCATTACAAGCGCTCTATGTTTTTTTTTTCCTGCTTTATGGGCCCATCGCTCGGTAAATTACTCTCTTCATCGTTTTATTTATTTCGGCTGAGGCCGTCATTGCGAGTACGCTGTTGCCATGTTGGCCCTTGAGGGATGCGACGCCGCGGGCCGCGCCGGCTCGCTAGCTATCGCGGAGTCTCCGCGTACGTCATAGTGTGCGTCACTCAACTCCAACTACATAGTCGGAGGGCACAGTTTGAATTCGACCGGCGGGAACAAGAAAAAACCTCAACTTCTTATCGCAATATCTCGGCAATTATTCGATTTTTTGCTGCCGGATATGCGGCGACAGTGTCACCAAATGTAGTTTATTAGATTTTCATACCATCTTTGGCTGTCTACTACGCCTGTGACAAAAACCTGTTGGATGCCATCTGTGGGCACTGTTATGCATTTGAGTGTGAGAGTCATTGGTTTTCCTTGCCGCATTTTTGTGGAGATGGCTTTGTAATGACCCACGATACTCAATGCTTTTTTTTTTCCAAGGCTCTGGTCCTAATGCCATTGGTGACATCAAGGCACACCCGTTCTTTGCCACCATTGATTGGGTACAGCTGTACAGGCGAGAAGTGGTACCTCCATTCATACCAGCTGTGTCAAGGCCGGACAACACGCTGTACTTTGACCGAGAATTCACATCGAAGACACCAGAAGGTTTGCATGGTCTCTCTCTCTTTTTTTTTTCTGTCAACTCTCAAGCTCGGTGTTTTTAGCTTAACACAACTGGTTGGCCTAAGATATGTACAAGTAGCTTTGGAGAACTGTTCAGAGCAGAGGAAAGGGCGCATTTTTTTACGCCCATAGCGATCACTGGTTGATTGCGGGCAGTGTATTTCCCTCTCTTATAGACCTTTTCAGAAAGTGGTCGTGGGCGCTGCCATATTGAATACTGGGCTGTGTTGCTAGCACAGGAAAAGTTGAGAATTATCTCTCCCAAACCCGCCCCACAGCCCAGTCAAACCGGTTTCCGAGGCTCGTGAAAAGGTCTATTGGAGCTGCTTGAAAATGTGGAGGTTACCAGTTGTCTGTCTCACAAGTTCATTGTAGGGGCCTGTTGGAAGCTAGCAGTTTTTCCCAACTCTGATGTTGCTGACAGCGAGAGAAAATTATGATCTCCCATGAGTGCCAAAACCTGGACTTGAACAAATATCATTTGTGTTGGTTCTCTATATTTGTAGCAGCTGCTAGTATTGTTGGGGAGGCTAGGTAATAACATACCAGTTCATTACTGCTGGGGTCAATGTAAAGTACTGCATTTGTATATTTCATGCATGCTTTGTGGGCAGATGGGTCCTTGTAGCATAGCTGCAATGTGTATTGTTTTTCTTTTTTTTTGATTGAATTTTAACTGAGAGTTAACGTCACCTTGAAAATGCAAGGGTTCAAACCTTATCATTCTTACTTGTCTGTTCTCTTCTCTTCTATCACAACAAACCTCTCATTGCACAAAAGAGTTTACAGGTAACGCCCTTTTTTTTCTGCCTCAATCTCCCTGTGTAGTTTTGTGTCGTTTTTACCTATTTGGGTGTCTTTTCTCTCTCTTTTTTCTGTTGTACTGCAATTGTGGCAGACTCTCCTGGAGTGCCACCGAGTGCCAATGCCCACGAGTTGTTCCGTGGGTTCAGCTTCGTAGCTCCCAGTCTGACTGAAGAAGACTACGTCAACAGCAAGGACAATCAGTCCTCCAAATGGGTGAGGAGTTAGCCGCATTTGCATGCCGCCATTTATGGCACATCTTGTGATAAACATGACTGTGTGCCTTCAGTATTTAGTCTGATAGGCTCGCTTTGGGACCTTAAAGAGCCACTATGACCTTTTAAGCAAAGGAGACCAATGCTTCAATCAGGTACTGGAGATAGTCTGGGCAAAATGCTCCAGCGATACGTGTGCTGCAAAGCAGCAAAAATACCAATCAAAGCTCTCATCCTGTCCTTCGGTAACCAGCTCCCCCTTTCTCTATGCTGGCCCGTTGAGCCGCGAGGCTGACGTCAAGATGGCAACGACAACCATTGGTCCGTCTCGCTGACTGGTGGGTGAGGATGGGCGTACACCACTAATTGTGTCCGCCGCTCGCTGCGCGCTTTTCCCTTGGCCGTTTCGTACCCTCGCTTCTACTCCGACACGACCTCTCGCTTTTTCTCTCTTTTAGGAGATGCCCCACCTCCTGCCAAACGCGGAGGAGGAAGGGCAGTTTGGCTTGCGGAGGCTAGACGACCGGGTAGGAGAGTGAAAAACCTCTGAGATAGAATGGAAGGAGAGGGAAACGCAACATTTGTTGATTGCTGTGGCTGTAACTGCGTTAGTAATTACTCTTTTTAAAACCTTAATGAAGCCTCGGTCACCGGGGAAAAAAATATTTTCGACCGGAGGGCGGACAGTGGCCTTTTGAAGCCTCGCAATCTGCAATCTGCAATCTTAATAATGCTAGTTGGCTTCTGTTGTCTGTTGCTTAACTCAGTAGAAGGCCATTTTACGAAAGCTGCAGGCAGTTATTGTTTGGGTATGTTCATGCTCCCTGTGCTGATTCTTTTTATCTGTAGCAGCTGTTAGTATTGTTGTGAAGGCTAGTTATTAACATACTATTTCAGGGAGATCTTTGTGCTCGGGGGATATCCAGTAGTGGCAATGTGATGGTAGAGCTGTAATACAAAAAGAACAGCAACTAGGAACTTGCTCTATGAGTCTTGTGCTGTGTCGGGCTGAAGCTGGAGCAACAAAAAGGGACCATTGTTTGTTTAATGCAGCCCTGTTGGGGCATAAGTTCTGTACAGATGATGTGATTTCGCATCCTTGGTTTTTGGTTTCAGTATGGCCTTGCCTTCAAGGAAGCAATCACAAAGGAGTATGAGCTCAAGGAGGACCTTGGCTTAGGTTCCTACTCAACTTGCAAAAGAGCTGTGCACAGGGCAACTGGAAAAGAGTATGCTGTCAAGGTACGCAGTTATCTCCGGGCAAAAGATTCTTTTTAAAACTCCGTGGCCGAATTATTGGCTTTGCATATTGATGTCGAGGCAGAGTGAAAATTCACGGAGAGAACTGAAAATAAAGCTTGAAGGGCAATATTTACTTCAGCGTGTCAACCCGGTAGTATTTGGAATGTGAACACGTTTTGTGTGCTAATGCGCAGCATAAAAATGTACTATGTGCAACAGTGGTGTTAGTATTTTATTGAAATGCCATTCTTAATTTCAGATCATTGACAAATTCAAGAGAGACTGTCAGGAGGAAGTGGAGATTCTTCTGCGGTACGGCCAGCATCCCAACATCCTCACGGTTTATGATGTAAGTGGAGTTCTGCCTTACCAAACCTGTTAACTGTGGTTTTGGTGGTCTCTGCCGTTTCCTTTGTGCCTTTCGCGGTGCAGATCTGAATGGTTCTTCTGTGTCTTTGTTTTATGTTACGATTGGCTTTGTTGCAAACAGGTCTATCAGGATGCTACGTCCGTGTACATAATCATGGAGCTGCTCAAGGGTGGAGAGCTCCTGGACAGGATCCTAAATCAGAAGCACTTCAGCGAGAGGGAGGCTAGCGCTGTGCTAGAAGTTATTGCGAAGACTATGAAGTTCCTGCACGACAATGGGGTGAGCGCTGCCAGTGGCTTGGCCCTCTCCGTCGGTGTTCACCTGGTGCTAACATACTTTTGTGCTTAAGAACCTAACCTAACCTAACAACAGGTCTAACTTCTTGTATGCACTTCCATTGAGGAAGTGCATATAAGGAAGTGTCTAGAGATTGTGCATATGTTGTGTGCATGAAAAATGTGCTTTTAATGAACCGGAGTATATAAGTATAATGCACTCCCGTTATGAATCCTTGAATGAGACAAAAATGACAAGAATATCTGGTTGATCTCTCGTAGATTCAGTGCAAAAAAATAAAAAGGTCCCTTAACACCTTTTTATTTAATTTCTTTTCATTTGCTTAAGAATAACCTTCGCAGTGGCTGTGGCTTATGATGACTCCGCACAACAGTTCCCGTGCGGGCATTCTAGAGGCAAGCTGGAAAAAAAAGATATGGTACAGAGAGTTTATGCTGGGAAACATTTTTTGTAGGAGAGCGCACCTTAATAAATGTTAGAACCCCCTATATTCTGTGCTATTTTGGCTAGACCCTACTTGAGCCACAAGGAGTGCACATTGCAGGATTTCGAATATTCACCATTTTCTTGGTGTCTCAAAGAATCTTGAATTTAGCCATTAGAAGAACAACACTTTGCACGTTTCTGCAATGATAACGTCTGAATGTTCGTGCTGGGACATTTTCTAAGATTTAATCTTCCAAGTCTTTTTGGGCAGGCCGGTAGGTCTCTCCTTTTGCTACTTAGCACAAACACACTTTCCTCCAGAAGACAAATGCACGTAAAGCACACTACTATTCCTTGAAAGTTCCTGCTGAGTTGTTTCCTGTCTGGGGGATAATTTGAGTGCAAGTCCTAAGCTCCTGTCCGGTAACTCGTACCGTGTGGTCATTTGTGTGTAGGTTGTTCACCGTGATCTGAAGCCCTCGAACATCATGTACGCGGATGAAAGCGGCAGCCCAGAAAGCCTGCGCATTTGCGACTTTGGCTTTGCGAAGCAAATGCGTGCCGAGAATGGACTTCTGATGACACCCTGCTATACGGCCAACTTCGTAGCGCCCGAAGTGCTGAAGAAGCAGGGATACGACGAGGCCTGTGACATCTGGAGCATGGGTGTTCTCCTATACACCATGCTAGCAGGGTGTGTTCGGAAATTAATAAGATCTTTCGGCCTTCAGGACCATGCAGTGTTCCTTAGAGGATCACTAGAAAATATTTAGTGTACTGTAATATAGGAGAGTTTGTTGGTTGCTTGTTGCTTAAGTTGGCGTTGCTTGTGTGCTTGAGGGGGGGTTGAGGGTCTTGAAAACTGTCTTTATTTTTCAACATCTTTTGTTGAAGCTTAGCATGTGTGTGCTTAATAGAATACAGATTTCAAATGTAGATTCAAAATATCTCGACAGAGAGACACGATATGGCATAATAACATGCTCATTTCTCACGGGCCATTATGGTTAATGAACGCTGTTAGGAACTTGCACACATTTCAAAAAGTCCATTGCACATGGTAAAGCTAAGGCATTTCATATAATTCATTTTCTTGATCATAAATAACAAAGTTGGAAAGAGAAAAGAATGTGGCAGTAATTTAAAGTTTAGTCTAATTGCTAATATATCTCAGGAAAAAGAAAAGGAAAGCATTAGGATGTGCTGTGGACCTTTTGTATTGTCTTCATGTTCCTGCAAGAGGTCTTTTTAAAGAGAAATTACCATAATGGCCCGTAATAAAAGGCAACGCTCTCGTTCCTGATGTTTCAGTCCTATTTGCTCTGGAGAATTTATTTGCCCTGGACTTTTGTCCTGGAGAATTCTTTTTCTTTCTCCCCATTCAATTTTGCACCTGTCAGAAGCGCTAAGCTTGGCAGCCTGCCAAGGTGCCGTGCCAATAACATCTTTATCTTTGTGTGTTTCCTGCAGTGATTCTGTCTGGAGGATTTTGGCAGAGCACCAAGCTTTAGTCTCTTTGTGGCTTTGAGTAAATTGCAGAGCTCAACAATGAAACCGCGACTCTTTTCTACGGCTGCTCATGGTTTCCAGCATAGAACTACATAAAAACGGGCGCATACTCTGATCGAAAAATTCTCGTAAAAATTTTCTACAGTGTTTCTACCAAAACCGCTATGGAACCGAACACTTTAGACATCAATCTTCCCATTGCAGCGAAAAAAAATTGAGACCTAAATTCCAGTGTTCTGTCCCTTTAAGAAACAAAGTTCAGCACAAAATGGCAGGTTATTCAAAGCTCAGTAATAAAAGTCGGTTTTGTGCCAAGTATGTTTTATCCACAACTTTCTTGGGCCTGCTTTGGATAACACGATTTTCGGATAACACTTTTTAATTTTCAACTCCCATGAGAATTACATCAATGAGATTCTACTGTATTTTGTCTCATTTCTGGTGAAATGTAATTTGCTGCAACATACGTGCTTACTTCCGCCATCTCTCTTGCAGGCACACACCATTTGCGAACGGACCCAACGACACACCTAACCACATATTGGCCCGGATTGGAGAAGGGAGGTTTGACCTAATGTCGGGAAACTGGGCCAATATCTCAAGTCCAGCAAAGGTGCATATCTCTCCACCTTGTTCTGTCGTTCGCGGCCGGGTTCACTTTGGGCCCTGATTTTCTGCGGCAATCTTGTTGCAGCATCTAGTCCAGAAAATGCTGCATGTGGACCCCAAGCAAAGATACAGGGCAGCTGATGTCTTGGGACATGCCTGGATTGTGAACAAGAACAATCTTCCGGTCAGCAGGCTTTCCCATCAGGAGCCTCATCTGGTGAAGGTTGGTGCAACCCTTTTCTGATATTTTTAAAATTTTCAGCACTGAAATCCACTCCGAGATTTTTCTGCAAGACTTTTTCATGCCCACTTATTTTTTCCTCTCAGCAGAGCTGGCTTGAATGACCTTCCATGTCCTAGTTTATGTAGATGATGATAATAAGAGTTGAGAGGGAAGCATGCAGTGCGGATCAGAGAAATAACTTTTTAGTGGAAATCAATGTGGAGAAGTGGGCATGGGCAGGGCATTTAGTGTGAAGAGAGGGTAACCGATGGTGTTTAAAGGCAACGAATTGGATTTGAAAGGGGCCTCAGTTTCAAGATTTGTATCCCCACCCCGGGTGCCCTGTCTGCAAGTCCCGAGATGCTGAGGCTGATATACACCACCTGCTGTGGGAACATCCATTGCTGAAGGCGATGTATATCTAGCACCTGGTGGCAGCTGGTCTTTCCCCCCACATTCCGTTGTCATTTGCCACTTGGATGCAGGGACTGCATCATCGTTCATTCCTGGACTTCATTACATCTAACCATTTTTCATTTACGTGACCATACCCTTCATCAACCGTAACATGTCCTTTTACTCCCCGAGGTAATAAGCATTGCGGAGAAAAAAGTAGCTGGGGGCGGCAGAAAGTCGGATGTGCGGATAAGGTTAAGAAGTTCGCAAGGGTCAAGTGGATGCAGCTAGCACAGAATCAGGTAAATTGGAGGAATATGGGAGTGGGCCTTTGCCCTGGAGTGGGTTTAGCCCGGCTGATGGTAATGATGATAAGTGAATTTATATTTTATAGATATACTTATGAGGCGTTTGTACACCCCTTAAATATGCCCAAGGATGTATGTGGTGTGAAATATGGCCTGAAATATGGCCATATACAGTAAAACCTCGCAAGTTTGAGCCGTTGGGACCACGAAAAATATTCAAATTACAAACTAGGTTTTCAAGGTAACTAAGCACGCAAGAAAAATTTGCACCCAGGCAGGAAATTTTTGTTGTGGGAATGCGTCACCTTTATCAGATGGAAGTCTAATTGCCATGTACTGCTGCTTAAAGGTAGTCCTTGCAAAACTTAGCCCTTGCAGATCATGCACTCTATTTTATAGTTCCCCACAGGATGCATCTGAAAAAGCTAGAGTGCAGTTGCACGCGTATAAAGCAATAAACACATGGAGATGCGGAACAAGGATATGCGAGCTATACAAGGAGGTACAAGCAAGGACGTATAAGATATACAAGGATACAAGCAGTGAGCGCATGGAGATACGATACAAAGACATACAAGGAGATGCAAGCAATGAAAGCATGGAGGTACGATACAAGGACATACAAGAGATACAAGGAATTACAAGTACAGTAATGGAAGCCAATGAAGATCTGAACTGAAAAATGGCGCTGTCCCCTGCCCTCTGCAATCCAGCACAGCCTGACTGACTAGTGGCAAACTGAACTATAGACTGTCCTGTAGTTTGCGATCCTAGCATGCACGATTAGAGCGTTCTTCTGCGGAATCGGTGCGCAAAATAGGAGATGGACGATGGCACACACAGCCTTCGAAGTTGGCACCAAAGCGCGATTACTAAACTTCCCTAAGCCTTCCCATGTTGCCCAGTCCTGTGAGCGTTGTGAACCTTTGCACATGAATGAACTGCTTACTGGCACTGAATACCTCATCCTACGCAGATGTACTGATTGCTGCAGGACGCTACAGAACGTCAGTGTGGGCACTGTTTTTGAACAGTCATCAAAGAAAAATACTTTGGCTAGCCTTATCTCAGCCTCGTGCCATTCGAAAAGTTCATGAAGTATTCAATTTGGCCCGAATAATTTTTTTACAAAAACTAGATTGTTTGGTTAGTTTTAATAGAAGCTTACTGGGATGTTTAATTAGCTATTAGAAGTTTAAATTATTTGCGCACCCTTAAAAACTAGGCTTTGTGGTTTCCCAGCGTGCTTATGATGTTTTAACTTCATGGAGAGCAACCAGATATAGAATAGATAGGGAGAGTATGAAACACATTTTTTTTCAAAGGCTGTGCTTTTTGAGGCGACAGCCTTTCTACAGGGTGTCTCAGTTCAGTTCAGTCGTTCAGTCGTGTCCGACTCTTCGTGACCCTATGGACCATGTCACGCCACGCTTTCCGGTCTCTCACTATCTTCCTAATATCACATAACTTCATCTGCAGTGCCTCGAGGATGCCATCTAACCATCGCGTTCGCTGCCTACCCCTTCTCCGGCGACCCTCAACCTTTCCCAACATCAAATCTTTCTCCAGCGACTCCTCTCTTCTCATCAGATGACCAAAGTAGCTGAGCTTTAACTTTAGAATTTGACCCTCCAATGAGCAGTCAGGGTTTATGGTCGACAATATCGACTGATTTGATCTTCTGGCAGTCCAAGGAACTCTCAAGAGTCTTCGCCAGCACCACAATTCAAACGCGTCAATTCTTCGGCGGTCAGCCTTTTTCACAGTCCAACTCTCGCAATCCATACATCACAGCTGGAAAGACCATAGCACGAGTTATACAGATCTTGGTTGGCAGACTAATGTCTCTGCTCTTTGCTAGGCGGTCAAGGCTAACCATTGCTCTCTTTCCCAGAAGCAGGCGTCTCCTAATTTCATGGCTGCAGTCTCCTTCCGAGGTAATCTTGGAGCCCAAGAAGAGAAAATCTGTCACAGCTTCCACTTCTTGTCCATTGATGCTCCAGGGCTTGATAGGGCAAGACGCCATGATCTTTGTCTTTTTAATGTTCAGTTTAAGCCCAAACTTCTCACTCTGTTCTTGTACGCGCATCAGAAGTCTCTTGAGTTCCACTTCACTTTCTGCCATTAAAGTGGTATCATCCGCATATCTAAGGTTGTTGATACGTTTTCCAGCAATCTTCACTCCAGCTGAAGACTCGTCCAGACCGGCCTTCCTCATGATGCACTCTGCATATAGGTTAAATAGGCAGGGCAACAGTATGCAGCCTTGCCTCACTTCTTTCTCAATCGGAAACCAATCAGTAAGACCATGCCCAGTTCTGACTGTGGCTAGCAACCGGCAAAACCATCAACTGTTAGGGAAATTTTATGCACTGGGAAAAATATTGGTGAAATGTTGGGGAAACCATCAAAAATTTCGCCAAGTCAGGGAAAATGGCACAATATATTCTGCAGTGCATTTTAATTTTAAGCTGGCGCTCAGCAAATATGTTATTCATGCAGATTTTTTTTTTTTTTTTGTTGTGCTGTCTCGCCAGTGCGTCTGCTGTGGCGGCCGTGCTGCAAGGCGAGGCGCGATATACTTATTACTTTAATGCCAACGCATGGCTGAGCTGCCACAATAGAAGAACCAATACGCACTTGAGGTGGGTATTCAATAAAATATGAAAAAGCGCTGCATGAGAGCAGTATGTGACAAAAAACAGGAGTAACCGCACCGGCAGTGGCCAGCGAGCGCGCGCAGACATACTAGATTGGATTGGTTCAGCCTTTTGCGGGGTGGGTGGCTAGCTTGCTCTGAGACTGGCATCAGTGCGTTTTTTTCAGTAAACTTTTGCATTCTTAACGGCCATTAACACTGATAGCAGCCTTTTCACTATTGTAAATTGCAGAATATAATTAATAATTAGCTTTCTGTTTTGAATTATCTGTCTATGCTCATTGACATCAGCAGCTACATTTTTGAGCCTCTTCACTCTTCAGGAAATTTCAACTGAAATAATTGAATAAAACCTGAAAAGTCTGAGATTTTGAAAATAGAGGTTTGTTAGACACCCTGTTCTAAGTTCATGGGCTGCGGAACTATTCGTAGGAAGTGTTAGCACGAACTGACAATTGAGGAAAACAATTTATCTCTACTGGGAATTTAACTATTATCCCTCCGTTCCCCAGCAGAGCGCGTAAACCTTTGGGCCACGCTGGGCTCGTGAGAAACCAGTTGTAATTCTCAAGGTCTAGTGTGAGTATAATAGTAATAATGACAGCAACTATGCAGTCAGTGACACTTGTAAGAATGTTAGTAGCGATGACAGTGACTGTGCATTTAGTTTGCAATTATGATAGTGATAGTGATGATGATAATAGTAGGGATTGACAATGCAGTCAGTGAAAACAGTCCTCTAAAGCGGCTTTTGCCATTTCTGCTCATAAGCAGACTTAATCGTAGTTTTGTAATCTTTTAAAGGCACTAACATGACCCTTAGAAACATGTGTGAGGAACGCATTCTAAAACATTTGTCTAGTTTTACAGAAAACTTACACAGGCTGCTGTCTATCAGGCAGAAGTCGAAAAATTGCACTATCTTTCGAGCGTTTCTCCAAACTATGCAAACGTCTCGCATAGTCTGACATGCTGACGTATGTGCTAAATTTTTATACTGCTAGCTCTTTGACCTCATTTTGGGTTACCGTGAAAGTTGTTCACGCAAATTTATTCTACGGCATGCGTGCTTGTTCTTTAAATGCAGATAAGGTGGAAGGGTGAAAGAACTGTTCCGGCAGTCCTATGTTCGAGTTCATTGAGCAAGAGAAGTTGAGCTCCCTTTACTGATTGTTATTTTGAGACTGTGTAAGAAAAAAAAAAACCTCGCTGTTTGCCATCACAAATAAATAAGTAACCAAAACCTGTTTTCGTAATGTATCATTTCTTCATTCGCGCCTTGCATCTCTCAAATCAAAACAAGACATAGCTACACTAGCAGTACTACCTCGTTGTTGTGTACATTTGATAATGCAGCACTTCAGTGCAAACATTTTTGTATAATGATACAAAATGATTGCGATTCCACAGCAATGCTTGTTGCCTTTTGTCGCAGGGGGCCATGGCAGCGACATTTAGAGCCATCAACAACTATCCCAAGCCTCCTAACCTCGAGCCTGTTGCAGCATCCGAACTGGCAAGGAGAAGGGCCAATAAGGCCCGGCATCTTTCATCCACAGAGGTCTGATGCTAGAAGCCTTCTTGTGTTGTTGTTGAGGAGGGAGAAGAAAAACATCGACACTCCTTTGCCTTTCTCATATTCGGTGACAGCTTTGTTGGACTGGCCGGTGCAGATTTCAGCGTGCATTTGTCGGCTTTATGGAACCCATGCCCTTATGTTCCTTCATGTGTGCTTTGTTGTAAACAGTGGTCACGGAGCTGTAGCTGGAGTTTTTATGTTTGCAGACCTAGTTGTGTCTAGAGTAATGAGCCTGCATGACAGTTGCTTTAGCAATGCTATATCAAAACTGATGAGAGGTGATGCGAGGAATAGGATGAGGAAAACTACATGGTATGAAGAGTTCAAAAGTGCCTCTGTATGGAAGTTTTCTTTATAGCATTGGGAAGCAGATTGCCGTCATTAATCCCCCCCCCCCCCCCCCCTCCCCTTTTTTTTCTTGCAGAATTGATGAGTTGTCAAAGCAGAATTGTTTATTATTGCTTTGACATTTTATAGTATATATATTATATGTGTTCCTGTGTATATCTTTATTGTATATGTTGCGTATGCAATTATGCGTCACTGAAGTACCTTAGGTTATGTGCCATCGGATATCTTATAGGCTGAAAGTGATTTTTTTTTTCCTATGTATTTTAAAGTTGTTTTAATCCATAGAGAGTCTTGTCTTGTTTCAAACACTGTTGTTTGAAAGAACTTGCAAAAACTTTTTGTTGCATGGAGCAGCTTGGTGAACCTGCTTTTCAGAGTTTCACTTGAAAGGTGCAAGAGCCGATTGATCCATGAAACTGGAATAGGGCTGGTGACTGTTTGCTTGAGAAAAGGATGCTTTAGGCATTAACAGAGTGTTCCTGTACAGGTTTCCCTTTTCAAGATGGCTCTGATGGGAGCAATCAAATTATTATTCCCTTTGTGGCTGTTTGTGTTGTTGACTGCGGAGATAATAGAATGAAGAATGTGTAGAGTAAGGATCTTAGTGTATATGAATGTTCCTTGCACCAGTTCATTGTTTCAAACTAAATACATTGTCCTTTTTATTTGTTCAGTTGGTGACATTCTGGTTTGTGCTGAAATGTGCCAGCCATGTCATTGAATTGTCAGTGGAATGACCAATGATCATCAGCCCGTATGGGCAGTGTGGATCACTAGTTGAGCTTTTTCTTTACTCCGTTTTTTTGTTTCCTCATCTAGCTTTGTTTTGGGTTAACACTTATAAAAATGCCTGGTCAAGAAATATAAGCGAAACATGGAGATATTCCATTAAGGTGGGCTTAGCTTAAATGGAAGTAAGCAACGTCCTTGGTTATTAGCTTACACATCTGATGTGCCTACTGTAACTCTGCATTTCATAATTTTTCAAGTTACATTGCCTTAAGTCAGAAGCAAGACTTGCTGTGCCTTTTTAAGTTTCTGGAGTTCCTGGGCTGCAGCATTACATCCTGTGTTCAGGCATTTCCACTTTGTACAGTGGTTGTGTTTATAGCTGCGATAATGCTGGAAACACAAGGAAAAAAAAAATTCTTTTGCATTTCAACCGTGTCAATACTACCACTTTAAAAAAGTGCATTTTTGTCTATTGCCGTGTTGTCCATAATTTCATGCGAAATTTGTTGTGCCATTGCACTTTTCACAATGTGTACAATATGTGCAGATGCGTTGCTTCTTGTGTTGTGAAAGCCACAAGCCCAATACCTTTGTTTGTTGACGGCTGGAAAGGGTATTGCCTTTTACACATTTGCCTGAACAGTCTGGGTGCGTGACATGCTCGAAATGGCGCCAGCATTACCTGGTTTACCAGCTGATAGACGGAGTGATAGACATGTTGGACAGCTGCACACAACGACACTTGTGTTGTATTGAGTCTATAGAAGCGGCTTTTGCATTCTTCCAGTTCGTGGTAGGCTGGGCCAGAGAAACCGGATTTCGAATTATTGCTTGTACGGCTAAAACTCCCACTGCTTGAACCATGTGGACATAAGTCACGTTTGTAAATACACGCGACTGCACTGCTTGTGTTCACTTGTGAAGGCTGTTCCGGTGTACCACAGCGTTATCGGCACTTAGCCTATGTACCTGCGGAAGTAGCGGAATATCTGTCGCGAAACAATGTGCATATTTCTTTTTCTGAGCTAAAGCTCCCTTTATCCTCGTGAGGAGCAGCTGAGAGCAACGACTTAAAACAAGTGATAGTTTCAGCGGGTGTCGCGTTTTGATGCCTCGTCAAGTTGCACAGGTTGTAGGGGCCCATTGTGGTTTTGTGTGCTTGTTCTAATTCTCAATGTTTACAAAATTCAGTTTTCTTGAAGGCTTTGTGCATGAACTAGAGTACAGCCAGAAGCATGGAAACGAGTGGTCTTCGTTCTTGGTATTATCCACTGGGAAGATTGTCGCTTTCTGAATTGCTTGGAGCTTACCAAGATGCGGCAGCTCAGAAGAGACAGAGCAATGAATTGTGAGAAGAAACAAAAGAAAGTGCCAATGTTTTGTATTACTAGAGTTGAAAAGTCTTCTAAGCTGGAGCTGTATGAAAGTTTCACATGTACATAAAAGCACCGATTGCACACTGGAAAGATTCCCACGGATGGCAGAGTCCAGGGTGGCTTGGTTCACAATACGAAGGAATTCCGCTTCTTCTGCAGTGCTTCACTATTGAGTCGTATTCGACTGGAACTGTCGTGGCACTAGGCTCTTCTTGCCCTTGCCGTAGTCTTAATCTAGTGTTAAGAGCCGTCCAGGTTGTTAAGACTTGGATATTGATGCCCTTTCGAATCTGTCTTCTTACATCCGTACTTCTACTGTCTTGTGAGTGTGCATTGGGTGTGGCTACTTTGCAAAATTAGTATTGTGGATCATGTATTTTCTTCTGCACTCCTCTCTTTATCTCTTCTTCCTCTTTGAACCTTTTGAGAGAGTACAGAGTGTCAAGCGAATGGTCTACTGTGTCGAATGGTGATTTTCACGGCATGCCGACGACTCCTGAGAACAAAACCTTTGACCAGTTAGTGGGAACCTCATTGAATCATCTTGGCCTCCTTTGTTCTCAAGTCTTTCTCATCTGAAGTATGCTCCCGATAGGATTTGAAATTGCATTTTTTTGCATTTTCACTTTATACAAGAGTTAGGGCCCCTTTGATGGACGCGATACTTAAACCTTTTTAACCCCTGGAATCCCTCCCTGATGTCATGTTTTTGTAGATGGTTAGACTTGTATTGATGTGATTTCTCTTCCACGGCGTATGTTTCAAGACCCTATACTAAACAATAAACAATTTGATACATTGTTGACTTATTGGGAGTTTTTTTCTTGTCTTTCATGCCTGCTTTTTCAACACATCTGGCACAGGGCATTGTTAACCCACGATGTACAAAGCAACTTTGCTTACCCCACAACCTAACAGCCCTGCTGGGGTGGAGCAGTGGTTACGGCGTTCGACTACTGTTCCCAAGGATGCGGGATTGAATCCCGCTCTCGGTGAGGTGCCCGTGTGCTGTGCAATGTTAGTGCACAATTAAAGAACCCCTGGTGGTAGAAATTTCCAGAGCCCTCCACTACGGTGTCTCTTGTAGCCCGAGTCGCTTTGGGATGTTAAGCCCCACAAACCAAACCAAACCCACAACCTAACAGCAGCAATATATGCAATGGAATGTAGTTCTTTTTTGCTTTCTTTTTCTACATTAATGTCACAGAACAAGAAGTGCCACGAAGGCAAAAACTATCCAGTGTTCACAGTGTTGGTGTGAAGCCTATGCAAGCCAGCTGTGGCAGGTAGTGTTTAGGGGAATTTCCCTCCACTTGCCAACCGTGGCAGGTATCGTGGTTAGCACCATTCGCTCTCCTCTTGTACAGGGAGCAGTCAAACAAAGAATAACTCGGCACAACAATAAAAAGTGGTTCAAATAAGTCTGGAGTTTGGAGGTAAATTTGATGCAGAAAGAAAGACATATGGTTGCAGTTTTGTTAGGGAATCTGAAGCAACATTCAGGGGGAGCCATATTTTGTGGAAGCACACCTTCGCAGAACATGTGCTTGGAATATATGTCCTGTATGCGAGTTTTCCAGGTAGAATACTAGCCTTTCTGTGCATGCAGCCTTGGGAACAGATGATCATATCCCCTGTAAATTCTTGGAGGCCACCAGTATGATGTCTGTATTTGTTTGCCAACAGTTTTTGCCTAGTTTTATCCATTTGACATGCTATCCACACAACTGCACAAAGCAAACTTTGCATCTTCATATCAGAAATAAGGCAGTTTTTTATGCCACTTAGGTAATAGATTAGCAAAATGGACAGCGCCACAGCATGTCATCCATCACTTTGACACATAGATGTTTTGCCATCGCAAGTAGCATTTTTTGCAATTTCAGCCGTAATGCACACATACAAAATGGAGGTTATTTCTATGATCTTTCGAGAGCGTACTTGCAAAGTTTCAGAATTTTGATGTAGCCATATCCATTGCGTCACCTTGTATAAACAGAGCTAGAATGGCTTATTGGGCTAGTTGTTAAAAGATTAATTTTAACAAAGCAGCGCTCATGGATAACTGATGAGAAAAGGACAGACGAGGCGCTCCAGTGCTCCGTTGAAATGAGCCTTGCATGAAATTTTATGTACCCCTGCAAATGACCAAGGGCTGATATATGTATATTTTTTTACATTGCAAAACTAACAAATGGTCTTCCTTAAAGCTTGAATGTACTATTTAGGTGAGAAAATATTTCCTGTCAATGAAAACAAAAAATGGCATCTGAAAGTATTGTGGCCATTCAGCTGAAAATCTGGCATTGGCATGTTGAGGAAATTTGGATTGGGCGAGACCATGACATGTATATGAAAGAGATTCAAACATTACTTAAGACTATTAAGGTCATAGCATTGTTCAAACATTATGGCATGTAAAGATGTAAAGCAACTATACTGAAAAGAAATAATTGAGAGTTTGGGATCAAATAATATTGTGCAAGAGCAGTGTTACACAGGTTTTGCTCTTCTGTTACCTAGCTCTGTGTAGTGTGCTAAAATGCGAAACACTTCGTCACCATTTAAATTTTAACTTCCTCCAATTGCTTACGCTACTGCAGCGCCACACTGGGATTTGCCTTTGCCTCAGCAACGCATTGCTATGCAGCTGTTATGCAGTTGCTGTGCTGCTTCACAACCAAGACAAAATTTTGCTTGGGGTAGTGAGTAACCTCTCAATTAGCATATTTGCATTAAAATTGCAGCAAAGTTAACCAGACAGGCCCAGACCACATGTCAGACATGCTCTCTACACAGATTATTTAGACACATTTGCTTGACTTTGCTAAAGGGGGTCTTGTATCTCATAGTTTATTATGCCTACTGATGTAATAAGGAATTTAAAAGTACTAAATAAAGTGATAAGTGCAGAGAGGCTATGTCAATCCCTTAGAGGAACAGCATGCAGTCATGTCTCATAAAGGTCTATTAAAAGATCTGGCATGCTAATGCAGACCACAGGCTACTGAAGGGGCATTAATGGTTTAGAGTAATACCTATGAGGGTGTGCTTGTATGAGCACATTTGAGGCTCAGTGATGTGTTCACTGGCTCAAGTGCAGTGTGGCTAGAAGCAGAAATAAAATGGAGGAAATGAAGTAAAAGAAAGCATTTATTGATCGAAATGCTGTGAACACGTGAACAAAGTAAACTGTGCCAGACATTCTGCTGGCTCACTTAGTGATGCCAACAACACCGCAGGCTAGACGGGCTCCAGCATTTCCCGTGGTCTTGCTCAATTCATGACCTCCCTTTCCAAGGTCGTCTGGATCAGCATGGACCTGTTAGAAAGGAAAGCTTCCTAAAGTGCACACAAAAGCAGTGCCATAAAATGTTGGTTGCATGCTAGTCTTGCAGACCCTTGGCAATGCACTATCACTGAATCAGGAACGTCACACAGTCGAATGGTGACTGCGATCAAAAATTACACAAGTTGAAAACTTCAATTACGGACTGCAATGGAGAGAGAGTTCACTAGCTACTGGAGCTTTAACTGCTTGTGGCCTCCAAATATGGCTGCTCAATCTGTCGACATGGTTCACACTCACCACGACGGAACGGCCAATGATGTTGTGCTCTCCAATAAGGGAAATTATGCTATCCTTGATGTTTACCTTGGCTACCCCGTCTTCGCCAGCAATCACATTGCCTAGATCCCCAACGTGTCTAGTTTTCATGGAAGAGAAGAAAAGAGGTGGGGGTGTATAGGGGAGCAAATACAGTAAGCACACAAAATACATGTCGCAGCAAAATAATCTAGTTCCTGACATGCCTCACCTGTTAGTGTCGGCCGGCGCGCCATGCTCTTTGTTGTGGGGATTAAAATGTGCACCTGCACTGACACACCCTGCAAAAAAAAAAAAAAAAAAATAAATAAATAAAAATAAAACAGAGGAAAGAGAAGAAAAGAAAAAAAAAAAGGCTCGTAATGCCGGTCAGGATACAAACCACCTGTTACAATCGGAACAGACCAAGACGAAAGCCGTGCAGCAGTGCGCGCGCATTGTTGCACGCGATGAATAAAAACTAAGCGTAGTAGTATGGAAGTCATTGCATGTAATCCAAAAGGGGTTATGTAAAGAACGTACCATTAGTGTTATCTCCGAACTCATGGATGTGGAACCCGTGCAGTCCTTTGCCGAGGCCCTTTATTTCGCCGACAACTTCGACCGGCTTTCCAGCAGCCTGTAGAGGGGACGGCACCGTGTGTCAAATAAACCTTTGCGCGAAATTTTCAAAATAAAAGAGCCATTCTCAAGTACGCCGAGGGCGTTAACTTTGATTAGCAGGAAACACTTGAGAAGGAAACGTCCACCCAGACACAAGGTAATAGTGCCGTGCGCAGAAAGCTCCGGCGTAAACAAGAAAAAGAGAGAGAAAAAAAAAAACACATTACTGATGGAGCTCCCGGCAGAATAATATGCAAAATTACGGTAGCATTTCCCACAAGATGCGCAAGTACCCATTTTCAGAGTCGTCCAATGCTTTCTTAAAAGGTATGATTGATGGGTGCGCGAGCACAAAAACGCTGTGTGGACGGCACGCCACTTTCTACTCATTGCAACTCACCTCCTGCGTGAAGTGAATGGTCCCCTCAGTTGTTGCTGAGCCCTTCAACACACAGACAGCCTTGATAGTCATATTGAGAATTTAACGACTCAGTTTAAACGGTTAGTTATTCACAGCGAACAGCCGAAACTAGGAACTAATGCCGCAGACGCTATACCTCTTCACTCTCACTCTTTCCCGCTATCCTCACTCTCCGGTGCCCTCAGGCTCGTTTAAATACCGCGAAATGGTCGATACTGCGGCACCTAGCGTTGCTGATATACAGCCCTAACAAGACAAAATATCTGCTTTAAACAAATAGCAAAAGAATGTAATGAGCATGTACAAAATACTAAAAAATCTTTTAAATTTTAGTAAAATGTGAAATAAAAGTAATTATAGTATAATTTGCTTGCAAAATAAACAAAGTGGCGTTAGCAGCTCTTATTGGCTACTTTTAGCCAATTTAAGGAACATAACACTGCAAACGTGAGCAACATTGGTAACCCGCAAGCAGCGCCACCTTTTCTGGCCTTGTGCGTCGTCCATATTGCGTTGTGTGCAAGTAGGTCGCCGAAATTTAGTTGAATTTCATCTTGAAAACGCCAGCTAAGCAGTCTTGACATGCCGAAGAACAAGGGTAAGTGTCCCTGCTGCCAGCTTTGTTGGAACCTGCCCGCGCTGTGCCGTATGTGGTGACTCGACGCTGACTGCGATTCACAATGGTCGTATTACCATCTTCTGGCGTAATGCGCACAACGTTTTACCTTTCTGTCAGACATGTACTCTCTATTTCTCGTTGTTTTTGCGATAGAACGTATGTAAGGGCAATGAGAAATAACGCGTTGCCACTCATGTTGTAGGTAAACATGCGAGTCTGATGTAATGGCGCACGATGTGTATATGAGGTTGCCCCCGTTGTCAATCCGAGTCTGATTGTGTCGTTCTTTTCTTGGTATCAACTCTGACCTCTATTTAGCCTTTATGGTCATGTTGTCATCGTGTCATCGTCACTGGTCTTAGCTAAGGTATCGTGGCGTTGACGCCATATATTTCCGCGCCATTCAGCAATCAACAAGGATCAGTGCTAATTTTCTGTTAACAGTGAAGTAACGGAGTCACTAAAGCAGCCAGATGCTTTTTATACTGTTTTTTATAGAGTACAGTAATAGTTTGCGGCAGATAACGCCACTTATTATGGCACTTAAATTGTGTGTCTTAAGTGCTTCGTCATGTTGGCGCTTAATGCGAGTATCTTCTCGTTTTGTTTGTTACAGGAAAGGGAGGTAAAAACAGGAGAAGAGGAAAGAACGAGAACGAAACTGAGAAGAGAGAACTCGTCTTTAAGGAAGACGGCCAAGGTAAGTTTAAAATTCCAAGAGAACAAAAATGTCTGCCTGGCATTTTTGCTTACCAAAGAGCATACCTGGCGTCAGTGGACCTGTAGAAAAGATGCCGCCTTTGCTTTATAGCCGCAGTGTTGAAGGAATAAAAGACTGCGGGCTTTCACTCTGCTAACACGGGCCTCTCATTACCGATATTTGTAATACATTTATATCAATATTTGCTTTTGCAGTGAAATTGGAACATAGAGGTTGGTCATGCCGAGAATTGTTGCCCGATCAGGCATAGTTGGCTGTTGTGTTGTACTCGTTTGCGACTGGCAAACAGCAAGTGCATAGATCTGCGTCATTGACTTATGCAGAGACATTCATTGATGCTAAATCTGAATGTAGGTTAAATTGAGCAGCACAATTCTACATCAAAAGTTGCAAGTGTCAGCATGTGTTGAATAAATGGCTATCTTTGTGTATTATAAATGCACGGAAGAACATCGCCTTTCCTGTTCTCTTCACACAATGAGTGCTGCTATTATGAACTACAGCTTTTTCCATATGGTAGTTATAGCAGCTAGGGATTAAGGCCACTACTGCCCAGTGTTGTAGGTCCATGCAAAATAATTGTTCTTGTTGCCTTTTCATGCACTTGCTTTTTTTTTACACGAAACAGAATATGCTCAAGTCATCAAAATGCTTGGAAATGGACGGCTAGAGGCCATGTGCTTTGATGGAATGAAACGATTGTGTCACATTCGGGGGAAACTGAGAAAAAAAGTGAGTGAATTTCTATACAGTCTCATTTTGTTGTGTGCACCTTTTAGGTCTACTTCTGGGCCATGCTGTGTGGCTTGTTATGCATCACTCATATTGCGAATTTCTCCACTATAATATTCGTCCTCACGCGTCTTAAGGTTATGAGTTCCACAGACACTGCAAGGGCTCTGCCATGCAGCTTAAAAGCAGAACACGTGGGGTGGTGACAAAGGTTGTACAGGGTGTCTCAATATGAAAGTCGAGGCTGCCTTTACGAAGCGGTGCCGCTGAGAGCTGTCAACAAGTGGCAGCAAAAGAGAATGGGCAGTAGACACAGCTGACTGGTCCTGTGCGTGCGCCTGGTTTTGTCCATTCTCACTGGCCTGCAGTGTCCTCTCTTGTAGAGCATGATGAATATGTGCTCGCATGTTCCCTTTTATGTTGAGTCACCCTGTACATGCTTTTTATCGCTGATCAGGTTTTACCTAACCTAATCTTTGTGCCCTGTAATAGCACGAGGTAGCCACTTGGTAAAAAATACACGACCCGCACCTGCTATTGCCTTGATAATTGTATGAGGGATATTTTGTGAGGTTTGTAATGTTTTTTTGTGCTGGGGGGGTGTAATGGAGATTAGCACAAAAAAAGTGGTTTGGGCTCGAAACTGGACATGCCTATTTTAAAGCAACAAACATTTTCTGGTGTATGTGTATATATTAGCACCATCTGCTGCACCTGCAACTAGAAGTATGAACATTTTTGTATTTGGTATAGCATTCTGCAAGACCAGCTCCTGCAGTTCCAAGTACAAGGTCGCCACTGTTGCAAATGAATGGGGAGAAGTGCTCACAGTCAACCACATTCTAATTACGTCCCCAAAACTCTAGGCACTGCGGAGAAAGCGTTTTGCTATTTTTTTACAATCGTGCCATCCCATTCCACCCCAGCTCACATTTAGAAAATGCAATAGTAGAATTAAGTGTTTTTAGTTTCCTAAAACAAGGAGGCTTCCTATGTAAGCTGTAGATATTTAACACATTCATTTTTCCTTTTCCACCAAAAATAACATTTTCACCTGGCTCTTGGCACACGATAGCCTTAGTTGCTTATGTGTCATAAAACACAACACGCAAATCATGGCTTGTTGCATTTGCCTTGACAGTAGATGATTGTGACATGGCACATGGCAGAATTCAAATTAAGTTTTTAGTTTGCCCAGGCTTTTGGCCAGTTGAGTGCGCTGATTTTCTTTGCCTGGTGAAAATATGGTACCTTGCTCAGCGACAGTGGGCCATAGGCACCTCATTTGTAAGGTGTGGCATAGAGTTCGAGTTATTGCCACGTAAAATTGACTTGCAGCTGAGGGTGACACTTGTATTATCCGTAAGACCAGTTGTGCCACGCATTAAAAGCATCCTTGCACGATGGCATGGAGAGGATGAAAACAAGAAAAGAGATTAGGGAAAAAGTATATTGCAAATAGCTTAGTAAAAAGTGTGCCTTAGGTGGTCATGCAGATTCCTGTTACTATGTTCTGGCGTCGCTCCAACAGGATCAGCCCGCTGCCTGTTAGCAATATCACTGCTGAGTGTGTTGAGGACGGCAGAGGTTTAATGGCTTAATAAGTTTGCAAATATGCTGGGCTACATTTTCAGTGGTCACAGTTGGTGCAAGACAGATGATTGGATGTTGTTGTGAGAGCACTTTGTTTTGAACTAGGTTTAGCTTGGCTGATAATAATAGTAGCGAGGCATTTGTTGTTTGTCCCATGTGGTGACCAATGGCCCACATGTGGCAGTAGGAATGCTGGCATTTTTTCATTGGATGAGGTTAATTTTGTTTGGGTTACTCTGTGTCCTTGATGGCCACAGGTCATGCTGCTGTGGCATGCATGATGTGCATTTTGCCACATTTTTCGCTTGTCATCAAGCAAAAATCGTTTTACAAGCTAGGGGTTGAACTGCACAGAGATGCTTTTGTCTTGCTACACTTGTCTCAGTTCCTTTCATTGCCAGTAAATGAATTTGGTTTTGTGCTTCAGTATGCATTGCTAAAGCAAAATTTTAACTTTGCTATTCATGCAGATTTCGAAATGACTCTTTGTGACAGAGTTGTGTGCACACATACAAGCAGCTGAAAAGAGTTTTTTTTTTTATCTTTTCTTTCTTGGCCTGCAGTATTCCTGGAATTATGCCATTGTTTTCGTGTTGACACTGTTTTAAAACTTGTGTAATATCAAATATATAAATGAGAGGCCCAGAAATGTTTTTTGTTGCAATCGGTGCAGGCATAGACCTTTTATTAGTTTTTTGGACAGTCTTCCTTTTTTTTTTTTTGACTGGGCCATACTAATGCTTGTTCAACGCAGCTATTTTAACATAGAACCTTGCTTGATCCTGTGGGTAGCTCTAGATTAAATCCATCAGTAGTTGATACCCTGTGGCCAGCTTTCTATTTTTTTATTAGTATTATTTTTTTGGCATGCAGTCACTGATCGTTTATTCGGACCTCACGGGGACCACAAAAAGGTCCGTATAAAGAGGTGTTCGAAAAAACATATTCAGAAAAAAAAAATGAAATCCTCTATTTTTACGCATTTATTCAGGCTTAGCAATTGGCTTGAAGAAATTATGAATGTGCTGTTGCACGCTGTTCCGCTTCCATGTTGTGAGATCAGTTTGTATCTCAGGGAGGGTCGTGTGCGGTCACTATACACGGCTGACAGTAGAGTCATAGCTTGCACCAAGTCTGCATGTGACAGCAGCAGTGCTGATGGTGCTTCATCTTCAGACTCCAAGTCGTCATTTGGCGGGGCAGCACTAACCTGACAAATGATCTCATCGTTGTCTAGGTCTGCGCATGTCAGCACAGCATTGTCAACATTTGTAAATGTTTCAAATGGCACGATGTCCGGAATCACAATTCCACTACTGCGCAGGTCTCGCAGATCTTTTTCAGTGCCTGGGGGAAGCACATCGGACTGCAGATCCTGGGGTACTACGGCATCCGCTTCAGCAGTTGCAATAAATCCAGCGTGCTGAAAGCAATTCTGTATTGTGACAGGGGTCTCCGCTTTCCAGGCATCCGCAAGCATGTTTATTGCTGAGAGGAGGCTAGCTGCGTACTGCTCGCCGACGTCGACGCAAAGAATCATGCGACTCAACAGACGTGCTCTGTAGAGCACCTTTAAATTTTTGATAACGCCCTGGTCCATGGGCTGGAGGACGCTTTTGGTGTTGGGCGGCAGGAATTCCAAGTGGATTGACTCAAGATCATGGATGTGACCATGTGGGTCGCAGTTATCCACAAAGAGTAGCACCTTTAGGCCTTGTGACTTAACTTTCTGTCAAGTTTGCGAATGTAGTTGCTGAACAGCTGCTGTGTGATCCACGGTTTTGTGTTGGCTTCGTAACACACGGGCAATGACTCCCTTGAAGCATCTCTGGTTTTTCGACTTGCAACGGAAGCTTCTCCCCGTGCCTGACATGTTGCTCCCTATCATTACTTTGATCAGCTCATTACAGTAGTGTTTCCCTCCGTGGCAGGACCCACCGGACACTGTAACGGTCTTTTCGGGCAACATCTTATAAAAGAGTGCCGTTTCGTCGCAGCTATAAACACCATCTGGCGAAAACTGGCACAACAGCGGCTACAGGGTGTCAGAGCTGTAATTGGTGACAAGGGTCCAGTCGACGGCTGCACTCTCGCCACACATCTGCTTAAAAGCTAGGTGGTACCTTTTCTTGAAGTTAAAGCCACCCGTCACTGAACATAAATCCCTAGATGTTTATTCGGAGAGCGAGCGTCTTCGTTTTCTGCTTGAGGTCTCCAGACACAGGGATCCGCTTCGCGACTTTATCACGTAACCACATGTGGAGGGCTTCTTCGAGTTTCAGTTGGCTGCCGTCTGAAGTTTTTTCAGTTTTAACTGGAAGAAGACTTGGATGCTTCACCGATTATCCTTGCCTTGTTCTTCATATAATCCGAGACTGTTTGCTGAGAAATATTATATTCCCGGGCAAATGTGTTCTGAGACCGGCCGCTCTGTACTTGCTGAGCAATGGCAATCTTTCACCATTGTCATTGTGGCATATTTACCGTGCTTGCCTGCCTTGGCTCAATCTGCGCCGGCTCTGTCGGTGCCACTACACACTTCACACGGTGTTCCCGCAACTTCGACACAGCTCCGCACACCCAACCATCACGCCTACTCTAGTCACGCAAACCAGATGCATGACCCGATTCCCGCCGTGGTCTAGCACTAGCACTGGTGCCGTACACGAAAACAAAGCATCGGCTACTGGAGTGCCTAGACGTGGCTTAGGTGCGACCACTGACCGAAGCTGCGACAGCCACCTACCCAAAGACGCTTAAACCTCTATGGCAGAAACTATGATGATGAGTGTGAATTTGGCAGTAGCGCCACCCCGTGAAACAACGATGAGGCGCAATTAAAAACAAAAATGGCGTTCAGCGGGTTGAACCATGCAGCGGTGAGCACCGGGAGGTGCAAGTGCTTTCAACTGAGTTCACTCAAGGAATCTCCGAAAAATTGGACTAGAGGTTGCAAGGTGTCCAAAATATCGGCAATTATACATTACTGTCTATAGGGAGAGTGGCGGTGCCTTAAAGCAGTCCGGATAATCAAGTGTGTCCGATTTTTTGGAGTCTGAAAAATCAGTCGGCGACTGTACAGTCTTGCATAAGGCAGCAGCAGATTTTGACTACGTGCAAATGCTTGTCAGATTGTAGTAATCCCAGCTCTAAGACACTTTGTGCATTGAAAGTCCTCTTTGTATTGATGCTTGCTTGATCTTTATGGCTTCCATGCTTTCCTAATGGCTTAGCAGGTGTTTTTTCACTCATATTTATGGCTATTGCACAGTTCCTATTGAAAATTTGCTTTAGTTCCTTTGTGTTCCAAGTGACTGATGGTTGTCATTTTTTTATTTTGGCTAGTTTTTAGTTGCCCATCTAGAACATTCGTTGCTCTCACGACTAGGTCTAAATTTGAGATTTTCAGTTTTTTTTTTTTTTTAGCATAAAGCATCAATTGAAGTAATTAAAGGCAGCAGTTACCGATTCGCACATCTTTAACATGCCGGTTGTGTTTGCAGGTTTGGATAAACCAGGGTGACATCATTTTAGTGGGTCTAAGGGACTATCAGGACGCAAAAGCAGATGTCATCCTCAAATACAACCCGGACGAAGCACGAAACCTGAAATCCTATGGAGAGCTGCCCGAGCACGGTGAGTTGCAGCATAGGAAGGTAGGCTGGTGCCTGCATCATGCCCTGTGTAGCAAATGCTGCCAAAGCTTGGTGAATAATGAATAACGACTAGTAATTTTCTGCTGTAGAGTCTTTCCTGCTTCTCTGATCAGGTGCTTATCCTGGTATCGCATTTAAAGTTTGGTTTCATTGTATTTATTGGCATCAGACTGACAATGCTGATGATAAGTTGGGCCCTTTCACCTGCAGGGTGGTCCTTTGTAGTGGTGACATTTGCGCTTCATCTTCATTTGCTTTCCTTCCAATTTTTACTTTTGTTTGGAATGTGGATGTTAGCCCCCTCCACCAAATTTTTTTATTCCCTGCTATTCTAAGCGCATATTTTTGTGCATTTATTTGACTGTTCAGTGTCACCTTGCAGCTGATTTAATCATATAAATCAACTACCTGGTGTCATTTTATTGCTGTCTACCGTTTGAAGGTGTGCTAATGAAAGGTTTAATTGCAGCCAAAATCAACGACACTGTCAACTTTGGTGAAGAGGAAGAAGACGACAACATTGAGTTCGACGAAGTCAGTGGTGATGAGGACATTGAAGGGGTAAGCTCCACCTGGTTGTATGCAGGTGTTACTTGCTTTCTACTGAGTTGTTATGTCTTGCTTGACATTACCTTTCTGCTTCGTTTTTTTTTTTTTTTTTTTTTTTTTTTTTTTTTTTTTTTCTGGCTAGATCTGAGCTTTGGTCAAAAGCCTCCCGGATCATGTCCCCGCAGTATCACCACATGCAGAATGTCAAGCGCCACTTATTTCTTTCAAGTATCACATGTGCAAAGTTCACTGCTCTCTCTGTGCATGCGTTGTGTGGAATCGGCTAAAGTAAAGGTAATTAATGCTATTTATTCCTCCGTACCCCTCACCACGAAGATTGGAGGTAACCCAGACTGTGCAGTCATAGGAGTGGTTTTGTGTGCTTGCTCTCACTACCACAGCGTTGGTAGGATGAAGAAGCCCGTTGCCGAATTAGCGGGCACCACCTCCGGACAGCTATCATGGACTTTTAAAATTTAGGAGCCTATGCTGCTCCCATGTTTTCTGTGGCATTCTTGTGCTGGTATGCTTAACCCAGCGTTAAACGGCAAGTGGTGAATGTGGACTGCTTTGCTGTAACGCCGCTCTTCAGCAGTCCACCCTGGATCCCTTCCGTCTCAACTCACTCAACTGTAGGTGTTCATGCTGTTCACCCGAAAGTGTTAACATCACTGTGCTCTGTATCTCTTTTTTTTTTCTTTTTTTTTTTTTAACTGTGGTGTGTGCTGGGCAGCAGTGAGATGGCTGGATGGTTGTAGACAATAAAAATCGGCTTTATTTGATGTGTAAAATCGTTTTGATGTGTGCAGTAGTTGCTGCAACATGTTTCACATTGTTTGTTCGGCTTATCTTAACGTCTGTGAATAAGAAATCGATATAAGTGCTAATAAAGACATTACTGCCAATTATTACATTGGCTACTGAATCTTTTGACTTCTCTCTAACAATGCGTGATATGGGCACTCGTAATAAGCTAATGACGAGCGTAGAGAAGTGTGCATTGGGAAGCACGTCATTTTGCTTCCCATTGGATTCCAACTGCACTCTAGAACTGATGCATGTCTTTCGTTATGAGTAAGTAATAAGGAAAAGAAGAAATGGAGAGGACACTCCACCATCAAGGATGTGACGCGACAGCGTTAATGGCTTCAGTCTTCGCTTGTGTATGTGCACTTTGCAACTCTCCTAATCAGAAATTCCCTAATTTGTGCTACGGGTAGCATGCGTGTCTGAGTCCAAGGGTTTGATTCTCCTCACCCACTCACCTCAAAATTACAAGTCCGAGTTGGCAGCTCCTGCCTAATGCCCACGTCACATGGTCACGCGATCTGTGCCGGCCAAATAAGATGAAAGCTAAGACTGTGATTTCTTGCTCACAACGCCAACACCGGAATTTCTGCAGAACGGGGCCTTTAACGAGCGGCAGCAGTTGCACAGAGCGCGAACCGTGCACTCGAGCTGCCTGTGGTCTGTCTCGCACTCGGTCATCTGCAAATGTTCTGCCAGTTTGAAAAACATGGGCCGCCACCGCCCCAATATAGGATGCGTGAAGCGTCGGGGGAGTGGTGCAATGGCATGCCCTACCTCGATACCAAGACGGAGATATTAATCCGCCAGGGTGAAGTCACCCATTGATCAGTGCAATTTGCGGTCGGACAGTTGCTGCGCGGACTTTAGGTGGGGAGAGATCCTAAATTCCTACTGGAAATGAGATGTCAATTCCTAGCACAGTACCGTGCAGCTTATTAACATAAAACACGTACCCACGGGAGGTGGCTCTCACACTCGCATTCACTCGCTGCGATGTTTCGGCGCATGTTGCATGTTGGACTGCGTCTTACTTGTACTTTTCTTTTTTTTTTCTTTTTTTGCTGACAACAGAGGATCGCAGATTTGCTGCCACGATCGATAGCGCTCGTAGCTTCCCTGGTCTGGACCTTACAGATTTCGTGATGAACCGCACATGGCTTTGTTCGGCTCTTTGGCCAATTTTCACCTTTTCGTTGCTCGAAGCAGTAGGCCGATTATCGTGCATCTTGGTCCAAACCAATGACGGGCACGTGTGCTGTCGTGCTTACCGAGCGCTTTGTATCTGCAGTTTCATCGATGTCCCTCGGTGGTTCTTTGCGGAAGTGTGCACAGATTACATGTAGAGAGAACCTCTGAATGAGTTTTGTGCGAGGCGGCTTTGGACGGTGTGAAGTACCAATAAAGGTGTATCGAAACGACGGTCCACTGTTTTGGATTGCAACCCCAAGCGTCATGTGGTGTTCTATTTCCCGTCTACGAGGTCCTCGGACCGGTTTATCTTGACAGGGAGGTGGTGTCTGAGTGAACACGTTGGATGCATGAGACGCTTTTGAAGGCCTTCCATCCACAAAAAAGGATGAGGAATTTTCATTAGAAGACCCTCTGCAATATATTTTTGGTCTTCAGGGCGTTTAGCCTGTGTTGCCGATATGTGAGCACGAGCAGTTGTGCAGTACATTTGACTGTGCTGACTTAATTCCTGTTCGAAAGACGGTTCACAACGAAACCATGTGTTTTCGCTTGAGTGCACACCTTGCAGTCCGTCGCGTCGATGGTCGAGGAATTGTTTGGTAGTCCATCCACAAGTTAGGAAATCAGCTGAAAGAATTCCTCATGCTGTCAAGATTGAACATTTTATTAGAGAAACGGCAAAGATAAGCAGAAGTGGCATTTCACTCGGTCGGTGCCGAACGTGCAGCGGGAGCATATACTTCCGAGCTAAGTTCCCTCATTATCGTTCCTCGAACGCATAGTTTGTACAAAGTTTTCACCGCTCTCATGCACCAATCTCCTTACATCAGACTCCTGTTCTTTTCCCGTTTCATTTCTGGCTATGTATCCGTCATATTCGTTGCCTTCGCTACCTGCTCGCGGTTGGCAGTTTGTACTGCAGAACTCTTTCCCACGATAGTTCAAAGTATTCCCTTTGCAGAAGTCAGCTTTCCTTCTTTGCAAAAACTCCCATGGCGGCGCGGCCCGCTCTAGGCGCAGAAGTTGGGTGCAGCGCTGACTCGTGGTGGAAAATCTCGCGTCCGCGAAATTTTGTCGCGAGATGTGTTGGGTCGAGTCCCATGAAGATAATGAGTTCAAGTACCGTGAGTCTTGGGTTCGATTCCCGTAAAGGTCGGGGGTAGAATTCCTTGAAGGTCATATGGGTTCGAGTCATGTCACGTAGCTTTATCACGTGACACGTCGCTATCAGGACGCCACGCGACAGGAGCGACGCCGCACCGCTAATTCCGCACTTGCAGCAGCACTGCAACGAACGCGCCGAGTAAAGGAAATTCCACTGTGCGGCATGAGCCCTGGCCTTGTATCGTGTGCAGCAGCAACATTTCTCGGGTGCAGATCCTGCGGTACTCTTGGAATTTTTCAAACCTCAGGTCATGCAAGATCCTGACGAGCAGTATTCCTTCCCGATTGTAAGTGGTTGTGTCCAGCTTGACATCGAAGACATCTGAAGGTGATCAGAAGCACGCGGTGAAAATATGCCATCAATTATGCATGCTATATCAGGGTGGGGGAATATTTTCATTGGCACCTAACCAAGTAAACCCGCCACGCGCCGAAAGTTAAAAGAAAATAACGTTTCCTACTGCGTTTTTCATATACACTAAAATTTTAAATTAATTTTAGTTTAGAGCGAAACCACTACTACATGTGCAGCCTTTACCAAAGTTTACAGCCCGGGGGGTCTACTTCTGAGCGAACCTATCTGGCTCGTAATGCATTGCCAGGTTTCCATATTTGCTGAAGGCAAGAAGATTTTTCGTTCTACCCTCTCCAATGGCTACGAATTACACAATTATTACAGGAATCATATTATACGGCTTAAAAGCAAACCCTCTGGGCTGTAACCTTTTGATAAAGGCTGGACAAGAGTGGTTCGTCCAGCTCCAATTAAAGGACTTTGAAATCAGATCAAGGTCGAACCAAGCGCATTTCACGTTTTTGTGGAAGTGAAACGCAAGGGCATCCGTGAATTGTAGCCCTAAAGGAGCTGACAAAAGTCCCATCCGCCACGTTTCGGGGTTAGAGTCATTACTGCATTTCCCAGAAAACCTGAATTATCTCGCTCCAGTGGCCGCGACGCGAAAGTCGTATTGTTGCGCGTCAAAGTTTCCTGCCTATAGACCTTTTCACGACCCTGGGAGAAACCGGTTTGACTGGGCTGTGAAGTAGGCGGGTGGGGAGAATCCGCCCTTTGGCCAATTTTGAAAAGGTCTATAGGCGTGCTATATACCTTCTGTTAAAACCCCATTGAGGCTAGACTGGTATGTTTAATCACATAATTTACCGCAAGCATGACGCGACATCTTGGCTGCTCGCAAATATTTTTTTTTTTATTTTGCTCCCCCCTAATGTAATGCCCCGCCTAGGGGTCCGATTATGTGCTTAGTAAATGGTACCAACTTTTTATGTTCCAGCAGAGAAAGACCGAATCAAGAGGACATTATCGACTGAAGTCATCCAGGTTCGATGATAAGAGAGGATATATTTTAGTCCAGAAAATGCTCCTGTTGCGGTTTCGTGTATTCACGTGCTTAACCTTAGTTGCATGTAGTTTTCGAAGAGCTGCACGAATTCGCGCGACACTCGCCTGTCTATATCGACTGGCGGCGCGCTGAGACTTTCTGCACGTCTTATTATGCCTGACATTGGTTTATTTATTGCCTTTTTCACATCGTGACAACCATGAACGCATTTTCAGCGCCTTAATTTATTTGTAATTCGTACATAACACAAATTAAAACAATGGATCCACGCCGGGGATTTGTACTACCCAGCAGACACCTAGAGGACGCTTTTTAGCACCTTTTTTTGTAGCGCCCCCTGGGCAGCGCGTCTCCCATTGTGCAGTCTGTGAACTGCAGCGTGAGACCCTTCATATCGCATTACGTTGACCAACGAGGAAAGGTGCCGAGCAAAACAGCATTTGGTTGCCACAAGGAAGCGGCTTCGTAAGATCGCTGGCGGCGATCAAGTACTGCTACAGGTGGCAGCAGAATTTCCCCCTAACCCGTGATGGAACTTAGTCGAGAAATTTGATTGGGGCAGTGTGCGCACTTGAAACTCCGGACTCGGACTCGGCATTCAACGACACCAACGGCAGTCCCTTGGCTCATTTCAGCCAGCACTGCTTTTTCACAGTTCGGCTTCTATTTTGTTTCTTGTCTTTGTTTTTTTTTTTCTTTTCTTTTTTTTTTTCTTTTTTTTTTCTTTTTTTTTTTTGCGGACAGGTATACAAATTTTGTTCCCCAACCGTCGGAATTTTCTTTATTCAAAGCGCAGCCTTCCAACTCCCCTGTATTACATCTTCTCCACTTCTACGGTAAAAATTTCCTCGCCATTGACGGGTACAACCCACCTGCTTTCTAAGATACGCACGTCCACCATCTTTCTCCCAAACACTGATCCTTTCGCATCATTTTCGTTTCCCCATTGCTACAAGCATATTCTCTCGTTCTCTTGATAGAACTTTCACTTATGTATCTATGTGCAACCACGAAAGATTGTCTTGTTCTTTAGACTTTATTCTCCTTCTGCTGCTTTATGTAGAAACAAGAATGTTAGATATTTGGATGCTATTCTGCTCCTTCACTCCCTACATTGTATTTATTCTGTAAATAAATGCTTTCTTTGAAAAAACAAAAATGCCGCAGCGGCTCATTGGCAAAGAAGCTCGGCTACTAAACCAGAGTACGTTTCCACCTTGACTGGTTCAAATCCGCTTTGCTGTAACTTTTTTTTAGTGTGAAAGCACTTCAAGAGGTCATGGTCAGTCATAGCTAAGATCCATCACTCTCTCTGTTAGCTGGCGAACTTGTAAGACCTGTCGGGGAAATTTGCGCGTTTAACCTGCTATCATGGACTTTGAATTACCCGCACGGGACACGTGGTTGTCACCTTACGAAACAACTTAACCAATCACAGCGACGTTACGAGCGAACAAGAATTACCTTCTCGGTAGGTGGTGGTGAGAGTATGAATGCATTCGCAACAAAACGGTAAGACGCCCCTTGCATTGCACCCCGGCAAACAAGAAGTTGTTTTCTCCTGAAGACTGATAGGAGAACGGCGATGCACGCTTTGCAGGAGGCTTCTCGTTTTAGAGCGCAGCTCTTTGGCGCCCGTTCCTGGGTTTCGCGTCGTCGTCGGCGTCGGCTGCACTGCACTGACAGCCACCAAACTAGTAAAAGCATTTTAAAAGTTATTTTGGATCCATTTAATCGCTTGTACTGAACTACTTTGCACTGATCACGCAGGAGCCGTATTGAGAAGACTGCAGACTCCATTGTAAGAAGAATGACTGAACGACTGGGTGAGGAAAATGTCATTGTCGAAGAACGTCAATCAGTGGGATAGAACTGGCGCTCTTGTAGTCTTCTACCAGCATCCCGCGCTAATAGGCGCTACTGCCTAGAACACAACATAAAACTGAGGCCCTAACCTTGTGAATATGGTGTGTTCGTGACAAGCATATTATCACGAGTTCTTGCCTCAACCCTATAATGCAACCTAAAAGACCTGGGCGTCCTGACCCAGTGGCTTGGCGGAAGCAGGAGCGGGAACGGGGCTAAGAAGCGACGACGGAGTTCCCGCGCACTCCGCACGAACTTCGTCGATCTTCCCCGCTCACGCAGCAACAAGTATAGTTGGCACACATGACAAAATAAATTGCTTTTTCAAGTGAACATCAAAACACATATCAGTTGAACATCATAAGTGACTCAGTTCGCCCCGCCTCGCGCGACTAAACAGTTTTGAAATACGTGGCACAATGTCATCTGCGAGTTTCTTCACGTCTGGTTACATGCATGCATAGCGTACGAAAGAAAGGCAATCTGGGGAGCAGTTTTCCAGTCTACACTATCCAGTGTCCAGGTTTGAGATGAGGCCTGGCCGCATCGACTAATACCAGATCCTCAGCTAACATGTGGCGACCATTGCAAAGTTCCGAGGACATCGTAGGCGGCGGAGTAAATTGTAGCAGGCATCTTGTTTCACCCTGGTCACTTTCTTTTCTCAAGCGGGCCTCGTCCGCTGGTGCCGTTTGACGGACGGTGGTGCTTTCGTAAGACCAGCTGTCCAGCGCGCTGGAGGTTGTACTGTTGATCTCTATCTGACATCGTGCTGGCCACGGTCTCGAGAGGGTCATCTTGAGTGTCATCAGAAACTCGCTCGTCGTTTGCCAAGTCGTATTCTTCAGTGCTTTCAGGTATGTTAGGCCTATTAGAGTTTGTGGTCGAAGGGTATATGTCCGTTAACATGTCCAAATCGGTCGTTGCGAGCAAAGTGCTTTCGGATAATGGGGTTTCATTCATATCGGCCGCAGCGTCGTCGAGATCGTCTTGCTGTGTTGTGCGACGTGAGTCACGGAGTTCGTCTTCTTTAGCTGCAGCGGTCGTCATAAAGAAAACACTAGTGCTGTTCGAAACGTCATATATTTCCTTAATCGCGGGTACGACGAGGTCGCGGAAGGAGTTCGTGCTTGAGGGTGGCACACCATTTAGTGACATCAGGGTTGTCTCGAAGGGCGGGTTGGTTGTGATAGACGCGCCATTTCTAACCGCGCCGCCACTGCCTGTGCCGTCGAAGCTACGGTCCGTTGTTAAGTTGCTTGGGCGTTTGTGCACTGCAGTCACTGCGTCACCCCTAGTCGTCACTATTCCGTTCTTAGTAACGCTGACTGCTTCACCTTTGCTTGGCAAATAATCTACTGTGTCAATGCTAGATCCTGATCCTGGCGGGGTGCGAGAGAAGTTTTCATCTGCATGGGAAGCGTTGTAAAATATCGCCATCGTAGTGCTGAGGAGCGACGAAATGGTTTCGGAAATCGCAATCCCAAAAGCTGTCGAACTCCTTATTGTGCCTATTGCAGCAGCTCGGTTCGTGGCCGGGTCGCCAGTTTCGTGCACTTCTGATACATTGCCTACTATTCTGCCGGTATCGACGGGTGACACATAGGACGTCGACAGCTCACTGACTGTAATATCGTTGGTGATGCTGAGCTTGCCTTCATCAGCGTCCGTTAAATCGAAGATGTTTTCACCGTCATGAGTCCAGCTCGAAGCAGTACTGGTTTTCCGCTCCGTTTCAACAATGACCACGACTTGTTCGTTATTATCGACTTTGCTGTAAGAATCGAGGTCGGTAGTCGACCGTTCACTCATGCCTCTGACGATGACATTCGGCGGCTGGCGTGTGTTCGCGTTAGCGGGTGGCACTGCCGGTGGTTCCGAAGGCGTGCTGAAGAACGACGTACTATTTTTTGTCGGCGAGTAGCGTTCTTTGGAGTCGGAAGAAGCGATGCTACTGTTTAGTTCGTCAGTGTGGTTTCCAGCGGGTATTGTCAGGCCGCGCATGACCTTGTTCTGATTGAGGGCCGCCTTTCGCGAGTGGTACCTCTTGCAATCTTCTTTCAGGCGTGGTATGATGACGTACGCTGTCAGAGCGCCGAGCAGAACCGAGAGGATGAACAAGCAGACGACGATGCGTATCTGGCACGCTTGGGACGACCAGGCAAACCCGACGGTCTCATTCTTGACTTCTTCAGAATCCTCCTCCTCGTCGGACATTGCGTGGCATCATGGCTGTTCTTCTTCTTCTCCCTCGTTATAATGGCACATACCCACAGTAGGGGATTGGCCAAAATTCATTGTAGGTGACATAATTTATAATGCCAATTTGACTGTATGATAGATAACCTAATAATTAGGAGTTAGTGTTGCTGAAATAATTTAAAATTTTGAGGCTTCTTGGCTGTTGCGTACACGTCTTCTTTATTTATTTCTTTTTCGTCTCTCGGAACGACACAAGATGGTTGCTGACTTAGCTTGAACGTGGCATGCGATGTAACAGGGACCTCACAGTTCAGGCGTACATCGCCGAAATCGCTCTCAAGCAGCAGTTTCTCTTTTTATAATCCAGGCGGAAACTATCTATTTCATTTTGATACAATTACACATCTGCACTCTCGACTAACAGATCTCGGTGTTGATGGGATGATTTGGCCACGGTGACCTAATTTGGAAGTAATTATTACCGGGAATTGGGATATAATGATGTAATTAAGAACTTGCGTGCCGCCATTTCATCTGTTCCTTTTAAACTAAAGCTAACTATAGTGGAGCTGTATGTTGAACGAAGAAAACATGCGTGGCCTCCATCACACTATCCATAGGCGGTGCCAAACTACGCAGGCGCTGAGATTAGCTCGTATCGCCTCTTCAGACAGAGACGCACCGTGTAAAGCTGTGGCGGTAACTAACGCTTGACTCCGTCAGTGGTGGTAGCTAGCCCGGCAACGTGACCAGCGAAAGATTAGAACAGGCTTAGATTTTCGCAATATACTATACTGAAGGAGAGCTCAGTGGCTTACGCGCCCTCTCCTGTCTCCATGCTTGTGGTTGATTCCTTCACTTTAATGAAAACGGCCAGTGTGCACAGTATCATCATCATTACCATCAGCAGCATGGGGTAGGTCAGGAGGAAAATAATGAATGTTGACTTATTCATGGGTATAGTCCCTCCGTCTAGGACTCCATTGGACTGCCAGCTGTGGCCTACTGGTCAGCCGTTGCTTAATTTCGCGATTCGAGTTGGTCGGCTCCTACCGCTAGATCATTGGGTTTCCTATTGTTGGGTGTTTCTTTGGCATGCCCAGAACGTATTGTGCACATATGGCATTTCTCGCAAAATTGACACCTATCTTCATAAATAGTCAGGAGGATTTTGTGCGGCCTGCTTGGGTGTGTGGAAAAGTGTTTCCTGGAATGCAGCGCAGCAAAAATATTCTGGGCCGGATTCGCCACTAGGGTGTGCATTCGGGGTCCCTTGTGCAGGAGCTCCGCTCTCTCTAAAAAACGCGGACGGATGTAACGGAGTGCCCGCAGAGTCCTAAGCCACCCTGGCGGCACTTTGTCGAGAAAGTTGATTAGGGCAGTGTGCGCACTTGAAACTCCGTGCTCGGACTCGGCATTCAAGGATGCCAACGGAAGTCTCTTGACTTCTTCCATCCTGCATTGCTTTTTCATACGTCCTCTCTTTATTTTTTTTTTCTCTCTGTTCTTCTATTCTTTTTTTTTTTTTTTTTTTTTTTTTCACTGACGTTTATAGAAAGGTTTTGTTTGCCGAACCGTCGGAGTTATCTTATTCAAAGGGTAGCCTTCCAACTCCCTCGTATTACATCTCCTTCAGCTCTAATGGAAAATATTTCCCCGCTGTCGACGAAATAGAACCCATATGCTTTCTATGTTTCTATTATATGCACGTCCGCCCTCTCTCCCCCAAGCACTGATCGTTTCTTATCCTTTCCGTTTCTCCATCGCAACATGTATATTCTCTCGTTTTCTTGATTGCATTTTCACTTGTGTAATCTATATATGTAACCAGGAATTAATGTCTTGTTTTGTCGTCTTTATTCTTGCGTTGCTATATGGGGGAGCAAACAAGAATGTTAGATTTTTGAATATTGCTCTGTCCATTCTCTCTTTCCATTGTATACATTTTCTAAATAGATGCTTTATTTAAAAATAAAAAGAAACAGGAAGAATTACAGCCGCGGCGTATTTGTAAAGAAGCTCGGCTACTAAACAAGAGTACCCGGTTCCGAAGCCAGGTGGTTAGAATCCACTTCGATGTTTTTTTTTTCTTTTTTTTTTTTAGTCTGAATTTCCTGCAAGATGTTATGGTCAGTTATTGGTCAGTAATAGGCTCCATCGCTCTCTCTGTTAGCTTGTGAACTTGCAAGACCCATCGGGGAGGCTCTCTCGTTAGAGCCGCTATACCGGGCTTTGAATTACCTGCGTGGGGCACTTGGTTGGGACCTCACGAAACATATTATCCAATCAGAGCGCTGGTACGAACAAACAAAAACGATCTTCTTGGACGGTGGTCGTGACAGCATCAGTGCTTTCGCAACAAAACAGCCAAAACTCCCCCTACATTGCACTTCGGCAAACAAGAAGTAGTTTTCTCCTGAAGATTGATTGTAGAGCGGCGATGCACACTTCACAGGAGGCTTCTCGTTTTTTTTTTTTTCGTTTTTTTTTTATGCATGTCGTGACACTCACCAAAATAGTAACATCGTTTGAAAAGTTATTAGGAATGTCCAAAATAGGTCAAGTCAGCAAAGAGAGCAGCGACGATGACTTTGAGGGTCTGGAGGTTGGAGCTGAAAGAGGAAGCAGCAAGGACTGTACAGTGGAAGCTAAAGTTGCTGGAAAAACATTTTCTTCAAGATAGATACCGGGTCTCAGGCCAACCACTTCAATTCTCGGTTTACCGCAAGGCAACGGTTCCTCTACCTTTCATACCACAGCCTGACGCTACTTTATCTTTCGGCGAAAAAAAATATGAGTGCTCTAGGGTCACATATAGTCATGAGGTCCCATGTAACATGTCACATGTAATCATGCGACCATCAGAGCAGGAGATCTCGCAGAAGCGTTGCGCTGCAGTTTACGCTGTCGCTTCTTCATCTCGGAGATATCTGCGCGTAATCTACTTTGCATATTTACTCGCCTACCCGGCTGCGTTATGCCTAATAAAGTGGCGCTTGCGTTACCAGTGAACACGAGACACGTGCATATCGCTAGGTGTTGGCAGGTTTCCGCAAATGAAGAGCTTAGCCGGCACATATGTAGGTTATATAAAAGAACTTTATAACCTGCAATTATAATCTTAGTATGCTTGCTTTAGCTGCGCTAACCGATTGGTACAAAGAAAAGAACGATTCACATGGACAGACGCTGGTCTTGCAACGCACGTCATATATACATATACGAAAAAACTGCGCAAATGCGCAATGTCACGAACACAAGATAAGAAGGTAAAACCGATTTACAAGCACGTGTATACATGCAGAACCACTATCCACTGTGCAGCATGTTCATTTCACGAGGTAATAACATAACTGAGATGGCTTTACTTACGCGCCCATTACTTTTCCTGATAATATGAAAGGCTTCAGCTACTTCCCTGATGCGTCGATCAGCATGAACAAACACCACCTCGGCATCATCTATAAGCGGAGTGCATTTTAAAGCAACGCTTTGATAGGTTAGTGTCTTTCTTTAAGAATTAGCGTGCTACATGAGCCGCGCGATAATGCATCGGCCTGTCTGGCACATGTATAGGTAAGGCCACAGGACAATGGGATTTGGTAGACAATTCCGATCTCACAAGGAACTTATCTGTTGTCATGGTTTAAGTTGCACACGTTTTTTTTCTGCATCCCTCAAGTCTTTGAACCACCGCCACACTTTCCCTATCCGCCTCTTTTCTTCCTTATTCGGTACCCGTTTCTCACCCCGAGACACATACCGGGGATTTCAATTCGCGGATGATTATCCGCTCTCGAGACGAGAACTGAGTGTGGGAAACCAGCTTTCCTACATCTGTTCGCTTGAGCTGTAAGATTGGACATCATTTTATGACGACATAATTTGTTCGCTGCCATGCAAAAGTATTCTTTTCTTTGTCCATGTCTGTTAGCGCTGTAACTATGAATCAAAACCAAATAGCCCAATCTGCAGTTCTGCCTGATTTAATACGTTACGCGCGGATGAATAGCTTGAAGAAAATCCTGAAGAGATGCCCCTAAGCACACGGGCGCACAGAGGGTGGTAGGCATTTCACATCTCTTCGCACGTACATGAGCAATTCCAAAAACAAAACAAGTACCTAGATGCACTGAGTGGCGTTCGGTGTTTCCTCGCCATAACATACAGCGCACAAGAAAGATACACCACATTGTCCAAAAACGTCTCCGACGGTGTCGTCATTACGTGCACTGCGCGCCGCTTGCATGCAACCCCTAGAACAAAAGCGCGCCGGCGTCTCCTTCTGCCACGCCCGGCGACGAAGACTCGTTCCGGCGGCGACTACTCATCTCAGCCTCGACCTCCGTCGCCTGCTTGACCTCGGCGATTTCGCTTTCCACGACGAAGTTGGGACCGCGAGCTCCATCGGCGACTTTGGGCAGCGCGTCCTCTCCGCTCGCGACCCACGTCTGGTGACTGGAAGAAGCGACGGTCGTGTTGGCGGTGGAAGCGGCGTCGTGGCGTTCTTGAGCATCGTGCAGAGCTCGGACGAACTCGGGCACCACGAGAACGGTCGCTATGGCAGCCATCGTGAGCGAGCCGCTGAGAACCGCGCAGGCGTATAAGGGAAGCCCGAACCCCGCCGACGTCGAGCGCTTGCCTCGCCGGTGCAGCACTTGCGGGGCGACAGCAGCCATGTCGGGTTCTTTCTTGTTCCGAGTTCCTATCTCCGGACGACCGAATAGTGCCGTCGCAGTCAGCCTCAATGATTATTGTCCTCTCAACAGATGTCGCACACCCACACAAGAGATCGGCCAGAACTGGGGTAAAAAAGGCTATTAAGCCGTATGTTTACGTGGCCGAAATAAAATAATCGGATGTCCTCTCGTGCTATCAAACTTCTTTCTCTGCTTCTTTGCCTCGCGACATCACTTTCGAGTTGTGTTAATGTTTAGAGCAATATTTATTGCATCAGGACCAAAAGTAACATATTATGGTGAAATAAAGAAAATAATAGATAAATGAATGAAGATAGGCTGGCTAATCGAACGAGATCGAGCACAAAGCTTTTTAAGCGGTCCCTGGGACCAAGCAGTAAATGATGCCATTATGACTGGGGATGTCATCATCATTAATAAAATATCACGGATGGCGGCGGGAGGCACACTGCCACATGCCGGATTCTCGTTACCTTCAGTTTCAGGAAATCCACAGCAGATGGTGGATATTGGCTTTAGTATTCCGGAAATTGCAGATAGGCAGATATAAACACAGATTTTGAGACCACTTTCGAGTTACGGCAGGAGAGAGGACAGCCTCGATTCGGATACTTCGAAGCGCAACCTTCTTCTGTGTACAGGATCGCGGGGGAGATTTGCCACACAGAAAGGAGAACGGAAAATGTGTGCGGTGCTGTAGGTGCTTCTTTCTTGTTAAAAGGAGATTGGCATCATTCACACTGAAGCCTTGTGCGCAAAACATCGTAGCTAGCGAGTAGGGTCGAAGCGAGTCAGATGTCGGGTCAGGCGGAGTCAGCTCAGCGCGACCAGGCTTATATGAACCCACTTCTATCGGGCAGAGAGATCTCCGCCATATTTATAGCGTCGAGCAAGGGAACAACGGACAGGTGGGAGAGTAGTAACAGGACGAATGCAGAGACGAACAGCTCACGTATCCTGCCTTCTGCCTTTTCCGAGCGGCTCGCTCACTCACGTTCGTGTTACTGTTCCTGCGCTTCACCAGCCCTGCCAGAAAGGAGCGTGTCGGGTTAAGGCTTAACTTACCCCTACAAGTTGGGCTGAATCAGGTCAACTAGAAGGTAGTTTGGATCGATTCCCCAACGTATACATGAGCCCGACAGCCGGTTTTCAGCCCGATAGGCCGCCTTAACCCGGCTTTCATCGAAACTCCCAGTGAGAAGAGTATGTAATTGTGACGTTAGAGGGTTCGGGAAGGTCGTAGATGCACAGCTTTGAGAACTCAAAATGCCACGAGGTAATATTCAGTACGAATTGGATGCGGGACGCGAGCCTCCCAGCGATGGATGTCACAAGTTTCAGAGATGCTACTGACGCATAGAAGACGTGTTGCATGTGAAGGGTGCCGATGCGGATGACATTGAAGGCTGTAGGCAGGAGGCCCCAATAATTGAAACCTGGGTGCCTTATTGAGTGCGGACCTGCAGTAATATTCTTGCGCTCACATGGCCGCCAAATATAGGTCGTGAGGCTAGTATAGTATTGTGCATTGCTGTCTGTGTGTTCAGTGCGTGCGTGAAAGAAGAGGAAAGTGCACATGCCTGTCGACTGGCCTCCACCAACGTTTATGGATATAATTGGCCTCCATAACAAGCTATTGCTGTTACATCGTGTAGAGAGAAGAGGGCAAATCATTAAGGAGAAAGAGAACTGGCGTGACGCTGCAGCCGTCTGCGCTGAAGCGATGATGATGACGACAGCCAAAGCCAACCCGCTTTTATCATGCATCCTTCTCTTCTTTTAGCGAGCGTTCTCCTGCTGACTGTTCCTTGTGTTCCCGTCTCTTTCTTTGCTTTCTATTTAAAACGTTAGCATCACCATCAAGTTAATACTGCCGTGTTGCACCAGAACCAGGTCATACTGTTCCTACAAATTTTACACTATAGTAACTCCACCTGATTGTCCGCCATTGTAGAGAAGTTTCCCGTCTCTCGGTTGCCGTTTAGAAATCGTCGAAAACCGTCATGCTAGGTTAGAATGTTCTCACGCTACAAAGGAGAGGTAAAAACTGAGCACTGTACATAGCAAAAAGCTCACCGTTTCCAGATGCGAGCACTGTATAGATTTTTGCATCGGGCGAGGAGGAGGCCAAAACATCTCCTCTCTAGACTGTTTCCATCGTACTGATGTCAGGTACACAGAACAGCCCAGCGAGCATTGTGGAGACGCCCAGAGGGCTCTCGTTGCAAAGGTCTATAGCAGTTCGAACTTCCGTTGACCTGTACACATTGTGGAGAGAGAGAGAGAGACGGGACGCTTTTCGATGCTCTAGGTGTGCCACAGAGTTGCTCCAGAATATCGCCGTACGTTAATCGTACGATCAGTTGCCACTTTGTCGACGTTTGCTCAGTTAATGTGGCTACGAGCTGTGACATCGGCGATTTTGTCTCCAGTGATTTCAGCGTGTCCTGGGGCTCATATTAACGCGATAACCTTGAAAGCCTCGTTCTGTAGAAAATTACCAGTTGTCGGTATTATGAGAGAATAATCACGGGAACAGTTCTGCAACGTGGTAGCTAGCAGCTGACATGGGCAAGCACTGATTCCTCGATGAGTTGTGTGACTTAACGAAACCACATAAAAAAATTGACTGGAGATGCCAACTCGGTTTGCTCTATGAGGCGGGAATGTGATAGAAACCGAATTTTCAGGGTTCTTGGATGCGGAGTCAGGCAGGATACTTCCAGACCACGCAGGCAAATTGTATCTGTTGGGTGGTCCCTTACTACCGACAGCTAGATAAGGTGGTAGCTTCAGACTGAACGCACACACATACACGCACATACTCACATGCATATTATAGGCGGAGGAGAGAAGCCAACAGTCGGCGAGGCCAAGAAAAACGAAGGGGTTTTTACTTTTATTTTTGAAGCGAAAGCTTCACCAGTCTATCTGCTCCTCGTTTCGCGTACGCCGCAGTTTGACCTTCATCCGACCTTCAGCCCCGTGCCAGCGGCGAGCGTCAAGCTCGCCGCCCGCTTCTTCGCACATGCGGTACGCGGAGTGGACGGCGCTCAGTTATTCTCCTGCTGCTTCGCTCCATCTACATCGCATACCTGATTCTTTTTCACACGCCTGCAAACTTCATTCGTACCAGTACGTATCGCCGGTCTCCGCAGAGCTCAGTGCGTGACGTCATCATTTAGCTATGCGCGATGGTCTTCAGCAGTTATATACGCCGCAGTGAAGGATATAAGCTGTCGAACAGCCGCTCGCTTTCGAAGGCGTATGTATACGCTGAGAATCGCGGCGAGTCTGTAGTCCTATGCCATGGATGAGGCAACAACGTTTAGAGCGAGCGCTCGCTACGCTCGCCTACAAGCAGAGGAGAATCCACTTATTCTTATTCGCTCGCTGTGAAGAAGCGTCACGTAGGAAAAATGATGCTGAAAGAGCTAAATGAGCGATTGAAACTCCCGAACAGCGAGAAGAGAGACTTGCTAAGAGACGACGCAAGGCGGAGGAGTAAAAGGCGCGAGAAATGCGGCAAAAGTTAAATGACTTGGTCTCATTCCCGACTAAGCCACTGCCAATATATATATATATATATTTTTTGGTATCAACTTCTGTTAGTGCTGTGATTATTTTGGTGAGAGAGATAATTAATTACAATCTAGAAGGGAAAACAACGCGCCGATGATGGGAACCGAATCCACGACATTCGAATATTGAGTCTGGTGCTCTTACCAACTGAGCTGCATCGACGGCTTCCCAGCCTTCTACTTTCTTAGCTCTTAATTTTTCCTATAACCGGCCCTTGAGAGTATTCATAGGCACGTACGACCCCGATTTATAGCAGCGGGCATGGGACGCCCTTTGTTACCACGAAAGTCACGTAAGAATATGTGCGAGGCACAAATTAAGGGCTCGGTAATCAAACGAGTAGATGCTATATGCATGCCAGCGAAGAAGCTCGAGGGGAGCCGCAGCCTGGAGAATTTAAGGCTACTGCGTCATACCCTCAAAGGCGGAGATTATTTTTAATTATCTGCAGGTTATCTGCAAATCCCTGTTACCATCGGTGATTACGAGAGCGGTGGCAACATTCTCGGCTTCGGTCATGGTACGGCCTTTGAAGGAGGCAGCGAATAGCTCCTGGTGAGAAGAGTCAGTGACTGTTGCCATGATCGCGGAATGGTTCGTGTAGCTGGCCACGTCTACGTGGGTGTAGCTTGAGTAATCGGCGTTAGGTTTTTCAGCGGTGTGGGATCGGGGCCTGTCTTCTGCCGTGGTGGAACCGTGGGTGCATGTGCCATGATGTGGATGAGACTGCATGTGTATGTCGCTCGTAGGTGACCAGGGACGTAATCTCTTACCTTACGGATGCTGTCTTGGTACCCGAACCGGTATAGCTATGTACATGTCGGAAAAAGGCGGACTTTCTAGCCCAGAAAAGATCTCCTTTTACTCGCCTAAGGTACTGGATACGCCCAGGTCCTTTATTTTGGCGATAAAGGTGCATATGCGGAGACCTAAGGCGGGTATATACATGCAACCTTGCGCACGACAAGACCTCGTACTAATTTTAGCTTGCCCTCCTTTCTGAGTTCCTGTATTCAGTTGGAGACGCGGACTTCGGCCGTTCTGGCTGACACGAGCCTGACGGTGCGATTCGGTTTGCTTGTAGCCACATCCCCAGAACTATTAAGGTGTTCATCTCTAGGATTGTCGTACCTACCAGCTGTGGGTTCACTTGTGGTGTGTTGTCGTGCTAGAATCGGTGGACATGTATCACGATCACCTGCTACTTTTCTGAGGAACAGGAGAGTCCGCACTCTCGTGCATATGGCTAAAATAGTGGCCACCTGTAGCTGGCAGACCTTTCCTCCAGTGAGGTTTTGATGGTCTAGAACATAGCGTCATCGACGTACAACGTATGGTGGATGCCATCAGTACTGTCGGTTCACGGAGTAAGCACGCCATGATATATGCTTAATAGAAAGGGTGATATGGCGCCTCGTAGGGTGCGCCACCTGCTGCTCATTTGTTCGAAGTTTGCCTACCCCGATCATTATAGTGGAATTGGATAGAAATGTTTTGACGTAATTGCGGATGCATTTGCCCACTGCCTATGTTGTTCAACCAATCGATTGAGGCTTTGTGGTTTAGATAGTTGAAAGCTGCCTTAAGGCCTGAGGCGTGGTAATACCCGGTGTTTGCATATAGGGATGTGTACAGGTTTTCTTTTTTGGAGGAGACCGTTTTGCGTGAGCAGCCTTGGACGGAATTCTAACATCGTTTTGTGAATCGGGTCATTGCCATACAGGTACTTTTGGAGCCGGAGAATAACGAGGATTATCGGTGACATGGGTTTTTTGTTGTTGGAGTTGACCTCTTCTAAAATGGCGCACGAGAAGGGATCGGCCGCGGTTTGGAGCTGAGTGCTAGTTATAATGATTGCAGAAAAGTAAGGATGAAGGGATGGTTTAAACCAACACACGCACAAAAAAACAAACAACAACATCTCAAGCGATAATAATTGAAGAACAGCGTCACAGAATAGTGTATCCCATCCCGGCGCATAGAGAGAAAGAAGAAGGTTCAGAACTGACGTTGGATTGGTGTGTATTGAACCTGAGCGGAGCCGCTGCAAAACGTCCCCGCCGCCGGAGCACGGGCTACCGCAATGGATGAGCTGCGGATCCGCTCGTCGGCGGAAGCCATCCGACACCGCATGTCTGCCATCCACAGCCGCAAGGTGCGCGTCGTGCTCATCACCGGAGTGGCCTGCATATGTATCGGCCTCGGCGCGCTCGCCGTCATCGTCCAAAAGCCGGCGACCTTCTACGAGACGCTAGACTTCCTAGGAATACCGCACGGCAACTTCACTGCCTTCTTCTTAGGTTCATCAGACAGTGCCAAGGCTCTAGTAAACAACAATGACAACGTGTCCGTCAAACTCTCCCCTGTAGCCTCGGACAATGCTTCGTCGTCATGGCCGTCTTCGACTGCAAGTACCTCCGCCAGCAGTCCTCAAGACCTGAATGGCGCCCATCAAACACGTGCGTTTTCTTCTCTGGGCACCAGCCGCAGTGTGAACCAGGCACTTTTTATCAATGCTTCTGTGCAGATGGCTGAAGTACGATCAGAAATGGCAACGACCTTTCCTTCCCAGGAGACGAGGTCATCGTTGGCATCGTTGAACACGACAGCCGCAGAAGTGGCGAATGTTAGCAATAGCAGCACTCTCTCCGTCACCGTCGAGTCGACCACATCGAAGAACCTGTCGGTGAGATTCAATGACACGTCCAAAGTGGCGTCTCTTGTCGTGGCCAACGACGGTTCTCAAGAAAAAAGCAAGCGACCCCAGCATCTTCTCGTAGAGGCCGACACTAGCACTCCGGCGACGACGAAAAGTGGACCGGAGACGTTGCCAACTGATGCCCCATCTGCTCCTCGCAGTGAACTCTCCGACAGCTCGAAATTGTGGTACTACATTGGCAAATCCGGAAATACCACCTCAGAGGACGCAGAAGACGATGTCTTGGTTGTCGGTGATGAGACAGAAAAACCGTAGCCATCGCTTAAAATCACACAGCCTCTCTGTACCCTCTTCTACCGTTTCGCACGGTTTTATTTCATGCGGCCTCAAAAACTTGCAGATCACCCATTAGTGTTTCCGGTTTTGTGTCAATCTCTCATGTCACTGTGCTCATCGTCCTACCATTCATAAACCACTTGAATTCTCAGGCACGTAGAAATTCTGTTCGATTATACAACAATGACCACACATTTAACAGCCCTCATGGTCCACACGTCCTGCACAGGCCTTGATGTGCTGCGCCGGCATTGGGAGCGAGTCATGGCTTTGACAGGTAGTAGTTGACTTGGGTCCGTACTCCGAGTTTGCGTCATTTTCAGAAGTATCGTTATCTTTACGCATGGAGGAAGGAAACAGCTTAGGAGAGGCCCTTGCCATTCCCAATGCATTCGAGAAAGTGTGGCGGAAGTGACGTCAAACTTCGGGGTTAGCCAAGTTGGGCCATTAGCAACGGCGGCGCTGTTATGAAAACTCGGGCCACTAGCAACAGCGTTGCTAAGGGCCTGAGATACATCACGGAGATAGAAAATGCGGAGGGTAAAGGAGGAGGAGAGGCATTGCAGCGTCCGGTCGCGGCGCGGCCGAGCGGCCATGCCGGCTTCAAAAAAGTGACGTCAGGGCCTCTCCTAAGTTCTTTCCTTCCTCCATGTCTTTACGACTTCGAGTCATCTGAATGGTGGAAATGCCGGAACCGGAAGGGGTAGTGATATCTAGTTCTGGTGGTTCCGCTAATCAGATGACTCGAGGTAATGGAGGCGACACTTTGAAAACGACGCAAAGTTGGAATACGGACCCTGTGATATGGCCGTGCTCTGACTGGCCGGGGGTTGTGTGACGTCACGAGACCACGTGATACGGCTGACTTTACAGGTGCAGCCAACTCGGACTTGATCTTTGTTATGGCACTGGTGACAAAAATGTATCCTTCCGGACCCTTGGATCTCGAGTGGTCCGCTACCCTTAGGGCACGCCGGCACGTTCGTGCAGTTTTGTTAAATCGAGGCTTTATACATACATGCATAGTACGGTCTATCATAGAGTCTGGTTTATGCTTATCAGTATATGTGTACGATAAATGCGCACGAAAGATAATATGAAGGATATAAGAGTTGCAAAGCACATGTACGTGAATGAGGATCCGCAAGAGGAGTCGGAAAATTGGAGCCGTTAACTTTGCTAACTTGAGCTTCCCCCACAGTCCTATCAGAAATTTGAGCAACTCAGTTTTAATGACAGAAATGGTTGAGGGGGACACTGGCGTGCAATGAGTTTTAATTTGGGAGTTGTAAAAAAAAGAACGAAAACATGAAAGTAAAAAGAGAATGTCGAAATTAATGGATAAAGGGTTATAACAAAAAGCTATGAATGATGGCAGACGTTTTGATTCTACAAGAAGATTTAGAATGGCAGAGCAAACATTCCATTTGGTACGAACAAGCATAGAGGTCCGAAAGGATAGAATGACCGCACAAGACAGGCGCAAACTATCTTTCTGGAATGACACTTCTAACAACCGCCCTCTGAACGAAATGTATTGGCGACGAAAGGGAAGAAAGCGTTCTATTGTTTCTCAGCCTAATTTTTAAACGAGGCAAGCCGCTGTCCCTCCAAACCTTCGACCGATATCCCTGACGTCGTGAGTTGGAAAGCTGATGGAACACGCCGTGCTGAAAAGGCTCCAGCCATACTTGGAAACTAACATATTGTCAGTCCAGAAGTCCGTGACCCGACCTTTCCACCCCATTCGGGTCCCTACCGCTACGCTCCACTACGGAACGACTTTTCAGCTTCTGAACGGAGTCTGACTCCTCCTTAACCACACTTAACCATTAACCACTCTGTCTGTAAACTTCTGGTAGTGACGTCATTTGTTGAGACCAAGTTTTGCGACCACATGGTAGCCGGCGTCGGGTTTAATTTACGGTGAGACATCTAATCCTTTCGTTCAACGTTCACAGGCCACCTCCGGCCATTCCGAGCGGAGAGCCTGTCGTTCCTCTGAATGCCAGGCTACCCGGGTTTGCAAAGGCTACCCACCGTGCTCAGCTCGGAGAAAAGCTAACGCAGCCAAAACTCTGCGGCTTCTGACGAAGCAGTGGCCTTTGGTTAATTTCAGATTAGGCTAGGCTTCACAGGAAAGGAAAGTCGCGCGCTAACTGTCACACATTTCATTAGACATCTACGCCGAGCTCTGTCATATTATTGCATTTTCGACGTAATTGCACGAAGGCCTGGAACTTTCATAAAGTGGCTTGCCATCAAGCGCTGCAAATCTATTTTGATCAGACGCAACTGCAATATAGGCTTCGCCTCTAAGCAGCATGTAGTGGTGCCCTCGTATAGCATTCGCTGAAATTTTTGTTATGTCCTACAGCAGAACGCCGGTCATCGAACGAAGCGCGTGCTGAAGTTCACGCCTGTTTACAATGCATGATTGAGGAACAATAATGATGACGACCGACGAATAGGAATCTCAGATTCCCACAACTGTTACGTTTTTTTGTTTTTTGCATTTCTCACGGGAATCGATACGCTCCGCTCAGGCCGTCAGCCCTGTCTCGGCAATCCTTTGCATGTTTTCATGCGTGCCCTTGATATCTGAACCATTGTTCTAACCTTACAAGGCTTTGTCTGTCTACTCCCTGGCCAAGTCAAAGCGGAACATTTACTATCGCCGCAGAAACTTGGGTGAAACGAATTTCTTGCCCGTAACGCCGAAATTGGGCTAGACTGGGCGAATAGCGTTAAAAACGAGATAACCGGCAAACAATTGTTTTAAAAAGTGTGAAACAAAAGAGTGGGCTTTAAAAGGAAGCGGTGAAAATTAAAATGTTCGTGGTAAAGCCTGCAGGCACGCGCTCCAAAATACATAAATAACTTCCCATACTTATTAAAATCAGTTTGCAGCGCTGACTAATGTTTTCTTTTTGTGTTTAATAGCCCGTACGCTTCAGAATGAGGTTAATGCACTCTCAAATTAATTAAAATACCTCGACTGCCTGAAAGGCCCGTTTTCATAAGGTTCTCAATAACCATTTTTCTTTTCCTTTTCCCTTCTTTATGTTCTTACCCCTTTATTTGTGCCTTCTTTCTTTCCTTCCTTTCTTCCCTTCATCTTGTGAGATCTATCGTTGATATATCAACTAATCACTGAGCGAACTCGCAAAGATAGTCACACGTGAAACCTGTTATTGATTGGCCAACACTCGTGCACTAACAACTACACTACAAACGATACGATTAGCCAAGGCCGTCTGTGCGACTCTCTGCGAAGTCGGTCACTGATTAACCTTTCGAGCTCCCACAGCGGCGCACTGTGTTAGTGTGAGACAAAGTGCATTCCACGGGGCAGTTGCCAACCAGCCTCTTCTCACGTGCCGCTCGGGCAAGTGGAGAATGCATGCTCCGCGGAGGGCGGCTTCTTGCAGAGACAGCTGTCCGATAGCGCCCGATAGCATCACCGGCGTGAACTGTGAATAGTCGACAGGAAGCTGTACTCTCTGGAATGTATCGCCGACGTACGTGTACTCGGTCCTCACAACTTGCTGTCAGAAAGGTGGAAGCTTCAGTGACATTTTTGTTGAATAGGTTAAAAAAAAAAAAAAAAAAGAAAGAAGAACAAGAATAGGCTTTGCACCTGACCCCAGCACCAAAGCCAGTGCTGTCCGCTACAATATAGTATACCGAGAAGATTCGACGATCGGTTTTACAGCGAGCGACATATTTGAAAACGTGTCGTGCTTTCAAGACCGCGAATCTAACACAAATGGGAGTATCTGAAGCCACGCAGCTAATTCCGCTCCGCTGTCAACAGGTTACAAGATGGAGTACATGCAAAACGCAGATGCTACCGAAGCGTGAAGCATATGCTTACGCTTCAAGCAACAGCAAACTATCGATACCCATGTGAAAATGTTAGGTTAGATGTTCTGCTCATCTACCTGAATTACAGGTTCGTTTTCATTTTTGATTGACTGCAGCCAACACAGAATCTAACCCAAACTACCTATCTCCTGTTAATAGTGAGTTTACAAACGCGCTTAACTAGACAAAGTATTTTAACTTTAAGGGTCAGCGTCGGGAACACATTACGCCGATTCACATTTTGCAGTGAACCGTATACTTAGTGGCGAAACATGTATTGCTATTTCCCTAAAAGGTACGGGCAAAGCACTTCGAGTTAACTTTTACCACTTATGGTTTTTACTTCAACCGAGATTTCGGCCGCCATGACCGGGATCAGACTTACGACATTGCTATTTCCCTAAAAGGTACGGGCAAAGCAATTCGAGTTAACTTTTACCACTTATGGTTTTTACTTCAACCCAGATTTCGGCCGCCATGACCGGGATCAGACTTACGACATTGCTTTAGCTGAGGCACTTCAGCTGGTGGCAGTTTTCACGGTTCCGGAATTGTTGAATTCTCGATGGATACTGGTTTTCGGCCACTAAAGTGGAGAACACAGGTTCTACAGACGGCATGAAGGCGGCAGTACAATGCCGAAAAAAAAAGGAAAAAGAAAAGCGCAAAATTGATTAAAGTATATAGCGTCCTACGTTGAACTGGTTTTCAGCGTCCACAAACATAGATAGTTATATACAGTGGGAACGACCTTGCTAGGCGTATGTGGGACGTAAACTTCTACCCGTTAAATCGCTACTTAGGTTCGGTACCTCGATAAGTTATCGTTACCTTTTAGTGCCCCCCATGTTTCAGCACGAAAGGGTTGCGGTGCAAATAAACGTCAAGTGTCCATAGAGAGTGATAGCAACAAAAAAGCACGCAGCAGACGACGCAGAGGTATTCAGAAAAAAAAAAAAAAACGCAAGCCAGATGCAAATTTTGGCCAAAGCAATTTGCGATAACTTTTTTTTTTTTTTTTTCAGTTTAAACGAAGAGCAGGTTCGTACACCCAAAAGATGCACCTGGCTTAAGAATGCCGCGGCATCAACAGGTGGCTCCCCTAAACTTTCAAGTTATTTGCCGCCCGCATCAGATTCCACTGTCATTTACGCACCATTTGAGGTTCTGCATCTTAACATGCCGCTTCCGAGAGCAGATTCGAAGCCGCAGTTTCATTTTTGACAGCAGATTGCCATGGTTGCTGAGTCACACAATATAGAGTGCAGCTCAAGCTCTAGTTCATGGGGTGAAAATTTGTTTTAAAATTGACCATGGTCAGTGACCAGTGAATCGATCAACAAGCCATGATTCCTGACCAGACGGTATGCCGTCGAACCCTCGACTACTTCATGGGGTGAGCTTAGTTGGCCTCGGAGAGGGCGTAACCAGGAGGGTAAACGAGGAGCACAGCAGAGGATGAAAGAGCGAGCGTGGAGGTCAACAGAAGATGAGAGTAAGCAGCACGAGGAAGAAAGTGGAGGAGGAAAGCACATCAGAAGCACGAGTAGAAGCGTAGAAGGGCACAGCGAAATAACGTTGTTGTTGTTGTTGTGGCTGTAGGAAGAAGGAAATGAAAATGCACGGGCCTGCTACTGGCTCTGTAGCTGAGCCACCTCCGCTGCCTCGTGCAGACAGAAGAGAAAATAGAGAAAATAAAGAGGAGGCATGCAGAAGAAAAGGTAAGCTCAAAAACGAAAATGAACGATGAGGGCATGCCGACAGAGGATGTCTCGATGAAGACCCTGTCATGCCCCTTGCGGTGGCGACTGCAGCAAAACGCTTCGGAAGAAGTAGGAGCGCGTCACTTACGCTGACTCTAAGCGCCGCAGCCATTAGGCATTGCGGGTTCCGTATGGGACCGCATATGGTGCAAACACCTATGGTCAAAACACCTCAACAGTTGCGCTCAAATTTCTCCTTGCCACACAACGACGGACTTCCAGTCCCAATTCCGTTAACGAGAGCCGACGCAGCGAGCGGGCTTCGCTGTTTGGCTGTGGAGCTGACACATTCAGCGTGGAACACTGGAGAGTTCTCCAACCGTCGCCTCAAGGCATTGGACCCCGGACTGCGCCTGCGTATTCCCCACCACACAACACGCCGTGAAACAACGTTACTGTTCCGCCTATGGCTTGGCGTTGCTTTCACAAACAAATACGCCTTCTTGATCGGGATGGCTGACAGCCCTGCTTGTGAACGATGCGGCGTTAATGAAACGATTGAGCACCTCCTTTGCGATTGCCCTGTTTTTGCAACTGAACGACATACGCTGCGTACTACATTGGAGCGTCTGGACGCTCACCCGAAGGGAAGATGTTGGAACAAAGGCCACAAAAGTTATCTGCGCTCAAAGCCTACAAGGCACTTCTTCGCTTTTTAAGAGAGACTAGCCTGATTGACAGACTGTGACTTTTTCACCTCCTCTCCTTTTCTACCCTCCCCCTTACATTCCCCATTACCCTTCCCCAGTGCAGAGTAGCCAACCGGAATTCATTCTTTCTGGTTAACATCCCTGCCTTCCGCCCTCCTTTTCTTCTTCTCTCCTTACCAAGCATAGCAATCATCGGCCATATTTCACGGCGCGAGCCGTTATACGGAGTGCACTCCAAGTCGTCGCGTGGATGAAGTCCGTCCAAGGTGACCGATTAAAGCAGCGAAGAATGAAATATAAGGGAACGGAGATTGGTGGTTATAGAAGAAAAACGGAAAGTAGGCTAAAAAATAGAGAGACGCTGTCACAGGCAGATATATAAGAAAGAAAAATCGGAAGATTGGGGGGGGGGGGGGGGGGGGGCATTTAACCTTCGTTTTTAAGGGTATGACGCGACAACATTGATGGCTTGCGTTTACCGGCCCTCTTTGCAGATCCTTTTCCGAGTTCTTGAAATTCACTACTCGCCTATGGTTGGTAATCTCTTAATTTGGGCCTCTAATATATCATACGTATACCTACTCTTAACATATACTCTCATCTGAAAGCCACAAGACATAGATATTAAGCCCCGCTTTAACCAAACCGTACGAGCATGCTTGCATGAATCAGGAGTAGCTTGTCTGAATCAGGATGTGAGTCCTGGAAGGATGGATTCTGATGTGACCCTCCAAAAGGAGAGATCCGAGCTGGCAGCTCCTGCCAAATCGGCCATGTCATGCGGTGGAGTGACGTCACACATCTATACGACTAATAGCGTACTGCCATGCCAGCCACAACTATACCACCTGGCAGAGTCATGCCCGTACGCCGACGTCGATATTTCTGACGAACGAGGCATTTATCGCGTTAGAAAAAAACAACAACAAAAAGCTGGCGCATCGAGTATTCCCGTCATCTTCCTCGCTCATTGCTATCAGCGCTGCATTGGGGTTACGAGAAACGCTATCGCTGTCATGAGATCTCCATTGCCCTCGGGCCTTGTTTTTGTTTATGTCTTAATCTCTTCGTCACCCAGAGACTGGATGGCTGCAACTCGGCAGAGAAAGTGCTCGGCAAGAGTAAACTCGGCCAAGATTCCATCTGCGGGCGGCCGGAGACACAAAATGACAAAAAACAAAAACAGTGCACGCGGATTTTGCAGCAGTTTCCTGTCTCAGTGGCATGGGTGAGAGGAGACACCGTGTGCTTTGCGTCTTTTCTACCTTCGTCCATATGTGTTTTTCGTGCGTTGGAATAATGTCTCACAATTCTGTCCTTGAATTTACTTTTGCCTTAGTCAAGTAAAACGAACTGCTCGTCGTAACAAATTTATATCGGGCCGGATACCTAACTTGGTTAACCTGTGTTTAAAGACATTTTATCAACTACAATAGGTAGAAGTTGATAGTAACACTGACGAAGTCACGTGTATACAGAGGGTATCTATACGGCTTCCTCACACCCTCAATGGTTTAAAAAGTTTGCCTGATTCGGGCCACATCCTGGCGTGCACGGTCGTATTAGGCAGTCCACGTACTTTACAGTAGCTGCGGTTCTGTATTGGCCCCAATAAAATTTGCCGGGGTAGGTGTTTTACTTTTAGGAACTTAAAAATTGCTGCAGAAAAAAAAAAAGAGGGGGGGGGGGGGGCGGGGAGATACTGACGACACTCCGTGGCAGAGAAGTAGTGTAACAACTTTTTCGCTTATCGTTATTGTTTCTATCACCGTTCTTGTATTTTTCGTGCAGTTTTAAGCGTCCGTCAAAGTGGCGGTTACGAATTTGAACCTTTAGGTTTGGTTTCGTTTGGTTATGGGGTTTAACGTCCCGAAGCGACTCAGGCTATGAGAGACACCGTGGTGGAGGGCTCCGGAAATTTCGGCCTCTTGGGGTTCTTTAACGTGCACTGACAACGAACAGCACACGGACGCCTCGCTTTTCGCCTCCATCGAAAAGCGGCCGCCGCGGCCGGGATTCGATCCCGTATATTTGGGCACAGTAGTCGAAAACCATCTGCACCACCACGGTGGGTTTGAACATTTAGAATACGGAACATTTTTCTTAAACTGCAAATGGTGTTTCAGAAGGCTTCATTGTACCTTTCATTCTCACCCTGTCATCTTTATTCATTTCTTAATCAAATACTTTATGTACTCCAGCGTCATTTTTACGTTTAATTCATCTTTTCTGCAATACAATAGTGATGCAGAAGTGCACTCTCCAATGCTCCATTTTTACTATATGTCACCGTATGTCTACTAAACGGGATGCTCGATGCTGTTAATTTCCTTAATAAAGGCTCCTGCTGTCTAGAGCTAGACCATGCTTCACAACTAGAACAGAGCTTCATTCTTCTAATTTCGTACCGCGAATGCTTCGTAGAAGGCTAAGAAACTGAAAATAAAGTTGCTGGCAAAATTACGAGACACTTTGGCGACTAAAGTGGTGAATGTGGCGGTGACTGATGCTTCGAGTAAAGAGGGCCACTACTGTTTCACATTCCTCCCTTCCTTTATGGCATGATACATGTGTACGCGGAGAATTTTGACAGATACTGCGCCTTTTCTATCCTGTAAATAAGTTTCAAACGGCGCTGATGCCTGCTGTACTAACGCCTCCTATCAGTGTAAGGCCCATCAGTTTAAAGCGCTACGTTATTGGGGACACCTAAGCTCATCCTTTAAGGGTATGACGCGAGAGCGTAAGCTACCAGCCCACATATAAAGTCACGCTTCAAACAAGCCGTATGCCTGCGTGTCTTAGGGGTAACGAGAATGCAAACTGTTCTGGCAGACTGATTCTGATATCACCCTCCCGGTATATGAAAGGAGCGACCCGAGTTGGCAGCTCTTGCCCGTGGCACAGGGGTAGCGTTAATTCATGTGTCGTGGCAGGTTGATTCAATGGCAAAAGCAGGACACTTTTGCTGACGACAACGATGAGCCATTAAAGGCTTTCGCCTTAAAAACCGTTACAACCGTCGAAATCCTACCAAATCCCATCCTACAGCGCTCGTGAATATGCATACCGAGTGATGCGCACGTCTGCCCCATCTGCATTTGAGCACTGATCACCGCCGCTACCGCGGTCGTTCGACCCAATTTGCAATCTCCGCTTAGGGTCAAGTTGACTGTGTCATCCCGGGTGATAGGAGCGTGCCGCAGCCGCGGATATCGCGGCTGGGAATCATTGGCGGCGGCGGCCGACGCCGCAGCGATAGCACGCTACCGCCGGTGGGGGGCGGTGCTGCAGTCAACGGACGCATGTGCGGAACAGTAGCGCTCGGCCGGCGGTTACAGAAGAGCCTATAAAACAAACCCGCCCTCACCCCTGCGCTGTCAATCTGCTCGAGGCACCGGTCCAGACAACACTGCTGCTTCCCAAGTCACAGTTTCTTCCTCGGATACACAAAAAACAAAGGTGAGTTTTAAATGTGCGTGCCAACTTGATTGAGTGGATATGTGGAAAAGTCCACGAGTGATTCTCTGCCGGTCAGCCTGCCTTTCAGTGCTACGCGTTATCGACTTAAGGTTAACAAAAAGCCTCGCAGGTTATTGTAGATGAATCGGGTCGTCGCATTCCTTCTCGTGTGTGCGTCTGCAGTGCAGTGTCGGCTGCCGCGCATTGTGTACTCAGATTTAGCATTTCCGTTGAGCTGTGCGTGACATCCTGCACTAGACACTCGCCCTTTGCTCTTACAGGCAAAAATGGCAACGGAAGCAGTTACCGGGTCCGAGGAGATCGTGAAGGATTTGCCCCCTGCCACCGAGGACCACGCTGCAGCCCCAAATAAGGCTGAGAACCACGTCGAACCCGCAGCAGCGGCCTCGACAAAGCCCGAGGAGCCTGCCAAACCTGCCGAGAACGCAGAGCCCGCCAAGGAGCCGCCTTCTTCCGATAAGGTTGAAAAGGAGGAAGAAAAACAGGTTGGCAACCATTGACTTGCCTCCATTTCGCCTTGCCATACCGCGTTCCCTTGTGCGCTTGCTTTTGGCAACGCCTGCATGCAGTCGGTTTCCGTCTACTTATTATAGCAAGCTCATTAAGGTCAAGCCACACTCCTTGTCTTCAGAGAAGTGTTCCTGTCAACTGTAATGTATTCAGTGCAACGAGTGCTCTAGCAGGTGGTTCAGGTTCTCTGCAACCTGTAGATTCAAGTTTTCTGCATCTACGTGCCTCGCAGCAACTCCGATATTGGCGATGAAGGGGGGGGGCGTGGCCGTTGCAGCCAGTGTTATACCTCTAATGTAGCCCAGGCCTTCTGCCCGCACTCTGTCGCTATCCTTGACTCTGCTGTGTGTAAGATACCCACTTTCAGTATTGTCACTGCTTATTTCTCCCATCTACACAGAGCGACAAACCGGAAAGCCAGCAAACTCCACCCGCTACACCAGACTCGTCCAAGGTAGACGCCGCACCCGCAGCTCCCACTCCGGCTCCAGCCACAGCGGCCAAATCGGAAGGCAGTGCCGTCGCAGATGCCGTTAAGACTGAAGCCAGCGCCAAGGCAGAGGACACAAAGCCGGCGGCCACCGCGGCTGTTGACGAGGCCGCTGAGAAGCTCAAGGACCTCGCAGTCAAGGATGAGGCAGAGCCCAAGAAGGTTGACGAGTCCAAGCCTTCTGAATCGGGAGACAAGCCCGCGTCTTCGGAGGTTGCCGAAGCTGCCGAGACAGCCGAACCTGCAGAAACGCCGGAAGGTGGAAAGGCAGCCGCTGAAGGCGACGAGAAGGGCAAGAAGCAGCGGCGTTGTGTCATCGTTTGATTACGGCTTTCTAATATAGTTAAGGCACTCACTATTTATATGAACATACTTTTTACAAAATGTTCCTCAATAAATTTTTTTACACAGCCATTGACATTCTTTTTTTGTTTTTCCACGACTCAAACTGTTGGTGTCTATCCCATTTCCGTGTGCTACCTAAACTTGTCCACAGAGCGAGCAGACCGATGAATTCACACTTGGCAAGTCTAGCAGATCGCTTTAGAGAGAGAGAGAAAAAAAAAAGGGGGGGGGGGGGTCATACGCAACAGCACCTAATCTTGGACTGCTTTTGAACGTCTTCAGCTGCCAATCGTTCTCGTCGCCTGCTTACACGGACGATTCCGATGTGTGCTGCTGTGAATAGATGTACAACAGCGCGCTGCCCGCACCTACACTGCGTGATACATCACGTTCTACGAAGATGCGCAAACTCGACACAAGCGCACGTCGACCTGGGGAATCTGCGAGCTTTCGCTCGCTTACATCCTGTCTTGTACGTGATGCGTATGCGTCGTATATGCTCAAAGTTGACTGCTATCTTCAAGAGGAGGCGTGAGGATAGCTTTCTTCTCGCGACGTAATCTTGTTGTTCTCGTGTCTCGCCTATTGTTCCTGGTGAGGGGGTGTTACGCTCGAGTCGGTATCGTTCACTGCCTCAATGGATTTATCGACGACTTATTGCTACTGGTGCCTGCACCTTCAGATCGGCGGGAACGCATTTATGTAGGTGCGAACTGTCACGTAAGCAGACTCATTTTCCAGTGAAGTTCGAAATTTCTTATGCCTTTTATGGAAGTGGTTTAATGATGCGCAGTAATTTAATTGCGACAACCAGTCGGCAGACAAAAACACGCTGATGTGAATAATACGCAGCCATGCGCGGTGGCACGAATTCGAAATGGTTCCTCAAGTGACGAGGAATTCTTTCCACAGAAGTTTGACGGCACCTTAGAAAAAGCTTTCGCGCAATCATCTGTATTATCGCTCGGCTTTTCCCAACCACGTGTCGGCGACTAAATATCTGACGGCGTCCACACGTCTCCAGGCGAGTGTGATGAAAGCGGAAGAGAAATTGCGTCATTTCCGCAATGACTGCTCATCGACAAGTAGTGGCCCTTATCGTGCTCGGCCGACTGTGAACGATAAATAACCTCGTGTTTACGAGATCCCTGCATGACTAACTTCCCAACAAGGCTGACATAGTCTCTCTCTGCGCATTAACGTTGCCAACGACGCATTTTCGCCGGAGCTGATAACGTTACTGCATTTGTGATGCCATTTATTTGAAATCTTCCATAGCTATCTAGTTGCGCTGCACTGCCTGGGGAGATGCTCGCGAGCGCATGGTATCCTATCACGCAATCTCTCTCCATTACCGTGATCAATGAACCATCTAGCCTCCTCCTCACAAAATCTATGACTAAGATACAACAGGTGACGTGGCACCAGCTTCAGTCCCGTACATCCCATCCCCTGCTTTCTTAGCTTTGATCCATCCAGGACTGTTCTCGCCGCAGTGCACCCTGTGTGGGGCACCTAAAGCTGATCTTGAACACATCATGATCAAATGCTCGGAATTCCCCCCTCCAGCCACTTGGCAACTCTCCGACCTCGAGCGATGGGAGGCTGCGGTGTCCAGCTCTGACCCGGCCGTTCAAAATCGGCTGACGGACTGGGCTTTGGGTGTCGCTGGGAAGCACCAGCTTCCGGCCACAACACGTAGCCAGAGCCGACCCGTCATTAGGATTAAGGCTCCCAACATTGCATAAAGTTTTTCACCACCACCACTGACGTCATAGGCGTTTTTGAAGCTTACGAACTGCCAAATCCGCACACTAGTCGGCTGACAGCCAACTGGCGAGAAACAAGCATGTATGCCTGCGTCGCGTCCTCTGCTGTTATGCCATTCGTGACGTCATAACCTTCTATATTGATCTCCCCAGATCACACAGGCCCAAGTCGGCCGTATCGCTGTTCGTTTACAAGCCCCTAAGGATGGTTCGGTTTGTGGGGTTTAACGCCCAAAAGTGACTCAGGCTATGAGAGACGTCGCAGTGGAGGACTTCGGAAATGTCGACCACCTGGGGTTCTCTAATGTGCACATATACATAGTGATGAAGACTGGTCCCCAACCGAAACGCATACAGTAAACGCCGTTATGCTTTTTAAGCGTGCGTGAACCTAGTTTATCAGTATCGCTTCTGGTTCATGGTGCCCTCCGTCTGAGCTCTTATCGCTCGTGGCTCGTGCATCGTTTAAGATAAAAAAGTAAACAAGTGTATTTGAGGAGGGTAGATTAACTAGCACGCTGTAGATTTTAGGTATATCATTCCCTTTTTCATTGTTCAAGAGGATCAGATCACGGAAAGTACGTCAGAACCAGCTGATGAGGAATAGAATAGTGTGCCTAAAAAATTCAAGGAAGAAATCTTTCTTGATCATTACTACAAAAATAACATACAAAATGACAGTCATATTTTGAGAAATAAACTTTACAGCACATATAGCTCAATTACACGATAGCTTGATTTATTCACCGGGAGTGTTCAGTTTATTATTACTTTTTTTTTCTTATTAGTGCCTTTTGTTGACCGCGTTGACTTTATCATGTCGATTCGCGGTGTTCTTTCCAGTGTTTTAGATGCGACAAATTGGACATGTATTGCGGTGCTGCGCTGCACATTTCTGTATAATTGTCCCATTAATTTACCCTATCCAATAAGAGTTAATAAGGCTTAGAGCATATTTTAATTTAAAAAAAACGCGCCGGTGGTTACGCAATGGTTAGGGTGCGAGATCGAATGCCGGCCGCGGCGGCCGCTTTTCGATGGAGGCGAAAAGCAAGGAGCCCGTGTCCTGAGCGATGTCAGTGCACGTTAAAGAACCAAGCGGTCAAAGTATCCGAGACCTCCATTATGGCGTCTCTCCTGAGTCGCTTTGGGACGTTAAAACCCAATAAACCAAACCAAATAAAAAACGGAACAAAGGAAACTAGATATAGCTATATGTTGCTTGAAATTCGGCAGCATCCTGACATGTACACTTGATTAATTATGAAAACAAAATAAATAACGGCGCTTTTTTGTTGCACTAGCAGCTAAAGTCACCTATTTCTTTATAACGAAAAAATTAAATAAAACCGAATAGAGTGAGCAAAAACGTTCGGAAATTCGATCGACTGAACAAAGACAATGGAGACAGATTGAGCACAATGAATCACACTCGAAGTCGGCGTTCCACAGGGTTTAAAGACCGTGAGATAACTGCTTGCTTCGCGGTGCGAAAATCGCTCCTTTATCCGCAGATCTGACGGTGTTTGGAGCAGCGCTCCGAGGCCGTTACTCAGAACCATGAGGCCTAATAGCCTAATATAACCATACTAGGCACATATCGCCGTTTGTGTGTTAAAGAAAAAGGAAAATTCGGTTCAAGTAGGTGATGCGGGCCGTAAAGCCGATTTACCTAGGCTTGTCGCCTTAAACGCAATATGCTAATTTTCTGCAGACATGCACAAAATAAAGCTCACGATGGTTGAAAATATAGGAACATCAAAGCACCTTATGATTTCTCAAGAAGCACAAACTTTATGAAGACAGTATCAGGTTTGGAGATTGCCTTGTGTGCATCCGATATTTCGGTAGTAAATGGCGAATAGGGAATAACTCGTTTCACCCCTTTTTTTTTCTTCAAATTAAGTACCTCTGAAATAAATTATGAAATTTCATTTTTAGCGACGAAATCTGACTATCGCTGGCTAGATATTTTTCGTCAGCGGGCAGGATATTTTTCGTCGGCAGTACTTGGGCATATTCCCGACAAAAGAGCAATACACGAAGAATAATTATTATCTAGTCAGCCCCGTTGGCCGACTAAGCGACCACGGCGATAACTCAGCACGTTCACAGTATCAGTACAAAAACAATCATATGTGTTTGGTTGCTGATTGTACAATCTCTGAAAGAGCTGTGAGTTGGATATGTAAACAATTGCCTGTATAGGGCCTGAAAGGGTCAAACTGCAACTGCTCTACTAAATTCTTTTCCGTGATGGGCATGACGACAGAACCGACGCCTCGATCAGCTCACGCAAAACGTCATGACGACAACGATGACAAAAAGCCTGAAAGATAGTACACACAGACTGTGTGAATAATTCTCATATCAATAGTTTAATGAGGCTCGGACGGATGCATATTTACAGGCTGCACTGCGCGACATCAGAGATAACCACTGGATGGATACGAGGCTGTGTTCCTTTGATAAACTGACTTTGTCCCGTGTTTTTTTTTTTGTTCCACCTGCAAACTAACGTGTACACAGTCACTGTTCTTAAGGATATTGCGCAGTTAGGCGGAAATACAGCACAGCTATTAAGTCCCTGAAAGGTCATGTAAATTGGGAGCATTTACGGTCGTTGCTCACATCATTGCTGTGAGTAGTAGCTAGCTAAGTTGTCTAGTTGGCTCTTGCAGACCGCCATCAAACCCTACCGCCATGACACGATCCGGGTGTCTGTTCACTGCTAGACTACTATCGCTGTATTTCCGTTCTTTATAACAAGAAACTCTTAGTGCCCCTATAGGCAGGCGCGCTTTGTGGCTGCAGTGAAGCGATGACGCTCGTGCCTCTCGCTCTGTCACGAATCAACCAAAGAAACACAGAACCTCTAATAAACTTCTGCAAACAGCTACAAAGCTCTACAAGCATCTAGGTCTGAATGAAAACTTCTCACAGACGTCGGAAAAAAGAAAACAAGTTTCGCCAACAACTTCTTTAGAACATCTCTAGCACAACGTTTCCTAAGAAATGTTTAGAAAAATGTTATCCAGAAACGTCTGAACAAAGTTTGATGAGACACCTCTAAAATAAGTTTCATTAAAGGCTTTTCAAGAAACGTCTTACTTATATCTACTTTTAAACTACCCATCTTTACACTTCCGCTGTTCGGAATGTGGAATCACAGGAAGCGTTTTTGACCACATAGTTTATTCCAGTCACTAAATAAAACACACATTTAAGTTTGTCGGCGCATTTCACTAAGCTAATTTTGAGCCGCTGAACACCTAGTTTGGTGCGACGCCCAGACACGCAGCTGAAGTGAACTCATAACGTAAACAGTTGTCATTGCAATAAATAAGTAAAATGCAGTTACCGTCGCATAATACCAATGGACAACTCCAATGAGTATAAACTCCGCGCGTCACGATCCAGATGGCACTATAGCGGTTCTAGCTGCTCAAGAGAGAGGGAAAGAATAGAATAGAAAGGCAGAGAGATTAACTAGGCGATGCCGAGTAGGCTACCCCACATGTGGGGACGGGAACAAAGGGAGAAAAAGAAAAGAAAGAGCGCCAAGGAAAGGAGTTAGTCACATGTCCAGAGATCTATAGTAAAACGGGGTAGAGAGCGTACACTTAAATTCTAGAACTCAACCCCGAGTCCTTTAAAACCTGTGGGCGATTCCTTTGCCTGAGGGATGCGCAGGACAAATACACAGCGGGCCGTGTAACAAACATCTTTAATCTCACAGGGATCGTCGAAGTCGGTGCTAGGTCGTCGTCCGGGGGGCTGCAGCCTGCGGGTCGTCTTCCGTGCAGAAGCTCCAGGCGCGAAGCAGGAGCGAAGCAGGAACGCATATATCCGATCCCAACAAACGGATGCGGCGCGAGGGGGAAAACGAAGATGGAGAGGGAGAAGAGGCCGTCGGCTGGCTGTTACGAGCTGCGGCCGACACCCCCATTCCACGCTAGCGACCCGTGGGCCTCGGCCAACACCTTCTCGGCGCCCGTGTTGTGGTGGCAGCAGTGGCAGTGCGGGATGCGCGTTGTTGCGTGGATGTGTGTGCGCGCTCTTGTGCTATACTTGTGCCGCGAGTTTTCTCCAAAGACCGCATGAGGCTAGTCATCTTGTCTTGCCCCGGATGAACTAAATGCGATTTGTGCATTGATTCAATCGCTGGCGCAAGGCCGCTCCACGAAGCCCTTCGTGGCTCAGACGCAGGTTTGTTACATACCGCTTACATGCAAATCGGCCCCGAAATGCGATCTATTTTATGAGGTAACCCAAGCCTTGTATTTCGGCAAGATCCCCACTAAGGTACGACTGTATTACTTACGCCCTCCGGTGAAGAAAAGACCTGCATTTAAAAAAAAGCAAACCGTCCGCAGCTGTGCTTTCTGACCGCCTCTACTGCGTGCAGACACGTTCCGCCGTGCATGCAGTGAGAGTGATTTGTGCATTTCGCAAGGCGACAATGAAATGAAAGTGCGGAGACCAAAAGCACTTGGCTGCTTTCGGGATGACGTGTTTTGTTCTACTGACAGTAATGTGCGGCTTCTGCAAGCTCTAAATGAAACAGCTGTGATTGAAGTTTGGTTATGTGTAAAGCACGAAGTTCGTTACTCGTCCGCTTTCATGAATGACATGCACGCCCTTTTTTATTTGATCTTGGAAACCAATTCCAAAATTTGGAGATCGCCCGCATTATCATCAGAGGAAGTGACCTTTACAGTATGAAACATTGTTTTTGTATGCTACTTTTTCGATAAATGACAGCCATGTGGCACATTTCAGAACAATCTTGTTTGCGTTATGCCCCGTCGCCATCTGCTGCCTCTGACTGCACTCGCGAGTTTTGTTTCGTTAATTTGCATGGTTACTAAACAGCTTTTTGTTGCTCTTTTGGTGTGGTATAAGGGGTTCAACTTCTACAAGCAAGTTTCTTTTTTTTGCAAAGTAAGTGATGACAATTTGTTGCTACAATATATTAATCCATTTCTCTCTGCCACCAGCCCAAAGTGCCATGTCCGGTGAAGGTATATGTCTATACTGATCAGTTAAGCGAGACAGAATGCATGAAACAAAGTCAGTGACTGTTTTCACATAGAGGAATAGAGAAGAAGTAATTCATTTGTAGCCAATGTGCATGAAGCAAAAAAGGTACTATCATTGGCATGTTTTAACCTTTGCAGCTTATCTGCGCTCTTGCTGCCCATGCAGCCACTAGTTGCTACTGTTACGATATGGACAAACTGTCCCGATGAACTAGAATTCTGGCAGGATTATCCACAATCACTATAATATTTGGCTTCTGCTGTGCCTTGGTTGTATAGTCCTTCCCCCTAGCAATAGCAACACACTTTCACCACTAGTACATCAAGTGAAAGTTGCTGGTTTGCATCATGCACCTTGCAGCAGCAACCTTGTGCCACTCTTAGGATAAATTAAATTTGAAGGGAATAAACACTGCATGTGATGAATAAGACACCAATGGAGTGCACATCAATAGAGTGCCCAGACGTACAGGCGCCCAAATCTTTAACTGGCGTGCGCGAGCGGCGACTTTTCTGTGCGTCAGGGCCATATGACGGAGCGAAGTTGGAAACAGGATGAGGCTAAGCGCATGCTCACAAAGCACGCTCAGCTGGGTCATATGGCGCTGACGCACAGAAAAGTCGCCGCTCGCACACGCCAGTTAGAGATTTGGGCGCCTGTACCATACAAAGTAGCATACTGCACCAGTGAAAACTGTCAAAAAGTGTGAGAAGCTCATAGCCAACTTTATTATAAGCGGAACATATTTCAGCTCCATCATGTAATGAGTTGCAAGACGAAAAGCGAAACTTTTCCATAGACGTATCATCAATAGTGGTATTTAGTTAGAAATGTTGCAGTAAGGTGTTCACTTGGCACAAATGGGCTGGGGCTAAGGTTGATGGAAACTGCCTAGCCGGTGTCATCATCCAGAAGAGCCAGACTTTTTCCATGGCCACAGTGGAAAATGTGAAGTGCTTCCGAGCTTCTCCTTTCCTACTTTTTTTACCCTCCGTCTTTGTTTATACATAACTTATTTTTCATTTTCAATTCAGTTTCATTGCTTCATTAACATAAACTTGTATTTTTCACATTGAGAAAAACATCCATGAGCAATTTCATTGCTTTAAAATATGGACCTCTGTTAAGAACTTATTCCTGCTTCATTTCTTCACATGCACCAAGCAAAAACCATTAAGCTCTGGTGTCGTAATTTCTGGATGCATAAACAATACTGCCCTACACTGTCACTATCTGAAAAAAAAATCTGTTATTGTGTCCTGTAAAGCTGGAAAAAAGGTACAAAATTCTTGTGATGCTCAAGTTGGCAGACAATCCCTGCATATTGTCGATTTCAGTCGTACTCCATGTCTGTCATCTTAAAGTAGAAGGGTATGAAAAGTGAACCAGATATGATTAACGCAGCCTTTTTGATATATTTTGTTCTCAGTGACTTATGAATACACAGCTTTCTAAATATATTTTCTGTCACATATGGCCCCTATAGCCAACATGATTAAATGGTTTAGAAGAATGTCAGTTTGGGCTAAATAGTGCATACTGTTCGAGACTGAAAATAATAGTGCTAAGAAGTGACACAAGAGAGAATGACGCAGGACGAGCGCTAAATTCATCTGGCCTTTATTCACTGCCAAGGCAGCAAATATATAGAAATTTTAAGGCATGCGCATGAACAACAACACGACGCATTAAACAAACCGTTCAAGATATGTCATCTCGGTCTTGAAAAGGTGAACCGATGTACCACTCACACGCTTTCCCTCTCTTTCTTATGTGAAACAGCTCCAAGACCTCGCGTGCCTTCAAATCTCTACTTCTGCCCAGAATCTTTATCTCATGAAGCCGTGGTTCACATATCTTTCAGTGCACGCATATTTTTTCCCCCGGTGCATGTTTTGCCGCTCGGTTGCACACGAAGCAATTTGCACAATGCTGTGAAAGATGTGCACCTCCTGGTTCTTTTTGTGATAGTGCATGTTCAGCTGCACGGTCATTCATGCAGCACCTCGATTGGTCCACATAGGGTTTTCCGCAGGCCAGTGGTATCTCATATACTACTCCTATGCAGCACTTCACGTACTGCTTGCCATGTTTTTTGCTGCAAGCGCCCTCCTTTTCATTGCTCGCAATGCGCGCGCATAATTGTGCAAGCTTTCGTGGAACCTTTTTCACATTGTACGGAACCCTGTGAACATAGGGTACCACTTTTGGTTTCACGCTTGACTTTCTTGTCTCGCACGACTTATTGAACATTACACGTTTGGTTTTCCTTAGGAAGGCTTCAGCATCACCAGTGATTACCGAGCTTGGGAACCCCGCCATAGCAAATCAATCCACTTGCTTTTCAAAGCTCGCCTGCATAGTATGTTCACACGACTTCACAAGAGCAGACCCAAGGCAGAGGTTAGCAATAGTGCGTTTCACAGTCTTTGAATGAGCCGAGGAATAAGGCAGCAGCTCCTTCCGTGCTCGAGGCGAGTATTGCCAACACACATGATGCTCGCCCAAGGTAATACTTAAATCTATACTTAAACTGAAAATATCCTCGCAAAGGGAGTTCACGGGTAAAACACAATCCCTGCCCCTCTTCTTGAAAGTTGGCTAAAACTGGGCTTACAGCATCTGTGAAGGTCAAATCTTTCTGTTCTTTAATAACTATTGGAAAATCATCAACATACCTGAAAACGTTTAGTACTTCCTTCTCAGTCAAACTGAGTTCTAGGGTGCGGTCATTAAAGGCTAAAAAAATGTTGGCACAGCGGCTACGCAGGATCTCATGCAAATCCTTCGTCTTTGTCGGTAAAAGCTGTTATCAAAAGATACAAACGTCACACTGAGATGAAATTATACCAGCTTCATAAAATTACTAACTGACACACCTGGGGAGTTCTGAAATCAACTGTGCCGCTACTCTCTATGGCATCCCTTACAGAAGTGAACAAGGAAGGCATCGTGGGGCTGTCACATGAATATGCATTCATGCACTTTGAACTCGGGTGACTACAGTTTCTGGACCAAAAAGGTACATTTAACCTAGCAGCAATGAACATTTGTCAGTATCCTTCCTTTAACTGTGCTTTGTAGGCCACATCTGTTAGCAGCTTCCTAGCACCCTCTACAGACAAAAGCTTGTGGATGTGTGTTATCAAACAGCCTGGTAGGTACCATAGGTTTTGATGGAACCAATAAGCTTGAAATGGTTGTGAAAATGTTATGAACTCTGGGGACTATGGTTTCTGGGCCAAAAAGGTAAATTTAACCTAGCAGCAACAAACAATTGTCAGCATCCTTCCTTGAACTGTGCTTTGTAGGCCATATCCTACCTGCAACTCAAGTCTAAAGAGGTCTGTACCCACATTATGGCAGTTGTCCAGCTGTCCCCTTTCTTAGCAACCGAACTCTCGTCTTCATTCATGCTACATATACATTTAGTATGTTTCCTTTTTGTTGTGGCATGAAAGGATTGGATAACCACAATATTTAAGATGACTACTGGCAGAGCACTCCAGTATTAAATTTAACAAGGTCTTTATGACGTCTTAAATTACACAGCAGAAGTCAAACTGATTGAAGCACTATTGATTTTCTAATGTACCGGTGAAAAACACAACAACACACAATTTCAACAAAGACAGGCAATTTCCTTCAATTTGTTTACTGCACGGCAATGACATCTGAACAGCACGCACGAGCTGTTATAATTTGGTTAAAAAAAAAAGTTGCATGCATCTGCTCTGGTGTATGTATGTAGGGTATGCTGTATTGCTATTTCTAAAGAAAAAAAAAAAGACACTTTGACCAAAATGTGGCTTCCCTGGCTTAGGGAGAGCGAACCACTTTGCGGCTCTTCATCTATTTACAAACAAACACTCTATTACCATCAAGCAAAAAGCCAGGCTTGCTAACCAAGTGTACATATGTTTTACAAAGCTAGAATTTGCATGTTTCGATTGTAGTTTGTACTGCCTTGCAGTGGATATCTAATGGGGGAGGCAGTAAGTTACAACTGGTCGGCCCCACAGCTACAAATAAATATAGCAACGACATACCAAACCCCCACAAAAATACTTATCATCGATGTGTGACCGCTTACAGAGTAAAGGATAAAAAATAATGATTTAGGCAACCAGCGCCAAGGCAACGACGAAATTGAGTCGTGTGTGTTGTCCATTTTGGCCTTGAAGTCGAACCAACTTGCCCAACAGCACAAGCCTCAGTCGAACAGTTTGAAGCATGAGCGCTCAAATCTCGAAGCAGTAGTACAAGTATAACAGTAGAAACTTCAATTAATGACGCACATTCGTGGCACCACCAAAGAACTATATGGATCTAGCGCCAGTGCAGTCAAACCAGACAGGCAGACGCTTTAAAACTCGGATCAACATTATGCTACTAGCCAGAGCCACGTACTTGCGGGCAACACATGCGGCAACAGCCGTAGACACCCTATGGTAACAGCGGACCGCGTCCGTGAAAACCGCATACATTCAGAACATAAATATCTGTAGTGCATTTCCGTAAGCACAAGACAATTCACGAAAGCCAATAGTTTAAAATCCGGCTTAATGTGGAAGCAGACGGTGCCTGAAGTGGTGATCAGAAAACCAACATCGCTTCAGCACTATTGCAGGGAAAAAATGTGAACTTGCAGCGCAACTGTTTCCACACTCGTTTAAGGTTAATTTCAAAAGAAATGCTTTGCAACCCGGGAGGAGCAAAACAAACCTCTGAGATATTCTGAGGAGATAGCGAGCTCGCTATACTGGGCGCAGCCATCTTGCAAAATAACATCAATGACACTAAGAGAAAAAACAAAATGTGTCAAATATAGCCACATTTAACTGTTCCAAAACATGCACGCAAAGTAGTGAATTATATTGTATTTTGTGTTATGACGAGTAAACAAAATAATTTGTAATGTGTCTAAAGGCACATGATTGTATGTGAACAGTAGCAGTAGTCAGGCAGTCAATAGGTAGCAGCGTAGCAACACAACGCAACCACAGCGACATTAGCAGCATGGCGCATTGTGGCGCAGCACCATGCGCAGCACGGGAAGAAACTTGTACACGGTGGTTTTGAATTCGGACATCATCAAAGTGGAGCCATTGAGCTTTCATCATCAGGAACGTTGTAAACTTCGGCAGTGGATCATGGTTCGGACCAGCGGACGGAGACCCGAGGACGACGAGCAGCGTAGGCGCGGTGTGTTCCATGCTGTGATAACTAAAAGATGACCCTTCGCTTAGGACTCCATACGGGTGTTGTAGCTAGAACGCAGCTCAGGGCTTATTCCGAAGCACACGTCTCTGGCAAGGCTGTAAACAACCTAATATTTGAGACGGGGCCTGCTGTCCTAAAACGACTAGCGTACTGCAGCTTTTTTCAGATGCCTGCGGCTGTTTCGTTGGTGATACTCTGACGATGCGCGAGTGCTGCCATGGCTTTGTGAAAACTTTCAAAAGCTGCATTTCAAAATGCGCAAAATAAGAGAGCTAGATAATGCAACCATAGTACATGCTCTCTAGGTAAGTATGAACTTCATGCTGCAAACTGAATTATAGCTCAATTATTCAGCAATCTTGATTCAAAGGTAATTGCGTGAAATGTAGGGACAAGGAAGAAATAATTAAGCCACCATCTTCCACAACTGCACAGATGTAACGAGCGCTCATATTTTGCACAGTTTTGCATAAAGTTCTCACAAGCAAACTTCTTTCACCTCCCAGTTATGAGCATGGATTGTGTGCCCGTTATTGCTTCCAAAGCATTTTATAACACCAGTACAATTAGTCATACCTTGCTAACAGGTACACATTGATTCTAGACTCAAACTGCCTCATAAAAAGTTTCCTGTTATCAGAAATCTTGGTGAAACAAAGATTAAATGCAGTGTCAAGCCAAGTTTGTAGCAGTCAATTGTTCAGTTCTTTCATGTGCAATATCGTGGTTGACATTTCATGCAAATGATTTAACACCTTGACGTGCCTAGTGAGTTATGACAAAACATGGTATAGGCTACATTCATATCTTTACAGTGGAACTGTGTTTGTTAAATAAGTGTCTCGTCTCGCACATAATTGCTGTAGAATTGTTACTGAAAGGGCCCACGAAAAGCCATTTATTAAAACTAGAAAACGCGTGCAAGCAATCAGTACCTCTGCAATGCAAACATTTTCAAGCTACCTGCATTAGCACTGATCGTATTGGTGCAAAAAATTACTCTTGTCCCCATCAACTCAGCGCATGCCACCATGCCCTGTCCCGCCTGCCTGCCTGCATCACCTGGGAGTGTCCAGTTATTTTGTGCACCCAGCAGACCCAATAACATCATTGAAGAGTGAGCGCACTAGAGGCGTCACCTTATTTGATTGCGAGCAGTTGCCAGGAGCACTTTTTAAACATTATCTGCAAAGCTTTGAAATTTGACTTGAGTGCTCAGAAAGACCACCTCCGTGAACTTCTTGCATTAGAATATTACCATTGAAGCACTCATCAGCTCGGCATGTTTATCAGCTTCAAGCAGGTAGGACAACTTTATAGACTGTGACTGTACTAGCTTAATCAAGCAATTCTTGAAGCTTTGTGAGGGGTGTGACGATACCTCTGAGCATGTCCATCTGCTTCATTCTTTTGCTTGCCTGTGCCCGCAATGAACATGAATTCTTTCCTGCTGAATGATAGTCATAAAGGACCTATGAAAATGCCTTTCTGGGCTGTGTTAAATGCTTCACAAATTTTCGTGATTGTTGTTGCGTTTGCCACATGTCAAAACCTACTTTCTCAAGCACTGACGCACATTTACCCCCATTTTTCAATGATATGCTAGGTCTCCTAGGTCACCACTCACATCACACTTGTGTTCAACAGCACCACTTCCACACAGTATTAACATTACAGTGGGCCTGACATAACGGAGACAATGTTTAGTTCGGGGTCATTTCCTTCTTGCATTAACTGGAATAGTCCTTTCCGCTTGCAAAGGTAACAATTTCTTTTTCCAACGGATGCCAAGCATTGCCCTTAAGTGGACTGATGAAGCTAAGACATTTGCAGGGGTCAAGTGGATTCAACTAGTGCAGGACCTGGTTAATTCGAGAAATATGGGAGAGACCTTTGTCCTACCTGGGCCTAGAAGCAGTGTGTCCTACTCAAGATCCAAGGGTCTTGGAGGGCTGGATTCCGATCTCACCCTCTTATCTCAAAGGCAAAGTCTGAGTTTGCAGCACTTGCCAAAGTGGCCATGCCGTATAGTCTTCTGCCATAAAGACAACCTGATACCCAGTAAGCGCCCGGCCATGACAGCTGCCAACTACTTTCTGACAAAGTTAAAGTGGAAAGACGGGCTAGTTGGTATTGGTATGAGACTGCGGGTACAAAAACACAGGATGAAGGAAGGAGACAGGCGCAGGATGAACGCTTCGTCCTGCATCCTTTGAAGCATTTGCCCTGCGTCTGTCTCCTTTCTTCTTCCTGTGTTTTTTGCACTGAGATGCATATTTTTTTCTGGCAATGGCATGTGATTTTTCGCTCATGATGCTGACACATTCCATAACGCTGACAGCAAATTTTCTGCAAAACACTGCAAAAATTTAGTTTTTAATTAAATTTTAAATTTTAAAAGTTTTACAGGCTTCCCACGCGAATTCAGTTGAGTGGTACCTTCTCGTGAGTGCAGAATAAAGCTCGCTCGATGGCCGATTGGCTGCTGTTGCCTTTTTGTCCTACCAAAATGTTTGCTCACCTATGCCAATGTCAAAATGACATTGCGGCAAAGCGAGCCAGTTCCAAATCAAACAGTTTCATGGTGTAGCGCCTTCCCCTGGCTGCGCAAAGACTGCGGCCAAAGCATGGCCGCTGGAAAAATGAAAAAGGACGCCGGCTGGCAGTGGCACTTGAAACCACAGTTGGCTGGTCTGTTCTAGTCTAGATCCTTATCAGCTGTCTCGTCCTTCGCTCCTGAGGTCTTCAGCCTACAATGTATTCGGCCCCTGTTCCTTTTTGCATAATGCCAGCCTTGCCTCGAGCCCAAGTAGCATTTAGTTTCTGCGGCATTGTTTTGATATGATAGCTTAAAGACTTCGTTTTCCAGAAAATCCAGCAACAGCAGCAATATTGATGTGAGCGAAAAATCATGGGCATGCCTCTGGCAGGTAGCAGTTGGCAGGTGAGAAGCCGTGCACTGACTGGTCAGCAGGTTGTCTGTCGCCACGAAGCCACAAGACATGGCCGACTTGGAACTCCTGACTCAAGCAGCTTCTTTGAGATGGAGGGGGAAATGAGAATCAGACCCACCGGAAGCCTTCTATACTGTAACAAGAATCTCCCATTGATAGCGCAAGCTACAACACCGATGCATCGTATCCTCATCGCTCGGAGCAGCCAGCTGGGAGCCCCAACCGAGTGCCGTGCGTTGAGTGGAGTGGTTGGCAGCCATTGTCTCCCTCCTCACACAGAGCAGACAACTGACGTTACATGGCATCTCTTCTCTAGCTGCAACACAGCAGGCCCACACCTGTGTAGCCTAGACTAGTTGAACCTGTTATGGCCATTTAAAAACTGCTCGAGTAATTCATCCGTACTAAACAGGCATGAAACAGATAACGAGTCAAGCACATTACTCCTATGCCATGCAGGCACGTTCTTGGTTGAAGCAGGTCTTTTTAGCTATGGCTGTTGGTGTTTCATGTAATGTGGTAGCTCATGAGTATAAGCTAATGAGTAGGTGTGGGATGATAGTGTCACAAATTCAGGAATTGGTGATTCAGCGAGTTGTAAAGTAATGAGGATCTGCAGGGGAAGCCATTAAAACTATCGCATTAGGGCTGATGTCTTCCAGATTTTTTCCCTTTTCTTGCATTTTTTTTAAGGTTTGATTTTTTTTTATTTTTGAGGAAATATGCTAAAAGGAACCTATAAAGGTAATTATTGTCATTGTAATGCAGTACACTTCTAGGATTTTTTTTGTTGGTATTCAAGTCAAATTTTAAATGTCTCTGCATACCCCCTTTAATTTACAAATTTCTCAAAATTGCTTTTCGCAGTCTGTTTGGACATCATCTCACGGCCTACTCTTAGCTGCCCCCTACTGACATAAACTTGGCCATCTGGGACCAAATGATGCAGGCGAAATGGGCCACAGTGGGGAATGGTTGTGACATTTTCTTTACTTTTCTCATCGGCATGTGTCGAGTTGAAGGGAAAGGAGGGGCATTATTTTTTACCTCCATCTGTGTTAGTAAAACCAGCTTAAAAATTTGTGTCGTGGAAATGAGTGATGAAATGCTAATCGTTAGTGCACCTTTTCTAGCCACAGCAAATACCTTTTCATTGTTCCTTTAATCGAGCTGAACTAGTTCGTTCATTATCACAAAAATGTATGCAGCTTTGCTTTCATCTATTTGTTCCTTCTTTGTTGTGGTTTCCATGCAGCAGTTTTATAACAACTTCATTCCTTTCGTGCACAGACAAGGGTAGGAAAATGAATGACTCGTGATGACATGCATATGAAAAAAGCCAAAAGTGATTAAAATCAAGTAAAGCATATGGAATTTTTTATGATTGTTGTTTCACAAGATATTCAATGGAAAATTATTACTTTAATCTTTTTTACCTGAAAGATTACGGTGGAAGTAGGAGAGACGGCAACTATATGTAAATAGAGAGATCCAAAGCTACAGCAGTGGCTGTTAAACCTTGTTCGTCCGAGTATACTAATTCGGTTGTGCATAGCCGAATATTGAGATTGCTTACAAGGGTCACCCCCAACCAATGCGGCAATAGGTCTAATACCACAAGTGCCACTTGGAATGCGATTGAGTGGTGAGAGTAGCAGCTGTACCAAAACCCTTTAGTCCTCCTCTAGGAGCACCAAAGGGTTCTAGCCAGAGCCACTGTTAAAGGTATACTGCAGGGAATTTGCAACTTTCTCTGAAATCGCTGAAATTGCATTCGGGAGATGCAGTTATCAAAAGCTGTTTTGTGCACTGCTTTGAGATTATTGTACTGGCAAGTTATATTTTGTAGAAGATGGCTGTAAAAGTGTGAACTTTCCTTAGAACTAGTGCTAGGTAGTTTTTAATGAGGAATTATATACAACTCTGAAAAGTTTTGTTAAGCAAAAGCTGTAAAGAACTGTATTAACACGATAAGTACAAACCATCTTCTCTTGGTCACGTGTCAGTGTATGTTGTGCCTCGAGGCTCCTGTATTGTGCCCTTTCTGTGATGGGTTCCTTGCGACATAGGCAAGTGGCTTTGCCTTATGAGTGACCTTAAAGCAACTCGCACTTCCTTTAGTTTTGCACTTGTACAATCAAGCACAAGAGACGAATTATAGGGTCATTCAGCACTACACATCTTGCGTCTACAGTACACTTAATGTGGAAAGCCTGGGAGTGTTGCCAGCAATCTCTCTGTTATGCTTTTCTCACTCCGAATTTTTTTTTATACTGTCCTCAACAGTTGAAAACGCAGCTGAGTTGATGCAGATAATTTTCGGATAATGATTGGGTTTGTCCGCACATTCACGAAGCATGCTTGGGTAGAAATACAGAAAAATACCGAGTTCTCACTATACACTATCTTAAACGCAGTGGCGAACTGATTGTAATCTTCATTTATCGGAATTTGTTTTTGGCAGAATCACAAAGTGGCAGAAATATGTGTAGGTGGTTTCTTCACATTCACATTCAAGAGACTAACAGACCAAAATGTGTCATAAATTATGATGGAAATGGCAAGCTTTTGCCTTGCAATTGAGGACAGCAGTACAGGAAGCAAAAGGATTTATTTATCACTGAAAATCTTATCAAATGAGCTAGAGTGTTACATTGCTGTGAAACCTTGCCGTTACCGGTGTATCCCACCATATGGCCACATCTCGGTGAAGTATTGGAGTGCACATGATTTTTTCTTTTTCTTTCACGAGTGTTCATGTTCTATTTTAGTTTATGCACTCTCTGGCCATCACTCTGCTGATTATAAATGCTCCCTTCACTTCGCCAGTGAAGTGCGTCTAGCTTTTGTCACTCAGTGGAACCACAATGTTTTGCATTTCTTGGCTGCAATGGCGACCACAGTCATTTAATGCTTGCATAGACTTAGGTGTTTGTCTAAGTGCCATAACGGCTGGGTGCGGGAACTCATATATTATTCTCTTCTGTAAAAAAAAATGAATGTCTGGCAGCAGAGCTTTCTTTTTATATTAGCTTTCAATACATCCTTTTTGCCCGCCTGTGATTGACATTTTGCTCATTTATCATGGTTTCCAGCTTCTTCATACAAACAAAAGACATCAGTAACATCAACTGATGAAAATATTCTTGGTAAAAACTTTTCTACAGCATTTCTAACAAAAATTTCATGAAATGATTACCTTAGAAGTATGTTTTTCATTGTGCCGAAAAGATTAGGTGTTTAAACTTTTGTAAGGTGTGAGAAATGTACTCATTTTGCAAAGCCATTGTTGTTGCACGTTGCAGCCATAAAAAGTTTGCAATCTGCAGTTCTCGTAGGACGTAAATTCACTAAGGTGTAAACAAAAAAAATGAGAGATATAATTAGCTGAGGAGGAAAAACTCGAAAGCCCATCATATTCTCCACTGTAGCCATAGAAAAAAGTCTAGCTCTTCCGCACGATGACACAGCTAGGCAGCTCCGAATGGCTTTATTAACCACTGGCTGTTTGTGTCTCAGGAACACTTTTGTTCCTAATACAGTGTGCATTAAAAAACGTTTTGCTTTTTGTCCTGTAACTCATTACATGATGGAACTGAAAGAATTTACATTTAAAATAACGCTTAGAAATGAGCTCAGTCCTACTTCACACATTTTGATTCAGTTTTCACTGGTGGCAGCACGCTAACTGTGACTGGTGCATCTGTTGACTAAACTATCAGTGAACAGCAGTTGATGATTTTTTTATTCTAGGAAGCAGCTAGAAGTTCAATGGCACAAGGTTGGTACTGTGGGGGGCACGAGGTAAACCAGCAACTTTTGATGTACAGACTGATGTACAGACGTCAGCAAGTCTGCCCGGAGTGCTCGAACACCAACCTGTCGCACAAAGAAAATGAAATTTTTGAGCAGGGGCCCAATTCTAGGAACAATGATGGCGCTATACTGAAGGTGCATAGGCATACTACTTGCACTGACAGCTACACTTTACCACTAATAGAGCAGCCCAGACAAAATTTCACTTTGTTCGCTCCGCAGCACACCTCTCCAGCATTGTAGACATGCCGACGACTGCACTAGTGGTGAAAGTGTGTTGCTGTTGCTAGGGGGAAGGACTATACAACCAAGGCACAGCAAAAGCCAAATATTATAGTGATTGTGTTCAGCCATTTCGCTGCTAATATGTTATTATTATGCTATTATGAATCAAATCATATAAGAATACCCAAGTACAGATGCAGATCTGCTAAGCGAACTCCGAAGCAGATATCTCAATACCGGTAGCAACCCCAATGCTACCTATGAGTACAAAGGGGTTCCTAATGAAGACTTCGACAGAAAGATCGCGGAAGCGGAAATTTGGGCCGCAATTCGCCATTTACATACTACCTCTCAGCAATTAACGACTTAATGAATGAATATTGGAACAAAGGTGAACTTTCGCAGATGTGGAAACACGTGAAGGTTGTCTTTATTCCTAAACACAAAAAGAAACTAAGCATAGAGAACTTAAGGCCCATCTCTCTTACGTCGTGCTTAGGTAAACTTATGGAACATGTCATTCTAAATAGGCTTTAGAACTACGCAGAAGAGAATGACCTTCTGCCCAGCTCAATTATTGGCTTCAAAACTCAGCTCTCTACTCAGGACGTAATGCTTCAGTTGCATGCAAAAGTGATAGATCCCCCTAACAAAACCGGAACCAAAGCGATTTTTGCCTTGGATCTGGAAAAAGCCTTCGACAATGTCTCTCATGAAGCCATTCTCCAAACCCTCGCCAACATAAACGCAGGGAACAAAACCTTTAATTACATTCCTTCCTTTCTCTCGGGAAGGACTGCGGGCAGAGCTAAGTATCGCAGGACTTGCATCGGACAAAATAGCAATAGGAGACAGAGGAACCCCGCAAGGATCAGTCCTCTCTCCCTTTTTGTTCAACCTAGCAATGATAGGTCTGCCTCCCAAACTTGAAGAAATCCAAGATCTTCAACACTCCCTATATGCTGACGATGTCACCTCGTGGGTAGCAAAAGGTTCGGACGCTCACATAGAGGAAACGCTTCAGGAAGCAGTGAATGTAGTCCAGTCATATACTAACCAGATTGGGCTGAAATGCTCACAACATAAGTCTGAACTACTAGCAGTGAGAAGGAAAACGCAAGACAAAGTAGAGATAAAAGTCTGCCTGCACGGACTACCCATACCCACAGTCAATACTATTAGAGTGGTCGGGCTCTGCATCCAGAGCAATAGGAAGAGCAATGTTACTATCAACAGGCTGGAAATGACTGTGCGATAAATCACTAGACTGATACACAGAGTAACGACAAGAAAGAGGCTGACATTTGTCGTCTTATCCATGCCTTTGTACTAAGTCCCTTATCTCCGCCTCATTCAATCTGACAAGGAGAAATTAGACACTCATTAGAAGCACCTACAAGGCTGGGCTAGGTCTACCCAGAAACACTGCAACCGAAAAACTTCTCTCACTTGGGATACACAACAATATAGAGGAGCTGATTGCAGCTACAAAGACTAACAAACTCTAAAGCAGGCAGACAAATTCTCAACCGCATGAGAATTAATGCCGAACCACTAGCCAACCACTAGGACCACTACCAAGAGGAGCTGGCGACAAAATTATCTCCAAACCTGTGCCCAAAAACATGCATCCCTCCTTCCATGAAGGCAGGAGGAAAGCTAGAGCTAGGGCCCTAAACAGAAAATACCGAAATCACGATGGGGTGGTGTATACCGACGCCTTGGATTACTATATGGCTGACGGTGCCGTTGCTATCTTTGTAATTAAGCAGTACAGTAAGTAAATGCGTATCAGCTGCTTCGGTCAAAGTCCGCTACTCGGACCAAGAGGAAGAAGCCGCAATCGCTTTAGCCATCGCTACAGCAGATGCGGACATAATTGTCACTGATTCAAAAACTGCCATACATAACTTCTCGTGTAGCAGAATATCAAATACTGCCAGAAACAACCTCGCGGATATCAGACTCGACAGAGAGATAGAACTCGTATGGACACCTGCCCACTCAGGGTACCGAGGCAACGAGGCTGCTCATCAACACGCTCGAGGTTTTGTCGGCCGAGCGGTGAGACCTAATGCCGAGGAACTTGAAATGGAAGAATTGCTCACATACAGCGACATACCCCTGCCAGCATTTTAGTTCATCGGGACAGTTTGCCCATATGATAACAGTAGCAACTAGTGCAGCTCCCTCATGACTGCATGGGCAGCAAGAGCGCAAGTATGCTGCAAGGGAATACACTGTCACGGTTAAAACATGCCAAAGTTAATACTTTTCTTGCTTCGTGCACACTGACTACAAATGAATTACTTCTCCTCTATGTGAAAACAGTAATAGACTTTGTTTCATGCATTTTGCCTCGCTTAACTGATCAGTATTAGACACATACCTTCACCAGACATTGCACTTCGGGCTGGTAGCAGAAATAAATGGATTAATATATTGTACCAATAAATTATTATTAAACATTTACCACTTTGTTCGCAAGAAAAAAAAAAAACATTTTTGCAAATGTGTGTAACATGCAAGGCTGATTTTGTTAGTGCCCACATCACATTGACACAGATAAAGTAACAGTGTGTACCAGTGAAAAAAGTGATTTCTAGTCTGTGTTTGTGCTAGGCTTTGTTTCTGCTGCTGTCTGCAATCAACAAACTACATTTCTAAGGATTGCATTTGCAAAAGAAAATAGTACTCATATTAAGACATGCTAGGCCGAGGACCTGGGTTCAGTTCCAGCCATAGTGGTCGTTACATATCAATGAAGGTGAAATGCAAGACACACTTGCAATGTCAGTGCACACGAAGAACCTCAAATCAATGGCATTAATGCAGAGCTGTCCACTATGACGTCTCTTATAGGCAGTTTTTCTATATCACTTATGGAAGTTAAACACCATATCCCACACCGAAGGAGGAACAACACTTTCTTTACTGACCAAATAAGTGAAAAAGAAACGAAACTTGCGATTGCCCTGGCCTTTAACTCTGATGTTGAAGGAAAGAAAGTGTATTCAGAGGCAGCAGCTGGTGGTGGCAATTTCCACCTGAGCATGGATTCAATGAATGCTTGTTTTAATCTGAAAGTAAATCTCTAGAAGGTTGAAGGGCGACATCTGCAGGTTTTGTTGATGCTATATTGCCATTTATGACACTGTGAGCACCCTTTCACTCTTATCTACTACCCTGCGAAACTAAGAAGCAAACAAGATATAGCTTTGAACAGTGCCACATTGCTGCAATACCTAAGCAACAGCTGCACGAGCTGTTTAAAGACGCTTGCAAAATACACAAATCATTTTCACTACATGCACGGCGGAAGGTGTTTGCACGCAGTAGAGGCACTCAGAAAAGTAATGTATCAGCTTTTGGGGTTGAAGCACAGCTACGGACGGTCGCTTTTTTTTTTTTTTTTTTTTTTTTTTTTTTTTTTTTTTTTTTTTAAGCAGGCCTTTGCTTCACCGGACGGTTTAGGTGGGGTTCTCACCGAAATACAAAGCGTGCGATAGCATTTCGGAGCCGATTTGCATGTTAACGATATGTAACACAAACCTGCACTGAGAGCCACGACGGGTTTCATGACGCGGCCGTGCACCAGCGATCGAAAACGTGCACAAATAAACCGCATTTAATTGATTCGTGGCAAGACTAGCCACTAGAGCACTAGCCTCATGCAGTCTTTGGGGTAGTCTCGCGGCACATCACGCACGCACATCCAACGGCTAGCAGCAACGTTACTAGAACAAACTTTAGCAGTCAGCACAAGGGTCTTGCGGAAATACAAGGCTTGCGTTCCCTCATAAAATAGATCGCATTTCGGGGCCGATTTGCATGTAAGCGGTATGTAACAAACCTGCGTCTGAGCCACGATCGGGCTTCGTGGAGCGGCCGAGCCCCAGCGATTGAATCAATGCACAAATCGCATTTAGTTCATCCGGGCAAGACAAGATGACTAGCCTCATGCGGTCTTTGGAGAAGACTCGCGGCACAAGTATAGCACAAGAGCGCGCACACACATCCACGCGACAACGCGCATCGCACGCTGCCACAACAAGGCTATGCAACAACACGAGCGCCGAGGCCCATGCCTTGAGTCGCTAGTATAGTGCCTAGAATATTCTAGGCACTATACTCTTCTAGGTCCCTGTCTTGGTCGGATATACGCAGCAGGAACGAAGAGGCAGGGACCAAGAGACAGCGAGACGGCGGCGCGTACCTTCTTTTATAGCCCCCTCGCGCGGGACCGGTTATCCCCGAACGAGCGGGGAGAGGGAAACAGGCACCGCGCAGGGAGCATTGGGAAGTGGCGCGGCCTTCGAATGCGCGGCGCGCCACGAGCCCTACAAACCTTAGCTCCTTCACCGCTTCCCGGTCAAATGAAGAAGTCAAGGGCCCAGAATCATAGCTTCAGTAAGAACGCGAGAGTCCAAACGGCGGAGTGTACAGCCAGGAAGGCACGCTCACGCTCAAACTGAGGGTAGTCACAAAGTATATGTGCGCAATTGTTTCAACACACCCGCACTGCTCACACGTTGGAGAGTCTGCCATTCCGATGAGATGGGAATAGGCGTTAATAAACGCCGCTCCTATAGCCACGGGCGACACAACATTGTAGCATCACAGTGGGGGAGGTCGAATGGTACATGCAGTTGAAGTAACTAGAAAATGCGCAGGCGATGAGAGTCAGTGTTCCGGAAATGTTTCCGCCTTTAAATATAACCTTGGAGAGCGGGGGAAAAAAAAAAAACTACGCAGGCAGGAGAAAGGCTGTTTGCAGGTGGCGCAGAAATGTAGTTTGGCACCTTCGCACGAAGCGTCATACGCACGTTAATAATTTTCTGCTCCAAGAATGTTGCATATGTTTCGGATGGCTACTGCGATGTTGAATGCTTACTCGTAATGATTGTACAAAGTTGGGGCTGATAAGTCTATTGCAGGTGTACTACTCCAGGGAGTAATGCTAGTTTACACCAGGATATAATTGTAATGAGATAAAAAAAAAGATAAACAAGGGCCCGAGAGCCGAAGTTACAATTTAAGGGTTTTATTTAAAAATAAAATAAATAAAATAGAGAAGCAGAAAACGGTTGCCGCCTGCGGCAATCGATGTCTAACATCTTTAGCGCCCAAGCTGCGGCTAAAGGAAAGAAAATGAAGAGAAAAGGCGACTGAGTGCGGTAAATACAGTGTAGCGGCTACCAGTATCTATAGTTAAAACTTGTGGAAATTATTTGGATTTGTTTTTAATGCCCTCTTCTAGGTCCCTGTCTTGGAACGGATTATTATTAATTTTTTTTTTGTATAGCTGCACAAGCTATACCGGTTGTTTCAGCGAAGGTGAACCAGAATTTTCAAAAATAATCTTTTTGAACTTTGAGATGCCTTCTATGGCATTGTAATACCATTGTCGACTGACGCTATAAAACGAATGATTCAAGCTAATCAACAAGCCAGTTAGTTATTAGAACAAATTTTGTCCGATGCAGTTAGGTACTAGGTTGCAAGTGCTGACTTGTAGACGACCGCTAAATAAGTTGTACTAGTTAAATAGATTATTCGTTATTATGATTCATTTGTTTTATCATGTCACCAACTCTGGTATTACAAAGCCACAATAAACCATGTCGATATCTCAAGAAGTCTACATAAAAATATTGTGTTCGACAGCCGATATAACAGGCTATTTGGCTCAAGTTTCATTTCCGGAAGCGATATGGGAGCAAACCGAGATAATGGTACTTCGCATCAAAGTCTCTCATGTATTCTCCAACGAGTTGCGGTCTCCGCTCGATCATTGTACCTACAAATCACACGATAGTCAATTGAAAGTCAAGTTCAAGAGGCTGGGAAGCATGGTGCTTCACAGCCTCCAAGCAGTCACCGAAGCCTTCAGTTTTGAAGAAGCAACTGCAACCGTGAAGGCAGGACTGAGTCGGCACTCCCCCGCCATGAACCGAGGTCTGCAAAACTTGTGTGCAGATCATACTTACTGGATAGCAAAAATTGAAAGCTCCCTGCATATTGGACATGTAATACATTTTTAACTCTTATCTAGCAGAAAAGTATTTGTACATTTTGTTTTTCCTTTTAGGGCCATTTTTGCTCTACAGGCCATCCTCGCGACGGCCGTTTTTAACGATCACTTCTCGGCATATGTTTTCCTAGATCCTGCACATTATGTACAAATGAAAAACTTTGGGGAATAATTAAGTTTCCTATATGTGCTTAAATACACAAGCATCAAAGCTTATTCTGTTGAATGATTCTCTTGACCAAGTTAGACTAGCGTTAACTAAGCTCATTTTACATGGTTTATGCATGGTTTAGCGTTCGACTCATTTTCATCAAAAAGTTCAAGTGTTAATCACAGTAACACATTAACAGTTATAAACTAAGACCTGCAATCGTACTCGGTATAAGCTATCCAATGATATATGACTCGATGCTATAGCATACATTTGAATTTTAATCAAAATTAACTAATGAATGACTACAAATTAAGGCTTGTAATTACAAAACTGCAAATATGCTGAATATAAGCTATCCTACGAGCTATATGACTTTACAATGTGTCGTGCAGAGCAATTTTAAATCACAATTAATGAAAATTTGCTGTAAGCTATCCAAAGTTATAACACTTGTGGCTATTATAATAAACATTAGCTACACAGCCACTGCTACTATATTCTGTGCGTTCTTTATGTACACACATTCCGTACACGCTGGGAATGAGCCAAGTACTGCTGCATTAAAATGCAGGAGAGTGTTAACAGCACCCGTCTGCAGCTTCCCTCGTCTATCCTCTTTCGTATCGTGCATTTTGCTACCCACTTAACCACTCATTATTCACTGCATTATTATTACACATATATTTATCAGTGTACAGTCGCAAGCTACTACATTACGTTCAAGGCCACCCGACATACATATAACGCCTCGCTTGAAACAAAGCGTACGGACCCTGCGTAGGTAGCGTGCCTGTCTTCGGGATCCAAACGTCCCGAGTTTGGTTCCCATTTCACTATCCCGTCTCAAAGGATAAATCCGAGTTGGCAGCGCCTGTCAAGTCGACTATATCTTGTGGTATCGTGACGTCACACAACCCGCCGATTAATCATACACGGCCATGTCACTTGCCAACTACCACCTGTCAAAAGCATGCTCGTGGCCTTTCGTTTACGCCGACAACGACAACGCCGACGCCTGATTTCCTGCAAGAAATATGGCCCTTAGCATACTACATTATCTGCCAGTGTGGCGCTTCCGTCTATGTCATTCGACAAGACCTTACGTTGTAAACAGTTTCATGCAGATTGTCATCTCTAGACTGTTTGTGTGAAATTAATGAACAAGAAACAGAAAGCTTTATGATCAGTGCCGAAAGAAAAACTAATTTCTAAACAAAAGAAAGACAAGAAAACAGCGAAACACGGAGTTTTATTTTATTAATAAAAGTTGTGATCGAATTGAGATAAAAAAAAAATCAGCGCCCGATGTTTTACCCTATTTCCCTTCATGAATTTCATTAAATATAGAACAAAATAAAGGAGGTCCTTTCTAGTTTTTGAAAGTGAAGGGGTGTCTCAACTTTCGAACGCATTTGTATCCAAGACAGATATTTTACAGCAGAGTGCGGATACTAAAGTGGATTTAAACCTACTGTGCAAAGCTCGAGTGCAACTTTTCATAGAAAAAATTGCTAGGTGCTTCTAAACCAGGGCATAGACCCTGCACCGTCCTGTTCTCCATTGTTTGCTCGGAAAAAAACAAAAAAAAAAACACGAAGATCACGGTAAGAAAGGAAACAGACAAGCCTAGGTGGCAATCATGCACACAAGGCCACAACGGATCTTTGTGCAGTTCCTTGCTTCCGCTCATTGTGCACGGTAAGCACAGGGGAAATGATTTGTTTGAGAGAACAATCAGTTTTCCCTAGCTGCTAAGGCAGAGTCGTTGTAGCTACACTCTGAAGGTTACCCTGCACTGAGGTGTTATCAACCGTACGGCGGTAAACAGGCTCCTGTTTAGCGGCCTTGTTGGCTCATTAATGATGTGCACAGGAAGTGTCCGCAGCAAGCGGCAGAAAAAAATTACGGGGACACTTAATTTCCGCCTTTAAAGGTATGCCGCGAAAGCCTATAGGCTAGCAGCCTACATCAAAGGCTAGCAGCAAGGGGACAGTTCAAAGGTTACTAAATGAATGATATGAGCGTTCACCTAAAATATGATTCCTCGGAACGCAGTCAGTGATTTATTATTTACTTAAAAAAAAAACGCATTTTTGTTTCATTTGAGGGCTAATTGGCTAGTGCCTAGTTATGCTTTTTGGAACTATTCTTCATCAAGGCGTATACGCCACGAATACGGCGATGTCATGGTGAGTGACAAGCCTTCGGAGGATGCCATTCACTGGAGCCACGACGACCACATTTCCCGGGCTTGTACGGATCGCATGGGATCTCTCCCCCATAGTAGTACACCCACTTCGGTACGATTGGCCCCTCAAAGACAATGAGGGCCGACTTGGACTTGCCCATTGCTCTGGCCGCGATAATTTTCACGTCCTGGGTCCTGACGAACAGGTTCTCCATTAATTCCTTCTCCGTTGCCCCGGGGTTGATGCCGTGGGCCACCCCTTTGAGGTACTCTTCCGGTGTAGTCATAAAAGCGTTGACCGGATGGTCTTTTCCCTCGAAATTCAAGCTTCGGATGCTCATCATGCGCTCCGCCATCTGTATGTCTGGGGTGCTGGTGACGATGATGTTGGATCCCGGTCGGAGGCGGACCAACAAGTCTTTCAGACGAAAATTCTGTGGATCTCCGCACGCTTGCGCTATAGCCTTGGCTGCTTGGGGTGTTGTCAAGTTCTTCACCACCAGACCCTGATGGGGTCTGAAGATCACCTTAGCGTCATTCATCGGCAGTGGTTTCGCGCGCCTGAGTCGCCACTCCGCCTTTAAAACGGTTCGAATTTCGCGCTCCCTCCTCCGTGCCGGGCCGGCGTCCTCTCGGAACAGGCGCGTTGTTGTTGTTGTTGTTACGAACTTTATTTTTCCACCGATGTAGGAGGCCCCCTACTCCCCGCCCCCGGCACGCAGGCCTATGGGACGGAGGCCGGGGCCTCCGCGACTAAAGACAGGCGAAGTGACAGTGTTTCTTCGCGGCTTCAGCCGCCAGGCGGACAGCTTGCTGCTGGTTGGCGGGGGACTCGCTCCGCAGTAGCAGTTCCCAGGCTTCTCTACTGTTTATGTTTTCCTTGGCGCCAGGGGAATCAAGGCATTGCCAGATTATGTGATCAAGAGTACCCCTTTCTCCGCAGGTTTCGCATCTATCGTCCGCCTTTTCCTCCACTTGCGTGTGGAAAAGCCAGACGGGACTTGGGAAATTCCCAGCTTGCAGGCGCCGCCAAGCGACGGCCTCCTTGTTAGTTAGCGTTCGGTCCGGTGGTGGCAGGGACCTTCTGCTAAGTCTGTAGTGTTCTAAAATTTCCTTATAAGTTTGCAGCCTCTCGTCCATCCCATCGCAATCAGGCGGCTCTACGGCTGCCCGGAAGTAGAGAGCTCGGGCTAGCTCGTGCGCCGCCTCGTTGCCGGGGACGGACTCGTGCGCGGGGGTCCAAATAATTCGAATCTTTCTTTCAAGTTTTCTTTTCTCTAAAATTTTGGCTGCCTCCGTCGAGACCCTCCCTTTTCCAAAGTTCCAGACAGCTGTTTTGCTGTCACTAATAACTATGCTGGCTTCCGTTCCAACGCAAGCGAGCGCTATTGCAACTTCTTCAGCTGTGTCTACATTTCGGCTTCTAACGGACGCGGCGGCGGCGGGCACGCCGCGGCCGTTGACGACCACAGCCACCGCCGCCCCCGACTTCCCGCTAGCCGCGTCCACGTAGGCGACCTCCCCCGGCTTCATTTTCCCCGCTTTCTTTGCGAGCGTCTCGGCCCTCTTTTGTCTCCTCTCCTTGTTGTACGTAGGGTGCATGTTTTTAGGTAGGGGGGGGACTATTATATATTCGCGACACTCTCGTGGAATGTCTACTTTGTGGCTTGTTCCTCTATCTGACTGCAGTCCCACCCAGCCGAGGATGGTTCTGCCCGTGGTGGTTCTGCTTAATCTTTCTAGTTGCGCCATGCGCACAGCCTCCGCTAGTTCCGTCCAGTTGTTGTGCACCCCCATTTCGAGGAGGCGTTCAGTCGAGGTCGAGATGGGTAGTCCCAGAGCCCTCTTCGCGCATCGTCTGATGAGTGCGTCTATTCTCTGCCTTTCGTCTGATCTAATGTTTAGGAATGGTGTGGCGTAACATATGCGGCTAGTGATGTAAGCCTGCATTAGTTTCAGGAGGCTTCGTTCCTTAAGGCCCCGACCCTTTAGTGCGATTCTCCTGAACAGACCCGTGACTTGCGTGGCGTACGCGTTCAGTTTCTTTACCGTTGTATCGTTGTACCCATCTGCTTGTAGAAACAGCCCCAAGATCCTAATTTGTTCGACTATCCGCTGGTGGCATTAGAAAGGAGACTGGACGCTAAATACGAAGCAAGATTTGAAAGAATCGAGACCCTCCTCACCCAATTAATGGGTGCGGTAAATCAAATGCAGACGCAATTCACCGCGATGCAGAACGCCTTCACCGAGAGGCTAACTACATTAGAAAAGACTGTGACCCCAATTCAACAAAATGGACAGGCGCAGTAAAAATGAAGACTCTCTGGTGTGGCAGTGGAACTGCCGCGGCTTCCAACGAAAGCGAGCGCTCTTGCAACAGCACTTAGAGCAGAGCGCAGAAAAACCTTTAGCTATAGCCCTTCAGGAAACAGGAAAAGGTCTACCAAAATTATCGGGATATCAGGAATCTTGCACGGTGGCGCTGCCTCCGCGGCTTCCCCGGCTGCTCTCCGCGCCGCTCGCCATCTTGGATTCATGTACCGCCGCAGCGGCCATCTTGGCTGGTGGCGCCGTCGTCGCCGTCTCGCCCACTTGAGTGTTTGCTGTCGTATTCTCGGTAATCTTGGCCTAACGCTCCCGTTTTTTCGCTTTTTTCTGCCATAGTCTTGAAACTACGGTTGTCCACTCGCCTTGAAAGGTGTTGTCCGTGGTATTCGTATCGGTGGTCTCGATGGTGTTGGCAGCCGGCGTTCCGCCTGTTTCCCCGTCGGGTGGAGGCAGGTTCGGGCACGGTGTGGTGTCCATCGATAGATCTTGGCCTTGGGTGCCGTCCATTCTCGTGCGAAATGTTGGCCCGAGTGGACCTCCTTTGTCTAGATCCTCGCCCCCGCGGTGGCTGCCGCCAGCCGCAGGGCGCTCTCGGTCCCACTCGCTCCTCCGCTGCCGCGCTAAGCCTAACGCCGGCGTAGTCGATGGAATCGCTGCAATAATCGAAAAATCGGTGGTCCGCTCACCAAAAAGTTGGTACTGTCAGACTCCTGTCATCTTCCGATCTTCGATTGATAATTTGAAGGTGGTCCGATGGAAGTTGGCACCGCAATAGGCTCTTTTGTCGGGAGCCGAAGTGGACGCAGTGGGTCAACAGCCGCTTTACAGCAGGCCTCTGAGCTGCAGCCTGTATCTGAGAGCTACGCGCTTCGTTCGCATACTTCAGATGGCCAGAGAAGCGTCTTGATGGAGACGCGGAGAGCTTGCATTCGGTCACCTGGCTGGTGGCCACATCATCTCAGCTGCTTGGAAGGTCCGAGTCCAGCTGCACCCGAGTCTGGTAGCTCAGGAAGATGCGTTTGAAGACAGGACAGAGATCAATCCGGGTCTGGAATCCCGGATGTCTGTGGCAGAAGCCCAAGCCTGGTCACTCGGGTCGCCAGCAGAAAGACTCAGCAGAGTCCTCCACTACGGTGTCTCTCATAGCCTGAGTCGGTTTGTGACGTTAAACCCCACAAACCAACCAACCAAAACTTCTCTCTCAGACCGCTCCCTTCGTGTCCTCCCTTCCAACTGCTCTCTCGTCTCCACCTGCTGCACTTTCCACATGGCACTTGCTCGATGCGTCACGCGTTTTTTGGTTCCTCCACGTGCCAATTTCTCGATGTGCCACACATTTGTTGCTTTCTTTCTTCTTCGTCTTACTCGTGTAGAGTTTCCTCCTCACACCCTGCCGCCATTTTGATTAACAGAGTTTGTAAACCCCCCTAAAGCAGTGGTTTGTGTGAATCTTGAACCAGGAGGAATTTTTTGAACTATTTATCTCTGTGAAAATTATGTAGCTTTGATTTGTGGCTGTTAGATGTACTTGAGTGGATATTAACAACTAATTACTTACTTAATAGTTCTTTTTTTTGCAAAAATGCCACCTTCTTGTGATGTTCCTTTAACACCGCAAAAAAAAAAAAAAAAAGGCATCAAGTAATGTAGGCAAACAAATGACAATCTGAGCTTTATTATCTGATGTTTTATGTACAGTAATGAAAAAGCAGTCTGCAACTGTAACCAGGTGAAAGTGACTTGGGCACGCTACAGCTGCTGCACTTCTTTAAGATGAAATTCTTGGAGAAGCTTCCTGCATTGATGTGGCACACTGAAAAACAGAATATCTTGTGCATTACTGCTGAACTGGAATATATACCTATCCCTTCACTAAACTTTGTTCCAATTACATTTCTTACATCACCTAATACTGAACACAAGTGGTCAAATAAAACTACTTTTTTTCTTTGTTTTCTCATATGCACACAAGGTATATATGTGATTTTTAGAATGATGTTGGCTTAGAGAACATGGTTCAGTCTCCTGAAAGTGCATTCAACCAAACTGCCTTTCACAAGGCAAAGGTCATTTCTCATGCACAAGAAAATACATACTTAGACGTAAATAAGGTGACTGGAAAAGCAAAGCGAGAAAGCCGTCTAAGATTTCATGGAAAAAAAAAAATCGATTATGATGATAATTTGATCCTAATAGCAGCCGAGGTGCCTAGAGCTCGGCAAAAATAAAACACCGATGGCTAGAAAAACAAAAATGGCAGGCTCACAAAAATACCGAAGCAATGAACACATCAGAATTATCTGACAGGGAATGCTTCAGAAACATGCTCCACATCCCCCACCGCAGCAAAGCCATTGATGTGTTAATACTTGTAGTCTTTTCAGACATTCGTGTTCGCTGCCATCGCTGCTTTGGGTTTAGAGCTGCCCTAAGCTCATTATTTGCCTTTCTTCGCGCTCTCTACTCTACTCAACTGTTTCAGTGTCCACACTTCTGCAATGGCAGCAACCCTCTGTCCGTGCTCACCGCACAGCTTCTCAAGGCCATTCAAAAGTTGAGTTTTCTTTTTTAAAAGGCTGCAAGCTAAGTGGTGAAGACCACTGTAGATACGAGGAGCAAAAGTTTGTGCTACATTCGTACCTTGGCTCTGAATGTAACATAAGATGAATTAACGCCAAGGGGAGTATGGGACAGTATGATGTCTTAAACAATGACAAACAAAACAAGGTGGTGTCATCTGAAAACTGTCCACAAGGCAAACTCTGTACCACAAACAACTAAAGAACACAAAGGCAGCGACAGCACAAATGATTATATTCTCCATACCTCTCAGATGCAATCAATTCAAAGGAGAGAAAAAATTCTAGGGAGAAAGTGCACAATGCCCACATAATAACCTCAAATATGACAGAAACCCCTGTACATGGCTACGATCGTTCTAGAGTGATTTAGCTGTATCTTGTGTGTAGGTAAAATGCTTGGGCTGTGTGCAGGCAATGATGAATTAAAAGAAAAGCAACAAACAGAAAAAAAAATGCTACATTGTGGCAAGCTGCCCTGTGTTCAGTATATCACAAGAGTGTAACTCAACATCCTATGTTCTGCAGTACTTATGATATTCAGAATAAAAAAATTGTGTATTAGCAACCTTTCCATCCGAACCTTTTAGCCTTGACAGCTAAGACTTCCTAGTAAATGTAATAGAACTGATCTACTCTATTGCAGCCACCATAATTCTTGCATTGAAAGAAATAGCCCTATATGAAACACAAGGTCTATTATTATACCCTATTATTATACCCTGCCTCTAGGCTTCTGGAGACAGGGTATCCTGAGTATTTGCTGTGTAGCATAATAAAAAGCATTGTCCTGCCGATCATGCGGAGGATTCGAAAAGAAGACCTTACTGAAAGAAATAAGTGGTCAGTGGTACCATATATGCATGGCTTAACCCATAATTTAATGAAGATTGGTCAAAGACACGGCATCCGGGTTATTCCAACGGCACCAAACACAGCTAAAGGGATGTGTGTGCGAGTTAACAACCACGACTTCAACTCTGGATGCAAAACTTCGCACCGGACTAGGTACTCTAAGTGTATTCAGGGGGTTGTTTATCAGATTCCCTTACATTGTAGAAAGAAATATATTGGACAGACAGGAAGATGTCTCAATGACAGGATTTGAGAGCACGCTATGGTGATATCGGACAAGTCTGGCACTAATCTTGCGGTGCACTGCAAAGGCTGCATTGGTTGTAGAGACCAAAAATGTCCAGCTGACCTTCACAATGTTAAGGTTATGAAAAGGATGAAGGATAAGTTAGCAAGAGAAATTTCTGAAGCATATGCAATCTGTGAATCGGGAGACCATTGCATCAGTATGCTTTCAATGGTTTTGTTGACGAAGGAATTAGAATGTCTGCGCAAACCGACAGGATGTTAAAGTCAAGGAAGAAGTTGGCTGCAGACGTGAAGTGAAAGGAGATGTGCGGGCTCTTGTCAATATAGTTGTCAGTGCAGCGTTGTCCTTTTGTTTGTGTGTGCTTGTTATGTTTTGTGTTGTTACCTGCTCTGCTGCCTTCTTCCAAGAGATGTGTGACCAACTAGCTCAACGTTAGACTAGACTAGACTGGACTGGATTGGACTGGGTTAGGTTAGGTTATGGTAGAGTAGGGTAGCCTAGGTTAGGTGAGGTCAAGCTAGGCTAGGCTAGGTTAGGTTAGGTTAGGTTAGGTTAGGTTAGGTTAGGTTACGTTATTATACTGGGACTGCATTTCATACTAGGGGACGAATGGTAAGGTAAAACAGAAGACTACTGTCTGATAACTTACCAGCCTTCTCGCAAAATTCTGAAGCAACCAGGTAATGAAAAATCAATGACAGTTGATCCTTCCCTATGGAATCCCGACACCGACAAGTCACCCCCATCAAACACGGCATTAAGGTGCGGCCAAAGGCTCTGGAATTCCTGCATATAAGTGAAAGTAGTCAACATGTTTATGAAATTTTTCAGGAACACATTTCGGCTTAAAGCTCTTTACCTTCACTGTCAGCGTGCTCATCTCAGAGCTCACATTAGCGCTCGTGAGTGCCAGTGGGCCACCACAACGCTTGGCTGTTTCTCTGATGAAATCACTGTCTGGAACACGAACACCGACGAGATTTGTGAGTGGATTTAATGCGGGGTTCAGACGCGGCGTCCGGCAAAACACCGCAGTCACTGGTCCCGGGAATAGCTGACGCAATAAGGTTTCGGGGATAGATACCTCGGCCCACCTAGAAGCAGGCATAAAAAGTACCACTTCAGTGATTTGCATACTTACTCTGCTCAGAAGGCACAAAGTGATGAGTCGCAAGATGCTCTTCTTATTAATTAACAATGACCTCACCATAAAAATCAGATCAGATGTTTATTGCCAAAAAAATACGATTCCTGGCTTTGTCAACAAACCCGCAAAAGTATTAAGCACTTGTTCATGTTTACGGTAACACGTGAGCTGACATCATACGTAATAAGAAGTACAGTGTTGCCGAAGTTCCATTGGCAAGTTTTTACAACTTACAGCGATATGTCTGCGACGTCGTGTACGCAGATTGCAACCGGCTTCCCGGCATCTCTTCTCTTCAACTGGAACAGACGTAGCACAGCGTCGGAATGTTGTGCGAGAGCTGCGACGCCGTAAATTGTGTCTGTAGGCACTGCGATCACTCCACCTGCTCTCAAAATAGAGGCTGCTTCTTTGGCCGAGTCAAACCCTAAAGGAAAAAGTAATGATTCAAAAAGCTGCTAGCACTGACTACGCGCCAGCTGTCGCCGCTACAGAAATAACACTCTATTCAAAGTTAGCACCTACACAGGTACTTTTTGAGATACGAAACCATCAAATCCACCAGACAAATAGATAGTTAGGCTCGCTAGATGGTGGATGTTAACGTAACTATTGCGTCAGCAAAGAGAGCAGAATGAATGGCACCTACCGCTGCGGTTTAATGTAGACTTCACTGATATTATTTTCGGGCTAGTAGACATTGTGTCACGCTCTTGTTTCTTAACTACCGCTGAGCACAATCTCTGAAAGTGTACTTTTATAACATTCGCGCGCATAATGCTATTATCCGCGGCGAAATGACGCTAACGAGCAGCATTGGCACACATTGGTACACCGATGCACAAATTTCATGTGCGGCGCCATGTTTGTAGAACTTCGCTAATATAAAACCTGAAAACAAAAAAAAAACTTTTTTTGATTTACAAAATTAAAACCCATACCGTGAATAATTTTTTTCTGCTCATTAAAATGTTTTTGGGAAGCAACTAATTTTAATTTACACTTTTTTCTTCAGTAGTGTTTCTCGCCACGTTTTTGCTGTGCTCAAAATGGCAGCGACCACACGTGAAAACATGGATAACATGGACAGCACGATGGACAGTAACAACTCGGCGGATAAACGCGTGTATACGAAAAGAAAATGGAACAAGCCGTCGAAGAAATTCAGCCAACGTGGAGAGAAGGAATCCATGAAAGTTTACAGGAAGAGGCAAACGAGGGGGCTCACTGAAAGGGAAGAAATCGAAACACTGCGAAGTCTCTACGAAGACGTAAGTGCAGGAATGTGGTTCTTGTGACCTTGTTTATAGATTCAGTAGTTTTGTTGATACCTTCTATTGCCTCGCATTAACTGTAAACTTATTCCACTTAATTTATCGACTCATTCTTGATTTATTCTTCCTGCTAGAAGGTTTAGCGAGCATCTTCACTGCAGGGTCCGTGCCATGTCAGTACGCGTCGAACACATATAATGATCTTCTCTTACGCGCAGTTCGACTCCAGTGCGGTGAAAACTTTCAAGGACTTCCCGCTGTCAACAAAGACTCAACTAGGTGAGTAGATGAGAAACGCTTTGCTATTTGGTCTGCTTTGGAAACGGCGCCTCCCAGTCGCATTTCAAGTGCAAGTGCTTAACTGTGCCAATAAAAGCAGGTTATTTCGCACTTGCCTGAATCCTTTCTCTATGCACGTGCTGCAAACGCTTGTGTTGGTCCTGCCTCGTACGGCGTATGCTTATCCCCATGGAACAGCAGTACTTGTGGCGAATGAAAGCTGAATGAACTGCAGCGCAGCAGCTTTCACCGCCGTCTTGGCTTGATCAGTCGCTGGAAAGACAGTGAAGCTGTTCGCACATGGCCGCGACCAAACGAGCAAACCACCTTTTCTAGCAGCAGGTGCTATTTTATCGGGCTGATTAAATGCATGCTTAAGTCCAAGAACTTCGTGTCTAAAGGTTCCTTGATATTTTATCTTGCCCATGGGCCAAGAATTGACACAGAGAGGTGTGCATTTATTTTATTTATTTAAGGGGTATACTTTTAGAACGAACACTATTTAGAAAAAAGGCGAATGGCAAGAATAAAATGCCGCACAACAAAGACTAACTTTTTCTCCTTTTATCCTTCATTCTTGAATGGTGCTTATTCTAAACGTATGTACTAACTGGCCGAGGTTTTTACTCTTCCGCAAAGGTCTTGACCGTTCGGTTGCAAACTCCACCCGTGCCTGCAACATGAGATGCTTTTTGTTTACGATTTAAGGTGGGCTGAATTTTGCTTCCCTCAGGACTGCAAGAGGCTGGTTATGTCACACCAACCGAAATTCAGAAAGAGGCCGTTGGACTTGCACTGAGGGGTTTGGATATCCTTGGAGCTGCCAAGACCGGCTCAGGGAAAACGCTTGCTTTCCTCATTCCGGTAAGATGTGGGGTGGCTTCAAGAGTTCTCTACACATTTATCTGCTCGTCTTTTTCAATCCCTTTTTTTTTTCCTCACAACAAAACGAATTTGTTATTAACTGCTTTGATTTCAGACCTAAGGCTTATATGATACTGTGTGGTACAGCAAGCATATTGCTTGCTGTACCACACAGCATCCGCCTCGCATTCGGGAGGTACCGGGTTCGATCCCTGGTGCCGCTGGTTACCCACCGGTTTATCAATGGGTACAAGCTTTCCCCCGGCCTGGTGCTCGGCTCTTCTGGGGTGAAATGCTTGGGAAAAGGTGTCACGGCCTAAATAGTTGCGCCGATGTTGCAGTGATCAGTTCCGCCATCGGACAACAATAAGCCCGCCTCGCGCGGCAAAAGCCCAGTATGTGGCCCTTTTTTACCGAAGCGCTGGCCTCGTGGTAGAGCATCCGCCTCGCATTCGGGAGGTACGGGGTTCGATCCCCAGTGCCGCCGGGTACCCACCGGTTTCCAATGGGTACAAGATTTCCCCCGGCCTGGTGCTCAGCTCTTCTGGGGTGAAATGCTTGGGAAAAGGGTCCATGAACCAAAATGTTGGTTCAAGGTATACCAGCAAGCATATTGCTTGCTGGTATACCTTCTTTTTAGACCAATTTGTGTGTGTGTGTGTGTTAATTTCGTTGTGCAGAACAACTTATCTTGAGTGATTTGCTATTGGGAAGTATTGATACCTTTTAGGTTACATCTTCATATCTTTTAAATATGCGCATTAGAAGATACTCATTCAGCATTTATTTTGTCCATGCAACAAGCTGTTTTGATCACTGTTTACTATGTTTTGCAGGTGCTTGAAAAGTTGTATTGTGAAATGTGGGCTCGCGACTATGGCATCGGTGCACTGATTATAACTCCAACACGGGAGCTCGCATACCAGATTTTTGAAGTGCTGAAGAAGATTGGTGTTCACCACGACTTCTCAGCTGGTCTTGTAATAGGAGGCAAGGTGAGTGCAGTTGCAAATTTCATTACTGTTAATTTTTTGTTTTTAATGGCATAATGTGACCTGTAGGGCGTTAGTACTATTTGCCACACAGCCATTTTGCTGTTTTTTGATGTCTGAAGCTTCCAGGCTCGTGCAGCGGCGACGCTTGTGCGATGGGCTCGGGTCTGTTTAGAGCAGTTATGTGAAGTCAGAAGACCACCTGTCATGACAGTGACTGCCAGTTTAGTACCAGTTTGGGTGCTTTTGAGATAGTAATCGAACCTACTGGGGCCTCTGGATTGCAAGTCAGACATGCTACCCATAGGCCATGCAGGCTCGTCTGTACAGCTTGGTTAAAGAAAGTTTTTATATCCATGCTAGGCAGTCTTTCAATAAATGTGGCACATTATGACTGTACGATAATGAGCATATGCAACCCAATGCCAAAGAGAGAACCAAGGTGCTAGTCCATCTGATTTGTATTTGGCCTAACCATGCTTAATCTCCTGTTATTTCTTTCCTTTCTATTTTTTGCTCTAAGTTTATGCGAGAAGTGTGTTTTTTAGTGGTATGAACTTATATGGGTGCCAATATTTTTCTGGTTTCCTTTTGTTAGTTTGTGTTTGGAGTACTTTTGCTCTAGAACTACATATTGCATTACTTGATTTTGCCATATGGGTGATCCCCACCAGCTTAGAATCTGGATCTGTAGTATGATACAGCTCAAGAAAAAATAACGGGTGCTCCTCAAAGGAGGCCCTTCTGTCAATGGCGTCGACCAACCCTCTTTATGCTGCGACTACTACAGTTAAGGCGAGGTGACTCTCCTTTGATCTGCCGCACCACATGTTGACCTGCTAACTTGTCCACGGAGATTGTTTGCAAGAATTGCTCGACATCATTGCCTGCTCGAGGGGGGAGGAGGGTTCTTTGAAGGGAAGGGCGTTTTTCTTAAGTCATATCGGATTATAGCCAGCATTGAAGGGCCTTTTTATTTTTATGTGGCTCCACTTTTGCCACAAAAATGAAACTGGAGATTTGATTTGACTCCATTTGCTGGTGTTCTGGGGCAGTGTGTGCACAAGTCCCTACAGGTGCAACTTGTGCAGTGCAACATATTGTTACGAAGAAGAAGATCGGCAGTGGCGCGAGAGGAGCCCTATCGCCATGTTGTGCTGTCTTCTTTGCTTGCCACCATGATGTCTGATGCGTGGGTGGCAATATTATACATGCTGTTCATAGTAAGCAGAATCAAATTGACAGTGTTGCTTCAGTAGGTGTTTTCTTCAATGTTTTAAAGCTTTCTGGATAGAAATTTTTGCATCTATTCTTAAGTTCTGGAGATCATTAATGTTTGCTGACCATGCAGCAAAAATACACTTTGCTTGCATGATCTTCTGCATCACTTACTCAGTCTCGTCTTCGTATATTTCTGGTAACTGACTCTCTGAACTTGTACATCGCTTGCCTGTGATATTTATGTTGGAAATCCAGGCAAGGTTCTTTTTTTATAGTATGCTAGGAGTCCACTCATTATTCATTGCAGTTTTATTAGCTAGTGCTAACAGCTTTTTGCTGTTTAAGTCTCAGTGGTGGAAATTAAAGTGTGCTGTTCAATGTCGCTGTTGTAGGACTTGAAGTTTGAGAGCAAGAGAATGGGTTCCTGCAACATTGTGATCTGCACACCTGGTCGTCTGCTTCAGCACATGGATGAAAATCCCCTGTTTGATGCCACCCATCTGCAGATTCTAGGTACAGTGACTGCATAATTCAGTGCACCAGATCGAAGTAACGAGCTCTGAAAGGGAAGATTGTTAACTGAATGTCTGACATGCATCAAGTATTGCACTTTGTTATGATTTTTGAAACATGATTACCGCTTTCGTAAGCTGAAAATCTACTTACTTTAAAATTGCAATGCAAGCAGTCTGGGAAACTTATTTTTGGGCATGTAGACAAACGTTGTATTTTCGTAGTTGTAAGGATTCTTGAGTCTTTGTTGCACTGAATGGCCACGTTGCTGTGAGCAAGGAATTGATAAAAAGTGCTGTGCATGCTTTATCAGGAACTATTAGATCATGGAAGGTTTTGTTTCCTTTGCGCTGCTAGCTGCTGCAGGTGCCAACGTGAGCGATTGTAGGAATTTTGTTATCTACAAATATGTCATACTTATTTACAAATGGCAGCTAATTATTAGGACATGCTTCTTGTGTGTATGAAGTGAAACACTGAACCTAACCTAACCTAACCTGACCAAAAATATCCAGCTGACCTTCGCAATGTTAAGGTTATGAAAAGGATGAAGGATGAGTTAGCAAGGGAAATTTATGAAGCATATGCAATCTGTGACTCCGGAGACCAATGTGTCAGTATGCCTTCAGTGGTTTTGTTGAAGAAGGAATTAGAATTTCTGCGCAAACCGGCAGGATGTTAAAGACAAGGAAGAAGTTGGCTGCAGACGTGAAGTGAAGGGAGAAGATGTGCGGGTTCTTGTCAATATAGTTGTCAGTGTAGCGTTGTCCTTGTGTTTGTGTGTGCTTCTTATGTTTAGGGTTGTTACCTGCTCTGTTGCCTTCTTCCAAGAGATGAGTAACCTAACCTAACTTTAGTGTGTTAGTACTTCATTTGTTCCTGTCTCCCTTGTACCTTGTCCCTTGTATGTACACCCTTAAAGACATGATCCAACTTTCCCCAATTAACAAACTATTAATTGAGCATTCGTCCATGTCTATGGGCTTAAGTAGCATGCATTTTGGCGAATTAATAATTGTTGTGCCTGCTTTTAATTTGATTTTAAATAATGGTCTGTCCTCATAGTAAAATCTATGCTGCCAGTGGTTCAAATAGCAAGAATCAGTACCAAGAGTGTTTTGTATTTATTTTGAAGCTATGCCTTTTAAGAAGTGGGAGTATGCTTGTTTAGTCAGTGCACTTTTTTCTGGGCCACACTTTGATCTTACAATATCATGTGATGCATTATGTGTTGTATGTTCCAGTTCTGGATGAAGCAGACCGTATTTTAGACTTGGGGTTTCAGCAAACTGTCAACGCTATTATTGAGAACATTCCACTTGAGCGCCAGACATTACTTTTCTCTGCAACGCAAACTAAGTGAGTTATGACTTTTAATCATGCTTAGTGTCAATTTTTTGCATGTTTTTTACTGCTGGTTCTTTTTAATGCTTGTTCTTTCATGCCATAATAATTTCCTTCCATGAACTGTGTTTTTGTTACTTTGAATCTGCAGATCAGTGAAAGACTTGGCGAGGCTAAGTTTAAAGGACCCAGCTTATGTGTCGGTTCATGAGCATGCAAAGTTCACAACACCTGAAGGCCTCACTCAGGTGTGTCTGCTGCTTTGCACTGCATTTCAATATTGTTCCAGTTGTGGTGGGTTCTGCTTTTCACTTGGTAAAGAGCCAGTGTGGGTCATTAATTATTCTAAGCACATTTAGTGCCCATAGCCATGGCTACATGCAAAGTGCTTGCTGGAATGGTTAAGGCAGCCAGAGTAATGGGTCTTGTCACAAATGTATCTTTGCTTGCAATGGGCCAGGTATTATTTGATATGTATGAGTATAACTCACAGTGTTAGAGGCATATATTCTGCAAAGCATTGTAAGGGAGTCAGTTCTCAAATGGGCAGTCTGCTGCTACTAGATGAGTGTAAAAATATTGGCATATTCTTGCAGACTTTTTCTTGGGATGGCAATATTGTCAATAAGGGCAGAACTTGATGTTTTGGCAGGTATTCGTACCTTAAATGACACTAGAAAATCTTCTTTTTCAGTGTTCTCAGAAAGGCAGGCTGCTGCTGTGCTGCCATTTGCAAAAGCAGTTGCTGGCACCTGTGACAGATATAGCCAGTTTTGATTTATTGATACCATTATTTGCAAATTGCCATCAAGTGCAGTTTTAACAATGTCTGTGCATCTTCGTTAATATTTTGATGTCATACTTGTTATTGCCTCTGCACTTTGCCTATCAGTGCGTCAGATTTGGCATTGAGTTTCTTAAAGATGGCTGCTGTACTAACTTCAATATCTTGTCGCGGATGTCTGAATGGGTTGCAGATGTCATCTACTATAAGAGAACGTGAGTGCCATATAAAAAAAAATCTGGGTTTTTAAGTTCTGCTCTGTTGGTTAGCACTGCAGCAAGCCATTCATCTGTTTAGGCAAGAAGTTCTAGGCATACACATGAAAAAAATATTGTCATCAAAAATTCTAGACTGTCCCTTTAACAGCTTTATTATGTCTTGCATTGGTGTATATCCCTCATTTGTGAGACCTCATGTTTGTTATGTTTTTCTTTCGTGTTTTTTTTTTTTTTCCGGCTGCTACAAATGAATTGTGATGTGAATTCTGTTTATTGAGTGTGTGAAGCATCTAATGCCTCCTCTTGTTTCTCTTCCTAGAGCTATGTTGTGTGTGAGCTGCATAACAAGTTGAATCTGCTCTGGTCATTTATTCGAAACCATCTCAAGCAGAAGATTCTTGTGTTTCTGTCCAGCTGCAAGCAGGTGTGTGGACCCTTGTTACTTTTTTTTTTTATTTGTAGTAACCAATTTCTATCATGTTTTTCTTGGCTAGAAGTGAGTGAAAAAAGGGAGTTTTTTTATGCTATACCTGTAGATAGTTCTTTGCCGAGAGGTTGTTATATCGGTCAGTGAGTTAACTGAATTCCGATTTTCTATTCTTAGGCCTGATCCTAGGCCTGGTTAACAGTTTCAGTTTGTTAAGGTTAAGGAGGGGAGGTAATGTTTTTTAAAGATCTCATGCCACTTTTATTACTGTGTGATATGTATTGTGTTCTTTTTCTCATTACCTTACAAGTTCTAGTTTCCATGGTCACTGTCAGTTAAGACTGCAGGGCAGCCCTGCCGCAGATCAATATGCTTATTGTCCTACTTATGTGAAGTAGCCTGCTTTTATTGCACCCATAATTTCCATATTTCCCGAGATAAGGCGGGCTTGTGAGGATTGGCGATTTGTTTTGATCTCATGCTGCACACTGACTGCTTCCTTTCCTTTTTGTTTTGATGCTCCTGGAACTCAGGTCAAGTATGTGTACCGTGCCTTTTGCCGCATGAGGCCCGGTATGACCATCTTGGAGCTGCATGGCAACATGTTCCAGCTCAAGCGCATGGCTGTCTACGATGAATTCTGTCGCAAGCAGAGTGCCGTTCTCATAGCCACCGACATTGCAGCACGGGGTTTGGGTGAGAAGCCGCAAATATTGAAACCTACTGTTTACTTTGAAAGCCCTGGCCTAGTATAGTTATTTGAGCTATTTATTAAATGCAGTAGCGGTAAAGGCCTCATTCTCCAGAAAATCTGGCGTCAGCGTTGTGTGTGAAAAATCATGAGCATGGGTGTGGCTGTTGGTAGTTGGCAGGTGACATGACACAACCGATGGGTTGTGTGAGTACGAGACTACGTAACGTGGCAGGAGCTGCCAACTTTGGTAGCTTCCTTGCGATGGGGATCAAACCCACCATTACCCGTGGATCCCAAGTCGGACGTGCTACTCCTAGGCCACGCAGACGCGTTCGTATGGCTTGGTTAAAGTTGTGTTTTGTATCTATTTGGTGTTTTTTCACATAATGTGGTCGCTTATGGTGGTATGCTAATGAGACAATAGCAGTGCCAATTAGGGGTTAATGATTAAGCAAGTAGCAAGGTGCATATATGCTAATGAGGAGCCATTTTGAAACGGAAGCTTCACTACGCCAGCCAGCTCGAGCCTTTAGTGTCAGTGTCGGTGGACGCCTGAAAGAGCGCCAACTCGGGCCTCTCCTTTCTTATGGGAGGGTGACATTAGAATCAGCCTGCATGACATTTGAATTCACGTAACCCCTATGCCACGGGCAGTAGCTGCCAACTGTGGTCGCTCCTTACATATAGGAGGGTGATATCGGAATCAGCCTGCCTGAACTCTTTGCATTCACGTTACTCCTAGGATACGCAGGCTCGTCCATATGGCTTGGTTAAAGCAGGACTTTATATGTGGGCTGGTAGCTTACACTCTCGCATCATACTCTTAAAGGCTGAGCTTAAATGTCCCCAATAATGTAGGGCCCTACACTGATAGGGCGTGATAGGGGAATAATGTAACAGGCGAAAGAAACTTCTGCTTCCATCCAGGTTTAACCAGAGATGAATCACAGCTAATGTTTTATTGCTGTTGTGTCGCACCCTTAAAAGTGGAGCTTAATTGTCGCCCAGCTGTTTGTCCATACTGTTAAGGCACTTTTTTCAGGTTTCAGGTTGACCATCAACAAAACATTATTTAGCCTACTGTATAGTAATATGAGGTTTTATGTTTTCAATGGTCTGCATAGTAGTTAAACAGAATATTAATTTAGATTTGAGGCTTGTTGAACTTAGGTGGAGCCTTGGAAACTTCCTCTAGAGCTTTTTCTGTTTTCAGTGCGTACTTCTGTACTCTTTACCATTGCATATTTAGTACTACTATAATTGCTTCCTTAACAACCATTCCTATGTGCTTGTTTACCCAAGTTTTGCTTGTCAACCATTTAAATTATTTGTGACTGATCTCTTAACGGCGTTGCAAACAAGTTTCTTGCTGCTTGCTTTGAACTCAGTTTTGTTTTTGTGATTACTTTGCTCCAGATTTTCCGGCGGTGAATTGGGTGATCCAGTTTGACTGTCCTGAGGATGTCAGCACCTACATCCACAGAGCTGGAAGAACAGCCAGGTCCGTACCTGCCCAGCTTGCCCAGGCTTCCACAGAAAGCAGGCTTTATGGTTCCCTGCCACGTTGTGTTCGATTGCTTTACTTACCTCAGTTTCATATATGCCTAGAGGCTGGGATTCTCACTCTACTGTGTATCTTGACTTGTTTCCTGTGCAGCACGATGTGGGGGGTAACATCTTGTGTGGCCCATTTCTAGATGCTTCATGAAGGCTGGGAACAGTATAGCATTGCTTTTTTTCACTGTGCTTGCAGGTTCCAAAAAGATGGTGAAGCACTGCTGATCCTGCTTCCATCTGAGGAATCAATGGCAGAACAGTTGACAAACAGCAAGATACCAATTTCAAAAATACAGTGAGTAGGAAGTGCACAAACTTGTTATGCTGCGTGTCAATAGAACAAATAGATATTTTCTTGTGCACTTTACCGTAATACAAGAGTGGAGTTTATAGGAAGTAAGTTTTTTTGCTTTTGCCTGCATTCAAACTGCTAATGGCTGTCATCAAGCTACTCCATAAAGCAGTTAACTTGAGAGCTTTTTTTTCTCTAGCAGTCACTGGGCTGTGATGTGTGTTGAATATATGCCTATCCAAGTTTACATTAGAGGAGTGCCAACAATGGCACAAGAAAATTTGTTCAAGGGGGAGAGAGGGAGGGGGGGGGGGGGGGGGGGCTTGAGGGTGGTAGTGTTCTGGTGTCAGGCCATATGGTACCAATTGCAGGGTCAATCCCCGGATGTTCATGAATGTACAGAAGAAACTGGAGGCCATGTGTGCCAGAGACGTGGCACTCAAGGAGTGCGCTCAGCGAGTGAGTGCCATGCAATTTGTTCTCACATGTAGAAGGTGTTGCATTTTGGCATGCATATATATATAGAAATAACTCAAATGACACTAACATTGGTCCAATATTGGTACTACGTTGGTAATATACCGCCATATGTTGGGCCAGACACTGCTTACACAGTACCAATATCGTGCCAATTTATTTCAGTGTGTGGGTACTGTATGGTATAAAATAAGTGTCATAACATTTCAAGGTAGACAGTTCTTACATGCAGCTTTTTTCCGATGCTGTGCAGTGGTAGCAGTGCCTCATGTTTAACCCTGTCCTTGCAAAGATGCCACACTAAGCTTTTTCACATCTACAGCATGGACCACATATGACATATTTCTGGGGGGCCGTAAAAATCTGCACTACAGTAAAAGCTTGTTAATTCGACACTGACGGGACCGCGAAAAATTGTTGAATCATCCGAACGTCGAAATATCGAATGAACAACAAAAAACAATATTTGCCACAACAGGACGTACCTTTACTTGGCAAAGAAATCTGTTATTGTCGTCTGCTTTTTCGGGTGAATTTGAGCGACTACCATAGCTCTAGCAGCTGCCAGGTGCTCTGCGGCACGCGCATCGTGATTTGTTCACAGAAGTCCTCCAGCATGGACAATGCTTCTGCGGCTTCTTTCACTGTGCGCTTTCGCACTTGGGGCAACTGCTCACAATCGTCATCTTCCGACGAATCCTCGTCAGCGCCTCCATAATGCTGCTTTTATTCTTTACATAGGTGGACAAGGTGGTCCTTTTAATATTATACTTGTCCATCACATCGCTCTGTGAAACACCGTCCTTGAGAGCCTTCGGTATTTCTACTTTCGTCACTAGGTCCTTTGCCTGGTACTTCGGCCGCTTTGCTGGTGTCGCCATTGCAACAGGACACAAAGGCGCACAGGCACTGCGCGCTACCCACTCGAAAGCAGTGCAGTAAACATGCTGGCAAAGTGCGCAGTTACCAAAAAAAAGGCGTTGCCTTGCGATTAAATAACCGCGATCGTAGCAGCAACACACGGAAACGACGACACGCGCCAAAACGAGACTTGCTATCGATAGGGTTAAGCGTATGACACCAACATGACTGCTGCAATAAACAAAGCACAAAGATGGCGGCCGAACCTCGTTTTCCTTGCCCTCTCTCGCGCTGCTGATGATGATGACCATACAATGGCCTACGAGCCGTACAGTAGCGCCACTCGTGGCAGTTTTTTTTTTTCTTTCTTTTTTCTTTTTGCTCTCGGTGCACAGACTTGGCAGGTCGAATTAACCGACACACGGCAAATTTGTTTGAATTAATGAATTTCATCCCATGGACTCCTATGTGTAATTGTAGGGACCTTGCGTGCATGTCGAATTATCTAATTTTCCGAATTAATGGAGGTCGAGTTAACGAGCTTTCACTGTATAAACAATACTGCCTCAAGCCAAATCATTATTTTTTTTTTCAGATCAGAATACATGCCTTGTGAACAGAAATGAAATTTCCATTTTGCGCTGCACTCTCCTAAAAGATTTTTACATGCAGATGTTTTCTTTTGTTTCTGATACTGTAGCAAAATTACACTAATTGTTCTTATAGTATATAAATTGTAGTTTACATTGCATTTTGTATATATGTGCTGCAAAGGTTAGTCAGTATTTTGCAGAACATGCTGTTTTATTACTTTGTTTTGGTTCTTCAGATGATATGTTGAGCTGCCAGCAAATTTGCTTGCTGTTCTCCAACATAGTCCACGCTTCGGCACGTGCTTCTCTGCCAAAAAATACAGCATCAAAAATTTATATAGGTCCAGGGAAAGTTTATACCGGTATGGAGGACTGGGCATATACCGACATGGCATAAAACCAGATGGAGCTGTTATACAGGCTGGCTCTTTAATACGTGGGGGTGCTGGGAAAGAAAAAAATGCTGGAAAAAAGTTCGAAGCCATAAAATACTGTGGCTACTTTCAGAAAATAAAAAAAATAAAAAAAAAGCACAGTGCATTACAAAATTTGACCACAGATTTACGAAACTACTCTTAGTGCTATCTGGCGCATCAATTTATAGCATAACGCGTAATTTATCTTCACTGTGCCCTGCGGAGCAGCGGTCACAATGATACAGTTTCGAGTAAGCCTTTTACTAGTGTGAACTTTCAGAGAATCATTGAACGAATATGAGCTCGGTTGAGAACTACAGCTGGGAAGTTAACAGAAGAGACTGCTCGAAACAAGCCATCTGTTCCTTTTTTATTTTTTTCTGCCACACAGAGTTTTAATTCCTTGCTATTATATTTAAGAATGGCTGTGCCGCTAGACTACACCGCTTGGTGCTTACCAACAATCACTCAGTCCGCGTTTATGTCATGCTTTGCACCATATATTTTTTGTCTAAGGCATTGTAGACAAAAGCCAAGCTTGAATATTGCATCGGAAAGAAAAAAGAAAGTATTTCTGCTTCGAATCATAATATCTCTGCAGTAAATGCATTTTTTGCTGCCATACAAGCGATCACAAAGCCACGAAATGCTATGCTGTCAGGTTTTGCTAATACTGAAATTTTAATAGAGCTGTCCTCAGGGCTGCTTTTGGGATTACATTTAATTCATGCCCATGTTTCTTCTTTTTCAGTGCTTCACAGCATATCTGAAAAGTGTATTTCTCATGAAAGACAAGGGTGTGTTTGATGTGACCAAGCTAGACCTGGATGCTTTTGCAAGGTATGCTTCTGGTACCTTCATAAAGTAATGGCGTGCATGTTATAGGAACACTTATACGAGGCTGGAAATAAAATATAACGTCATTCTTAGATATCTTAAGTGTGATAGGTGAGGTGTTCCACAATAATACAAGTCGTCACGTTGTCCGTTGGTCTCAAAGAACACGGCAGTGTAGTTACAGTCAGCGACCGATTTTTCGGACCCTCTAGGGAACGCAAAAATGTCCTAAAATTCAAGCAGTCCGAAAAAATGAGTGCATGCAAAAGACGTACCGTTTTACGAATATTGCACGGATCAAAAGGGACCTGGCAGCAGTGGACCTTTCGCCGAACAACTCTTCGTACATTGCTTGGACGCAAGGGCCTTACCATCGCTCTCGCTTGAACTTTATTAGAACAGCCAACCTTTTTTCGTTCATTTAATACCCTTTAAATTTTTTTTTTTTAACATATTTCATTATGCCCTGAGGCAATAAACAATGTTAAAAAAAAAATAGGGTCAAGGATGAAGTATCAGGCTTCCGAAACAGCGAAGCATGAAAAAGAGCCATTCAAAAACTGTATGCAGCCGACAGCAAGTTTATTATGCATGTGTCGTCTCGTCAGGGCAGCCAATGTTATTGCTGCAGTGTCTTGAATAACTTTCAATCGTTTTTTGGACGGCATTCCGCTTGCATGCGGTCATATTCGCATCGATCTGAGCAAGGGTCACGTCAGCACCGTACACCGATGAAAGCGTGAACAATGCTCGTGTCGACTCTGCGCTCATAGCCGGCGCTGGCCGGCCATGAGCCGGCCTGGTGCTCGGCTCTTCTGGGGCGAAATGCATGGGAAAAGGGGTCATGGCGCAATTAGTTGTGCCGATGTGGCAGTCATCCGTTCTGCCATCGGACAACAATAAGTCCGCCTCACGTAGCAAAAGCCCATTATGTGGCCCTTCTTTTTTGTTTCTTTTTTTTTAGAACTGCTGCAGCTGAGGCTCAAAGGGAGCACTGCAGGTGAGGCTCAAAGGAAGTACCTTTGCAAAACAAACATGAACCATCTTTGCAGGCTTTGAGGTTCGAAACTGGGTTTGGGCTCACCGGGGAGGGGAGTGCAGCTGGGTTTACGGAGCTCCTCCCAAGCGCACACCCCTAGAACAGCCCAGTGCCTGGCCGGGGAACGCTTGTACTCATTTTTACCGGTGGGTGTCCGGCGGTGGGTTTCAAGCTAACCACCTCCTGCAGCCGAGATGGGCGCTCTAACCACTTGGCCACGGCTGCGGTTTCAACATTTTCAACATCGGAGTCTTCTGAATCCACCACAACCTGACAAACTATTTCCTCGTCGGTTAGTTCTGCACATAATAGTAGCTTCTCCATTGTTAACCAACAGCACTGTTTTCCGCGCTTCGATGCCATCGGCGAGCACGACGACAACAGAGATGGGGCCATTGTGGGAAGCGAAATCCTCACGTTGCGAACAGTGGAATTTACTGATGAATGTCGTAAAATCTAGACCTAGCCAAGGCCTCGCGTCGCAGAGCACAGCCACGCACCAGGCTAACCAAACACCGTGTGGCCTGCGGTGGGTCTGCGCAACGAAGAGACGAAACGGCACCCCGGCGCCGATGCCGCTTCCGGAAACTCCAGAAGAGGCGCTGGTGAACGTAGCCAGCGTGGCCAGAACAAATCGGTGTTTGACGGCTAGATACGGCTAGTTCAAAACGTTGATACGCAGACTGCGAGATAGCCAAAATGGCAGCTTTGTATGATGCAAAAGTTAGGAAAATTGCACGGCGGTGGGGTTCGAGTGTCCGAAATTTCAGATGCCCTTATACATTTATTCTATGGGGCTCGTGGCGGGGCCGTGAAAACATCTGGAATGTCGGGCATGTCCGAAAATTGGGGTGTCCGAAAATTCGGTCTTTGACTGTAATAGCTTAAGACATAGGCTAGTGTAATCACTTAAACAGTACTCTCCGAGCATTCTGTACAATCGCACGCATATCATTGCAGGTTTACTGCTTGAAATGTTGCTGTGGGCTCTTATGATGCATATATTTTATTTTTTAAATTTGATTCCAGCAAGTGTCAGCATTATTGCGACCTTTCATGGACAGATTTAACTTTGTGCTGTTGTGTCCTTTTTCTAATTGTTGGGGTGACAGTTTACTTGCTACGGTTTACTGCTGATATCTCTCCAGAATATCATTCATGATTGGTTTGGTTTGTAGGGTTCAACGTCCCGAAGCAACTCGAGCTGTGAGAGACATCATATGCTACCATTTAATAGGCTTACTTGCTTTCTTTAATTGATGGTCATTGCCATAAGGTCACAAGGTAATCCAGTGATTCTAGGGCACTTACGCATTGGCAAACTTACCTAATGACCTAAGCCCTATCAAACGTATACTGCAAATATTGGCCTCCTGTTCATTCATATTGAGATGTGGACCTGTTCTTCATACCACAGGTCCTTGGGGCTGGCTATGGCTCCCCGGGTGAGATTCCTTCAAAAGCACATGAAGGAACTTGAAGCAAAGGAAGCCAAGCAGAAAAAAATCAACGAAAAAAAGGAGGCGAAAGAACGGAGTATGAACAAAAGCCATGCAGAGCAAGATTTCTCCACAGCACCTGTTACACCCATCAGAGGCCCTGACACCAAGGCATTCGAGTTTGATGTGTCAGGTGATGAGAGTGAAGACGACATCTTCACGGTAAAGAGGACGGTGACTTACAACTCAGATGTAAGTAAGGTGGTGCTTTATTACATACATATTACGTAGTACATTGTAAACATCATTATTGAAAAGTTGCTTACTCTGCGTGTTGGTTGTAAGACTAGTCTTCTGTCAATCACACCCTGCTTTGGCCACAGTTTGTCGATATGAATGCAGCGCTTCTTTTGAAAAACATTAAGAAAACTGGCACTATGATTGTAGGGAACTAGCCAAGCCTTCCAAGCTGCTACAGTAGTTTGGGTGGAGTAATATTGAATATATTGTTACGGTGCGCAGTATCGAGATGACGACGCACTGGTGTGGTGTGGTGAAGAAGACGCTCAGGCTAAGCTGGGTTCGTTCTGGTGGTGTGTGCATCTGACAGTTAACTAGCGTTTATCGCTGAGTACGTTTCCCTTAACGTTTGGTAGAGGTGCTGGCCCTCTCATCAATATCAAGTTGGAACAATATCAAGTTCCAACTGTTTTCTTGCACAGAAAATAATGCTTGTATTATTGCGCAAATGTATTTTGGTAAGTTTCTTTCTTCTGGTTTGTAAATTTTAGTTTCATCTGAGGTTTTATTCCAGCAGTGGCCTGTATGCAAAAAACAACTTTACAGTGACGAGGCATTAAAAATGTCTTGCAGGAACTTGATGTGAATATTATATCCTAGAGAAAGATTTAGCGATGCCATTCTGAGCTTTTTTATTAGTGATTAGTTTAATTACTAAGCGTGGCTTTATTTGCAACAGCCATAAAACTGACATGTATGTTTTGTCTTCAGTGGTTTTGTGAAAAACTTAACAGTAGAGTTTCTACTGTGTTTGTTTCTTAGTTCTTTGCTCTTGTAGGTCTTTGGACCACAAAGTTTGCGATGTAAAGTATGAAAGCTGGCTTACATTGCTTCTTGTTAGGAGCTTCCGCTGGTATTCAAGATACTGTAAAATCATTTTTGTTGTAGAGCTTTTCAGATTGGGCTGAAGCAACTTACTTTGGCTTATGCTACCTGGTCGGAATATCAGAACTGTGCTCACATGTACACTGACATATCTGTGTCAGCACAAACATTAACTGCAGCCGTCGGGATACAGAGCCAGAAGACGACTCGATTTCTTTTAGGGCATAGCTCTGCATCAGCTGCTGCCCTTCAGGAATCGATTTGTTACATTTCTGGAGAAATACTTCAAAAGTGATGTATATTCATGGACTCAGAGCCGGCATCACAAATTTTGGAGTTTGCTACGCCACGCTGCCTACCAGTCTCTAGCACTGAACATCATGGAGCTACTGCGGGATCGATGGAGATGAGCAGGCAGATAGTGAAGCAAAGCATGCCCAATGCAGTGGCCTCCAAACAGTTGTGCCTTTTTTAAGAGCGGATACCACATGTCATCTTTCGAACTGTATGAGATGTGCGACGGTGTATTACTGGGCCCAGCCAAACACCCAAAACATTCGTAGAATTCCATGCCATTATGCATACTCAATCCATACAATGCGTTTAAACTTTGCTTTCACGTGCAAATGCTTGCATTTAATTGGACTGGGGGACTCCCCGGAATGTTTCACTTGTGGCATTACGGAGACCGTGGGCCGTATTGCCATATTTATTGTGCGACGTTTGCATTTTCCCTTTGTGTAGGATGATGACAAGGAAATCGCATTGGAAGAGGTGGGCAGGAAGAAGAAACAGAAGCCTGTGACCAAAGCTGCTGCAGCAAAGAAGCTGCTGAAGAAGAAGGTGGTGCCTAACAAGAAGGTTGTCTTTGACGAGGAAGGCGAGGTGAGGCTGGCGGCACTTTGACTTTTCTGTGGGCCAAGGCCTTTGGGCATTCAGCCAGCATTAGGCGCCCATGCACACTTTAAGTGGACGTGGTGGTGCACATAGGACACAATGATCTATGTAATATTATGTATACTTAAGTGATGTAAGTTTGAAATGTTAATGCCCGCAGGCCGTTGAAGGCATCAACACCCAGAAGGCAGAAGTCATCAGAGAGCTGCTCAAGGAAGAGAAGACGCCCTGTGGTATCGACCTGGAAATTTCGAAGAAGATTCTCGAGGAAGAGGACAAATTTGACAAGCAGCGTTACCGCGAGAGGGTCAAGGCAATGCACAAGGTATAGTCATTGTATGATCTTGGTGGTGGCCGAGAGTCGGGGGACGACTGTCTTATGAGAAGTTCTGCACTGTTTTTCGCTAGAGTTGTACTCATGCAGTGCCAGTCAGGCTTTCTTCTCCTTGTCGCTCCATCTCACTCATTTGTTGTGAGCTACTTTTGGTGAAAAGATATGAACTAAATACTTATTTCTTTATTAGTAGCAAAAAGTCATAGGCACAAAAAGACCAAATGTTGAGCATATATGTAGATGTCTTTGTTGTAATTAGCTTTAAACACGAGCTTTTTGTTTGGCCCTTGGAGTGGCATTCTTGCTAAGTTTAAAGCAGTATTGTTTTGGCATGCTTTTCTTTTTGTTGTTGTTGATAGAGGTGGGGCTGATAGGCATATCAGGACTTCTCAAAGTAACCTGTGGCACTTTTTAATTTGGCCTTGTCATTTGAAACTTCTATTTTGCTTGTTTCAGATGAAGCGGCTCAAGATGCGACAAGAGCGCAAAGAGCAGAGTGGCGAGGCTGTAGCAGAATTGGTATGGAAAACTCTGTATCCATGTTTGAGCTGTGTATTAGGTGTGTTCTATTGTCGATGGTCAAAAAGCACAAGAATAGCATAGTTATTTTTTGCAGCCTGTTTGGCAGTGCAGGGGAGACCACATAATTCAGCTGCCCAAAAGGGCTGCAGCTGCAAAAGGAATTAGGCTTGTTCACTTTCACTTGAGAAGCACCTGCAAAAGCTGATTACATTCCTGTTTAGGGCTAGTTTAGTTTTATGTTGCTGCTTATTAAGCTGCCTTTCTGCGTGCTGCTCATTGCAGTACACGTGGAATGTACTGACAGCAAGATGTTTTGAGTGAAATAATAAACTTTATCCAAGAAACGGGAACCTTACTGTGTTAAGTCATGGTAGAGAGAGGCCAGGATGATAAGATTCTTGACAACACAAGAAAAAGTGAACAGGTGTTGACTGGAAGCCTCATTTTGCTAGCCTCCATTTTGACAAGAGGACTTGTCTTCGTCTGGGCAAAAAATTCATCATTGGCAAGAGTTTTAATAGGGCCTTTGTTCCGAGGAGGATGTCCCTATCATTCAGAGGGGTGGTGGGATATGGGAAAGGTGGTGGAGTGGGAAACATGAGCTGTAAAATCTGTTGTCCAGCCAGAGCGGCTACAGCTGGGGCACAGCACCAGTTGCAGCCACCCTTCATGGGCAACAGATTTTCAAGCTAAGATTTCCCACTTCACTATCTCTCCCATATCGCACTATCTATCTCCGTCATAGGAACTTGGTGCTTGAAGCAAACAGTTGAAGACCGTATTCAAACTCCTACAAATGATGAAAGCTCTGCTTAGACGGAGACAAAGCTTTTTTGTTTTAAATGTTGGCTGGTGCACTGAGGCTGTCTATTTGCCCTTGTTCATTTTGTTTTAGTCACATCTTGCTGGCAGAACTGTCCCTGCACTGCCATCTGCAGCAGTTGAAATGGTGCCGTTTTGCAAGTAGAACCTTGTTGATATGTTCCCGGTTCATAAAATTTCTCGTTATGCTCAAAACCGCGGGCAGTAAACCATCTCCCATAGAGTTGCACTATTTTTCTCCCGGCTAATATGTTCCCAGATAACACGATTTCCCGGTTACTACGCTCAAAAGTTTTACAAACTGTTGTTGTATAAAGCAGATGTGGCAGGTCAATGTTGCTGATCAGTTTTTCATCTCATGAGTGATAGTTAACACATGTCCGGATGATATAAAAACGGGTGATATATACGTTTTTCGATCATCCGGACATGTGCTAACGAGCGCTCGCGACATGACCAACTAACCAGCAGCGCTCACCCGCCACAGTTGCTTTTCTGCAGTGCCTAGGTGCAAAAAGGTGAAGCATCAAAGAAAGCCAATGAGCTAACATATGAGGTGCCCGTTTCCGCGGAAACATGACTTCATAAGGAGAAACTCGATGGTTTGTTTGCGGTGCCTTAGAGGCGTAGGTCTGAGCCGGTTGATAACTACAACTATTCGCTTGCATACTAGCGGGCAGGGTCTGGGGGACGTGGCATGAGCAAAAACGCGGCGCCTGTAAACCATTGCAACGGCTTCTCCACATGTCAGTGGTGTAAGGGGACGAAGCATCCAAAAACCACCAAGGAAGCGATCCCGGCTCTTCATTGCCTTCAATGAACCGCATTTGTTGCTAAATCTTTTCCGCGCTTAGCACAGTGCTAATAGGGACTGAACTCTGCGAGAGCCATAAAGGGAGCTGTGCATATTCGACCTCTGTAAATGCTAATGTACACTTTTATGCAGTGGTCACTTCTAAATGTCTTTGTACTTCATTCAGCAGGTAGTCTTCAAAGCCAGGCAGTTCAGATCATATGCTTTCTCAGATAATACATTTTTTCGCATATTTTTTTAAAGGAATGTATCAACGAGGTTTAATAATTGAATACTAAAGATGATTGTGGCGTAGGGCTTTTAAGAAAAAGAATACATTCATTTGTAGGACAGCCTCAGTGCTCAAGCTTGAACATGAGAACGTTTTCCTTCTGTACGGAAATGTACATGCAGCGTGGCAGCGCATGTTTTTGCAGCTGTGTGTTGTTTTGTGTGACAAAATATGCTTAAGGACAGTCCAAACTTGAAGACAGAGTAGAGGGAAATCGGTTGGAAACCTTTGCAAAAAACAAAAAAACACATCTTGTGGAAATCTTTGTTGTTAATATCCCTTGGCGCTACTATTTAGGTTAGCATCAGAGTAATTGAGCATGTCTGCACTGCTGTAAACATATCACTTGTGCAAGGAGTACAGAACCATCTGTATTAATCTCCATATGGAGCCGGGTGTTCAGCCATTGTCTGCACTGGGCATCATTGTCATTGATTTTATTTTACCTTTTTGTCATGTAGTTGCTGTGCACATTGTTAATGCAGATGGAGGAGCGAGGCAAACACTGAGCTCTTTTGACAGCACTGTGGGAGTTGGGGTGCACAAATGACTCTACCAAAATTAAGGGTCAACAGTAGTTTACCAACTGGAAAGCTCATGCATTGTATACTGCATGTCTTATAGAAATTTTGATGCACCGCTCCACAAGGCTTTTTTTTTTTTTTTCACCTAATAGGGTGTGGGCGGTGGGAGTGAGGAAGAGTCTGAAGAAGAGGAGGACGACGAAGAGGAATCATCAGGGACAGAAGGAAACAGTGGCGTTGCGGGGCCCAGCTCTGCAGCTTCAAGCTCTGAAGATGATGAACTGCCACAGCGGTTTGTTGACTTTTTTCCCACTTTTTCCACATTTTTGCTCCACAGAGTCAGTCGTGCACTCTTCTTTTCTCACATTAGCAGGGGCAAGGTTGTCTTATGTCTTGTATGGAGTAAAAATCAGAACTAATACTTGTCTAATCTTCAAGATGATGCAGTTTATTAGAAGGGTTGCACTTTATTCATTTTTATCTGTCTTTCTGGTGAATGTCATATCTTTAAAAAAAAAATGGTAGGTAACTGTTGCTGTCGGTAGCGGGGTATCATTAGCAAATGCGAGTGGAGGTCTCATAGGGCACGCGAAAAGAAGTAAAGAGCCTCCATAGTGATGTTATACTTTCATATTATTTCTGTTGCTAAATTTTTCGGTACATGTTAAAGAAATGGTGTTAATTACGTGAGCCCCATGCCAAAACAGCATGCAAATTTTCTTTCACGTGCTTCATTAAATCAGTCAGTAGTTTTTACATGTGTAAGGAATTGTGAGCTTATAGTGACTGCATTTAAATGTTTTTCTGCTAGTTTTCAAGTAACTAACTTTCCAGTTTGCTTTCTTTCAAAACGATCAGTATCCCACTTTAATGTACCTGAATGTCATCACCACCATGTTTGAATGTGTATATAACTACCAGCTTCTGTAAACATGTGCTCATTTAAGCAGTTCCTTCATTTTGCTTTTTTCTTCAGTTGTGACCTTAAGGGAATATGACTTGTATTTTTTCTTTCAGTTAGTGGTAAATGTAAAAGCTAGGGAAATGCGTTCACTATACATTGTTTTACTGAAAAAAAAAAGCGCACAGGAAGACACACACAAGAGAAGAAGACACAGGACACGCGCGTGTCCTGTGTCTTCTTCTCTTGTGTGTGTCTTCCTGTGCGCTTTATCTTCAGTCAAGTTGCAATGCACCATCTAGCCCAACTTCAAGTTTTGTTAAAATACATTGCTTTGCAGTGTTGGCTTCAAGGTGCCTTTTCTTAATCTTCCTTGATGCAAAGCTATCATTCTGTGTGTGAACAAAATGTTTGCTTTTTGCTTGCAATATCTTCAACTTTATTTGCCGAGTCAAGATAGCCATATGGTGTTTGTATTAGGATGTTGCTTTTCTGCGCAAAAGCATGAAAAAGTGACCTGCAGCATTGTGTTTGCGCTGCATAATTCTATGCTCATTTGTCCATTTTTTTTTCCCCTTCCTGTTGTGCACTCCTTTTTTACAGCCTTTCTTTTTTTTCTCTCTCTCTCTACTGCTCGTGCCGCCCCATTATCACCTTTTTTTTTTTTTTTCAAAACCTTTTCTCACCAGTGCTTGCCTAATGCTTTGCCTGGTTCATATTTTGTCAATATTACCTAAAAAGAAAGAAAGAAAAATGGCACTGCTATAGCTCATCTGAAAGTTCAGAAATGGAGGCAAGATAAGGTTTCACTTTTGGGAAATATGCAGTAATAAAAGTAACTTCAGCTGTACGCAGGGAAGAACATCGGAACACAGCTGTTGATTTTAAGACAGAATCCGCATTCTCGGGAGGCCGCCACTAGCCAAGGTCATGCAAAATATTTATGCAAATATGGTAATCGACACACGTTGCGACTTGTTTTCTTCCATATAAGCATATGAGTGTGATGCTACCAAAAGTCAAAGCACTTGGTGCGTCACCTTGCTTTAATTTTTGAACAAGCATGAGAGAAGAGCATGTCAAGGCACGGGCAAAGCTTACCAAATTCGTTACTAAGTTCTACCTTATAAGAGAATTCAGATAATTGGATAATTGATTTCTAATCATCCCGTTATTCCTACTGATGTACAGAAACACAATCTCATAAAAAAGGGGGAGGGGGATGTAGCTGGTAAAACACAAGTCTGCGAGAACAATTCAAAATTTGCAAATTTTTGCTGCATTGTGGAAACTACGGCCCTTAGGTATGTTTGGGGCTTGTCAATACCGGATGTTTGCACTAAATAAACAAATATACTTTAGTTAATCAGTCTGCCTGTCAGTGAAACAAATTTTTTTCGGTCAGTAAGCATTTTCTTTTAATTGCCTTTCATAAGCCTCTGCAGAAAGTTTCTTGATGCCTTTCTTATCAGGTATGAACTCCCTGTTTGTACTAAGGATGCTGAGCTTTGGTTCTGATTGTATGGTTTCAGGCGAAAAAGGCCAGCCGGCCAAGCTAGCAAGCAGCCAGCAGCAAAGAAAAAGCTGGCAAGAAAACAGCCACTGTATGCTAACAGTGACAGTGAAGAGGAAGATGATGAGCTTGCGCCAATGGACACTGGTCTTGATTTGAAAGACGACGAAGCACTGGCTCTGCATATGCTGTCAAAACGGTAATTTATGTGTATTAAAATATGTTGTTAATGTATGTGGTGTCAGGACTTTACTTTTTTCTTATCAAAAGATAAGTATTTTGCCTGCGCTGAGCAATTGTGTTGAGTGTGAAATAAGTAATTGTGATTAAATTTCGATAGAGCTCATTTGGGTTCAAGGAACAGCAATATGCTCATACTTTCTCATACAGTCTAAATGGCGTACAATATAAGATAATTTCCCTTACTGTCCCTTGAGCTTGAGGTTCTTTGCAAATTCTAACCCACCTTGCAGTAAAATGTATAATTGAGAAAGGATTGCCTGGAGGGAATGCATCTGGAATGTGTGGATATTTCCAGACATGGGGCGCATAGCTGGTGTGCGTTGGAGCAAAACTATTCTGCAAAGCATCAACCTGCGCATGTGTCACTCGACCAAACGGGGAAAGTGTTCATGGTAGTGTACTGCGTTTCTAGCATCTGAAGTGGATTACTTGTTCTAGTTGTCCACACCCTTGCATTAGAATGGAAGCTGCGACCACTGCCATACACATCATGTCTGCAGTTTTGCTTTAGGGTACACACTTGTTACTATTTGGCATACAATATTTGTGAGCATACTTATCTGATATAGCTTATCGTGTCATGTCATGTGCTCTTTAACCAGGACCATGACAGACACTGTTACCACGAAATTGAAACTTACAGGCAGCATTTGTGCTTTGCTTTTAATATGATGGTGCCGAAAATTCAAAGAAAACAGTTTATATGATTCATTGCTTGTTAAAACAGTGAGTTTACTTTTGTGTCTCTCTTGTGCAAGGATTTTGCTAAAGTACACTGTTGGCCAAACAGCTGCGGAAGACAATGGGACCAAGAGGACAGTGCACGAGTTTTGCACAACTTCGTGCACGCACCTTGTCAACTTGGCTCTAACGAAAGAACGAAAGTAGTTGCTTGGTCGAAGAGTGTTTTGGGCTCTTTTAAGAAAGTTGTATTCAGATTCTTTGTAGAGTAATAACATGTGGAGAATGTCACATCTCATGGCTTCTGTGTTGAGGCGAGCAAGGTGACGGCATCTGGCCACATGGGATACGAACTGGGCAGTCGGACGTAGAGAAGAATGAACTGTTGAGAATTCTGGTAGGAGGGAGGCTATAAACGAGGAAAAATGGAGAGTAACCAGTAGTCTGCTGTACTGCTATATTATAGGCGAATGTGACGAATAGTAAAATAGTGTCCCAATTTCGGTGATCCGGTGTGATGTACATTGAGATCATATCCGATAAAGTGCGATGAAATTGTTCCATTAGACCGTTAGTCTGAGAATGGTAGCTTGAAGTGGTCTTGTGAAGGGTGGATGATGCGTGCAGAACTTCGGCAATGACTGTCGATAAGAAGGTCATTCCGCGGTCACTTAGGAGCACCCGTGGAGCGCCATGCCACAATACAATATAGTATCGCAAAAAGAAATTTGCAACCTCTTCAGCCGAGCCAGTGGGCACAGGTGCTGTCTCCGCGTAGCGTGTAAGGTGATCCACAGCCGTAATGATCCAATGGTTGCCCCGATCGGAGAGAGGTAGGGTACCATATAAGTTGATGCCAATTACTTCGAATGGTGTGTCTGGACAGGGAGGGGGTTGTAGGAGGCCAGCAGGTGAAGAAGTCTGCCGTTTGCGATGTTGGCACAGGGGGCAGGAAGCGACGTATTTAGCTACACTGGAGGCTAGGCCAGGCCAGAAGAACCTTCTGTTCACGCGGTCGTAGGTTTTGTGAATGGCTGTGGCTAAAGGTACGTCGAACGGATCCGATCAATCGTCTTAAAGGTACATCCGACGGACCCGGTGCGTTTTTCTTCGGGATACGTCGGACGGATCCGGGAAATGTTTTACAGAGGTACGGCGGATGGGCCTAATCAGGTGTTTACGCTGTCGGGAAAGCCGGACGGATCTGGGAGGGGTACGGCGGACGGACCCGATCGGTGGGGTTCGTCCGACGGACCCAACGCATTTTTCTCCGATATGGGCCTTGGGATCCATTGGGAAAGCCGGACAGATTCGAGATCCCCAGATGTGGTTGTAGCAACAACTTGGTAGCCATATGTAGCTAAATCGAAGTTGGTACGAGGTGTGCGAGGTGCATGGAGTTCCTTCCTCCATGGCGAGGGCAAGAAGTATGTACTACATACTGCATGCGTGAAATGTGAAATTACAAAGAATAGTACAGTGGCAAGAATAGTGCCTAGAATGGGTGATATACAACGTGATGGCATGATGATAGGTTTACGTGAGTAGGACCGCGGCAGGGTGGCAAGCACGACCAGAGCGCAAGCGCATGTAATCCTGGTGTTGACGGCCGGCCCGCGGCCCTCACGCCCGCTCATTTGGTCATTGTTATCATGTGGATTAACGTCTACAACGGTTGTAATGTAGTTATGTAGTTTTGATTCTTCAAAGTTTCCTCACTTCCATCTGTGATGATGCGTCACGTAACGCATCGCTTTCTACTCACATTGAGGTTTTGGTGCTGCAAGTTCTACTTACATATACAAGCAGCGCTGAAAAAGCTGGGTACCGCCGGCGTGTCTCTAGCCCAAGCATCGCGTCATTCATATTTGTTGTACAACTGGAGGTGTGGTTTGTGCTCACTGCGAGATGCTGTGATATACGGATTACGTCCAACAAGAGTGCTGTGTGAGACTACGAGAGTGCTGTGATGAGTGTGCCGATATCCGGACGGACATCAGTGTGTCCGTTTATGATCGGCGATGTTCCACATGCATGTCAGTGTTTATTAGGTGCAGTGGTAATTTATTTACATGCGCTGTGCAGCAGTCAAACGAAAATAAGTCATCGACAATTTGTTATCAGACTGCACTACAGAGCTCAAAACTCGGAAAATGAGAATGCACAAGATGCAGATTTCGCATGTTGGAGTAGACAGAAAAATAAGTGCCCAGCCCACACCGCCGAGATGCGCATTACTACAGGTGAAATGGTTCAGGTTTCTGTAAAATAGCTGCCTGTCATAGCACCTTCCTAAATGTTCAGGCTTTGTGCTATTGTTGAAGGCCACTTTATCATTGATAAAGGAACGAATATGCTTTATGTGTTAATGACTAGTGCTTTTTCAATATATTGTGTTCATTTTTCTTTTTTGTTTTTCCTTAGTTTTCATGCTAGACAAACACAAATGGTATACTTTAAACTTGTCAGTCCAAAGCTGATTATAGATATCTGCCATGCATGTGACAGCTTTAATGCTGGAAAGGTTGACGTGTATAGCATGTACATACACGCTGCGACATCTCAGCGGCACGTTCGGCTACTTGACCCAAAGTCGTGATGTTTAATGCCAATGATGGCAGTCGCACTTTGGTGCAGGTGAAATGCAAATGCATCTGTTTCCTGCAAGATGTCAACGCAAAGTACGAAGCCTGGGCAGTCAAATTAGTCTGGAGCTCTCCACTACAGTATTCTTCATAGCTACATATGTCACTTTAGGATGTGAAACCCTACATGCCACAGGTAGGATGTGTTGTTTTTGTAACCTCTCATCTATGTTTTGCAACATTTGGCTAATTTTAGTTCTCAAACAGTTGTTAAAGATGAAACCGAAGCAGTTCTTGGCATGGTTTCCTGCTTGGATTAATTTGCTAATTGCAGTTCTTTGAAACTTGCATCAATGCTGTACAGTTCAAATAGGCAGTTGAATTACAGGAATTATGTATCATGCATTTCAGTTCTGACAAATGGAAAGTAACGGTCCCCTCCTTGCATGCATAGGTGCTCTTGGACAAATACATACTTGGGGGTGTGATTGTGACACATATCAAGGGTCGACAGAAGGCCATGTGGAGCCAGTGTGATATTCTTCATAAAGGCTAAAATAAAATTGTACAACAGCTGCCGTACCACGCAGAAAAAAAATGGTTCTTTAGTGTATGAATAACTGACCATGAATAGCATCTTACTCAGAGTATGATGTGATATATAATACCATGTTTAGCATCCCAAAACAACTACGGCTATGAGGAACACAATAATTGAGGGCTCCGGTATAATTTCGACCACCTAGGGTTTTTTTACATGCACTGACAGCACACAGTGCATGACGGCCTATTGTTTCGCCTCTATTGAAATGCCCCTGCTGTGGCTGGAACTAAATCTGCATCTGTGGGTTCAGCAGCCAAGCACTGTAATTACTGAGCCAGCACAACGGGGCCAAGTATCAAAATGCATGCCATTACATTTCCTTCTAACCTGTGGTTTCCTTCACAGAACCAATGTATACAAAAAAAAGTAAATAGCAAGAAAACTCTAGTTTTATTGCACATCATATTCACATTTCAGCAAACATTCTCTTGGAAGAAATTTCTCATGATGTTTGCATGGAAATCACGAACATCTTACAAAAACAAAACAATGCACTCCATCTGTTAATGGGCAAGGTTGCATCTATGCTACTACACTGCACTTATCACAAAACCACAAGCCCCATCTGCTTTGGCCAATCACTTGTTGAAGCCAACGGAAACAGATGTCGCACATCACAGACTGGTCGTCTCGCAACATATCTCTGCATGCGTTGCATTTCAATTTCATGCCTTTCCACTTAGCTTCAACTGTTGCCAGCATTACTAGTAACTCATCTTTTCTGAAATTCCTTTTTACGCCGTTGGGATCAGCATCCTTGTTAAAGATGGTCCCTGGCATTCTCGATGCTATCATTTTCACATCTTCTTCACCTGGAAGAATGAAGAAAATGGCAAGCTTTGAGTAGACAAAAAATTAGGGAGACTCCTAATCTTCACCTGTAAGGGTATGATGTGCCATCCCTTTCCATCCCAGCATGATCCTAGGAGAGACATGCAAATTTCCTGCATTTTTGGTTTCCTAAAATGTTCCTTAACAATCTACATCCTAAAGAACATTTTAGTCATTACACACAAAATAAATACATTAAACCTTGTTCTTGGTGCATGACAGTATTAGTCTCTTATGCATCATAAAAATCAACACGACGCCGTAAGGTATACCTTGGTTAGGTATGTTATATGAGACAAGCTTTCTGTCTGGTGCGGTCCTTATTCACGTGGCAGCGCTGTCATGAGGGTCTATGTCCCAGCGATCGGAAAGTGACCTATTCCAATAATTTTAAAAACTGAAGGCGATTTTATAGATATCTAAAGATGCATGGATGTTTGGTTTAGACTGGAGTGCTCAACTGCTTTAACAGCGTCCGCCTGCTTTGACAGCCTGGAGTGAAACTGTTAAAGAGAACACATTTTTGAACATTTAACGCGTTTCTGAAGGCGTTGCATTCAATTACGGGGCCCACAAAAAGCAGCTGAATGTCAAATGCCGCCTAGGTAGGCTTTCTAGCAAGACGGCGGTGTAGCGTGGAGAATCGCTCCGCCGGTCCATCGCTGGCGCCGCTGACTTGAAAGGCGAACTGTTCAAACTTATAGCTATTGACGCACTACCTGAAACACTGAATTGTGCATGGTCAAGGCAGAATTTCTCTGACACTGAGCACTGGTAGCTATCGATTTCACGTCCAATATTATGAAAATCCGTCCCCTGTTCAATCATTGATACGTCCACGGTTGAACATTTATGCGCCTCCATCGGGGTAGGCCAGTCGTGGGAACATGGACCAGCGGTTAATAGCAACGATCACTTGCATGGCACACTCCGCAAAATTCCAAGAGTCAGCTTCTGCAACGATCAGCCACGGCTCGTTGCCGTCCGTGCCAGCGCGAAGCCTCGCGCTTCTCTGTGGGGGGATGGTGCTCGGGATGCATATACTTAGGCAGAGGATTAAAACCCGCGCAAGCTGGAGTGACGCCGTTTTGCACATCATGCCTAAAAGTGCCTGTAAGGCGTTGTGTGGAGGGAGGAGACGTAGAAAGGAATTCACAGTGAGGTCGGAAGAGGGATATGAGGGGAGAGCTTAAGGATGGAGATATAAAGTGCGCAACACGGACGGGTGCTGCACAAACGGAGGAGCTGAGCCGTGATGGGCTTCTGTCAGCTCTGAAAGGGAGTTATGGACGCCCATATAGCCGAACCATCGATGATGATGTGGAAAGAGACAGAGCAGAGTTATACACCTGGCGAATGAGGGTGATGACTTCGTTTTTCTTTGTACGAGGCAGAAAGAGATAGAATATAGGGAGCGGCTGAGAACAAAGGCCTGAACGAGGCGGTGGTCGTATTCGCGCCCGGCGTGGTTGTGGTTTACAATGCAGTGTATGAGCCTTATGGTTTAGTGTACAGTGTTTGTGAGTCGAGTGATTGCTTGTCTTATGGACTGAAGAAAAAGTCCAAGAAAGCGGAGGGTAGAAACAAGAGGAATTGTTGTGCCGTTAAGGTAGACATGCAGTGATGGGAGAATGCTAGGGGTGCTACGCCCCGAGGCAGAAAAACCAAGAGCTACGATTTGGTCTGGGAGCAACTCAATCCGATTTCCCGGACCTGCATGGGTCTCCCCCGCATCCACATCTGCCTGGACGTGGCCTCCATGTCGCCAAGATTTCCTGTGGTCACCCAGAGGGTGATATCATCGGCGTATATTATAGATGCGACACGGTTCGGATAGCGTGTGGAGTATGTGCCAGTGAGAAAGGGTGATATCGAAAAGAGGGGACCAGACAGAACCTTGAGAGGTACCCTTATTGCCAAGACAGAAGGAAGGAGAAGCAAGTGGGCCGTATGAGATTTCGGCTGTGCGATGGGCGAGGAAAGCGGTGATATAAGCGTGGACACGGGATTCGACATGGAGGGATGGAGGGCGTACAGAATGGCGGTGTGGTGTATATTTTCGAGGGCGCTTGTGGGAGGGGTGTAGGACATCCTTGGAAACCTGGAGCATATGACATATGACAAAGTCGGACGTTGAGTCCGGATACAGGTCATGGTCATGCATGCTTGAACAGCTTGCCGGTACTGGAGGTGAGAGATGGAGCAGAGGTGTTCCAGGACATAGTTTTGCCGGGTTTTGGGATGATACACGTACATGTGTCCAGGATGATGGAAAAGTGCTAGCTTGCTGGTGTGTATTGAGAAGGTTGAGAGAGGGAGTGTCTAAGTTGATGTGGTCTGCCCCTTGGGCCGAGGTGGTGCGGATCGAGCGTCAATAGTGCTGCACATACATCGCCCAGGGAGATGTCCGCATCAAGATTTGGGCTGGCGGGTTCGGAGTAAGCGGGGAGTGGTGTAAGAGGTGCAGAGGTAGCTAGTGTTCCCGGAGGGCCTTCAGGAACCTATATCGGTGAGTGGGGACGAGTGAAGCATGTGGGAGATATCTACGCTGCGCTGGGAAGTTTTGGTGTGTATGTGTGTGTGGTCTAGCAGCACCCTGAGAAGCGACCACGTGTTGCAAAAGCCCAAGTTCCCACCATGCAATCGCAGGTCTGGCCTCACTGTTTTCGAAGAGAAGAGCATTGCTCCTCCATATCCGACGCCAGCTTGGTCAAACGGAGACGCAGGCGGCGAATCGCGTGATAGGCCTCCCAAGGGTGCAGCAGACGGCTGTATATGCAGTGGAGTGTGGTGCTGCAGGGAGTGTAGATGTGGCAGTGCGGATATCCGCCTGAAGAGAGCAGGCAGAGCTCAGGAAGCAGGCAGGAGCAGAGGAAGAAGTACACAGACGATTGAAGTGAAAGTGGTCCTTGTCAACTACCTGGATCAGACAAATAGAGGTGTGAGCAGGGGAGGAGTGATAAAGTGGTACATAGGATGTAGTGATTGCTACTGAGGGAGACCTCTCTATTAGTCCAGGTCGGGCTTGAACCGCTTTCAGTGAGGGAAATGTCTGGGTTGTCATTTTGGACACTTGATCTGAACCTGTTGGGGTAATAATTAAATGACCGAAAGACACTCGGTCTTGATGGAAGTCAACAGTCAGTTGCCTTTGCGGGTGTTTTGGTAGTAACATCAGCTGGTATGGGGGCACTGAATTCGTCTAGAATGACTAAGACGTTGCAACCAGTGCAAGAGAGCTTTGCGAAGGACGAGGAGGAGCGGGGATGAATGGTCTTTCGGAGGGCCGTACACATTGAGAAGAAATAAGCTTGTCTTAGTGCGACGACGGGGAAGGATTTCGAGGAGGAGATGGGCACAGTCCGAAATGTCCAGCTGATCTACCCTATAGCAAGGTTGTGGTGCACTAGAGTGGCAACGTTTGGATGGATGTCAGAAAGATGAAAAGAGGTGTAGTCGCGCACCTTTCCGGGAGTTAAGGGTCCCTGGAGTTCTAGGACAGAGGGGAAAGTGTCGGAAGGAACGTTCTGGAGGTGGAGCTGCAATGTGATCCATTTTCTGCGCAACCCCCGACAATCGCTGCTAGAGATTAGGGTGCAGGGGTTGTTTGGACATGACGGGTGGCGAGGTCTTCGGAAGAGGTTAATAGAGATCCCAGGAATGGTGAGGAGATGGCCTCAGTCTAGCCCTGGCGGGTGATCTAGTGCCACGACCCTGGTATTTAGGGCGGGAAGGTGGTATTCGGTGGTGGCCACGCGGATGTCGATATTTACGATGCGCTCCACAAGTTGTGCGAAGCGCGCCATGATGCGTTGTCCAAACGCGGGGATATTGGCGAACAACGCCACGCTCTGGTCGGTCGAAGGGGATTGGCGTTTGAGAGGGGGGCCGCGGGTGGGAGAGAAGACGCGCGATGACGCAGCCGAGGGAGCCGTGCTTATCGGCTCCTGATCTGGCTCCTGCGGTGGCTGTAGAGGTACGGGAGTTGGGGGGGGGGGGGAGGCGACGATAGACGCGATAGCGGCTCAGATGGCGCTATCGCGGGAGCTGGCGAAGGGGGAGCGAGGGAGGACAGACGCACTAGCGTGGCGTACAGCTAATGCGACAGGTTCTGAATTAGGAGCTGCTGGACAGCAATAGTGGCCTCTAGAGCTCTTGAGTCTGACATTGGGTCTGGCATGGGGAGCTGAAATTTCCAGCTTACAGGTGATGTGGGCTTGGTGGAGCTGGTGATGGTGGCGGGGCCGATGGAACTGGAAGGAGACAGAGCGGTAGCGGCTGGCAGAGCGTGCAATGCGAGAAACAGCGGCGGCGGCAAGGCGGGGAAGTCGGGTGCTCTTGAGGATGGGCCCAGTGGGAGCCGACAGTGGGGAAGGCTGCTGCTTGGTGGTAGCCGGGGGTAATCGCGAGTCTTTCCAATCGAACTGCAGCCTGCACGGATGCGAGCCCTCATTGCACAGGATGCAGCACGGGACGCAGGTGGGCTCGCCGCAGCGGTAGCAGAGGCCATACTTATGCTTCGTGCAGACGTCCGCGCGGTGGCCATATATATGAGCCCAGAAGTTTGTGCGGGCCTTAGCTTTTGGGCGGAATGGGTGGCAGCGGTGGATTCCATGCATATTTGAAGACGAGGGTGCTGGGGAGGGTGGTGGTGCCGACGAAGGTGATGAGAATGGATTTTGTGCACCCAATCTGGCGCGCTTCGGTGATGGCGTAGCATCATGGACTGCATGCAGGTCGTGGATGATCTCGTCCTAAGGTTGGCAGTCAACATCGTTATATATATAATGCCACAGCGGGCGTTGTCGGGTGCGGCGATGTATGAAAGCATGGGATAAGAGATGGCACCATTGTGGAGTTTCAAGATCCGTAGATAGAGACCAGTGCGCGGCTTAGGTGGGGTGCTGATTTTTAGGGAGTTGGGGAGTTGTATGGCTTTATCTGTACACGATCGGCGGCATGGGCGATGTCATAATCGATATTGGCGTGGGTGCAGAGAACATGGAACAGCGCTCCGTTAGAGTATATATAGTGCGGAGGTCAAGCCCGCCTCCTGGTGTGAGAAGACGATTTTGAAGCCTTCCGCAGGGAGGGGAGCGTGACGGCGGAGAGTGGCAGTAGGGGGGTTGGCGCTGAAGTGTGGGTCTCAGATGAGGGTGATCGAGGCAGGCGGCTGTGGTGGGCCGCAGCTGCACGGTGTGTCTTCACGGCATGGACCGAGTGTGAACCGATTTCAAGTTCGGCAGGGATGATAGACACGCCGTCGACATGGTATTCCATATCGGCAGCGTGGGAGATTGCGAATGGCAGCGGAGATGGCGCAGGTGTGGCGCAGAACGTAGGTGCCCGCTGCGCAGGGGCTTGGCGTCGAGCGTTAGTGCAGCTCGGTGCAGACAGGCACAACGTTTGCTCACATTCTGACTCCTTATCTCGTTAATGCAGGCGACCTCTCGCAGGCGAACTCTTGATGCGACCTGGATACGTGACGGCAACGTTCGTCACGCGTTAGCCAAGAATAATTTCAACTTATCCTATATCGACAGGGGGATTCGCTCGCTTTCAGTCTGGCTTGTATTTTGCCCACGTTTGAGAGCACAGACCCGTCGGGTGTTCTAAAGCATTGGCTCTGACAGTAAACTGCAACAATATAACCATAGTTGGGGGCTCCGCCTTAGTCCTCTAAGGGGGGCGCCAAGTCGGTCCAATATCATTACTTTGTTGGACCTGTACCGCCATTTTTAAAAATACAAGGCTATGACATGCGGATTTTTTGACGATATTGATGTTTGAGGACACGTGAATATGCGTTCAAAGAACTGCTTATTTTCTCCCTTTACCTCCGGAAAGCCGGAGTCTCGAAGAACCGTTGTGAGAAGCGCGTCGTCACGTCATTTTCAATGCTATAGATACGTCCATGGAGAAGCCTTCCTTTTAAGTACACATTATTCTGTATATGTTGGAATTCCATCACATCAAAATAGATGTTTTATAGCCATTCGTCTTTGCGCTGCCTTTTGGCCGCAGATGGATGGGTTGGGGAGGGGGTCGCTGCGGTGAAACTTGGCTACCCCTAATGCACAACCGTGAACGTACGCCTATCGATACAACCCATACGTCGTCACGCCAGGCGGCAAAAAAAGATAACTGAGAAGTTTGAGCAACACTAAATGATGATTTATTTCGGGAAGAGACGGCATGAAATCAAGAGAAACGATTTGTTCCGTTCTTTAACTGATCCAAGGGATGGGTGGCCTCCCTTGGGATGTATGTGATGTTTGAGGTCTTTATCCGCCAGCTACTTGTTCTTTTCGGCGTAGCAGGCACACCAGACTTGGTCCCCGTCGGTTCCGCGCTTGATCTTGGCCTCCCATCCTTGCTTCAGGTAGGCGTAGTCGTCGGCCGAGAACTCCTGCGGACAGAATAACAAGGGTGTGCGCGCCGCATGAAGTAAACGCTGTCATTGGTACACCTGGCTGGCCGACGACAGTTTTTGTTCCGCAAAAGTACTTGTTCTTTCTAATGGTGGACTAAAACAATAATAGAAAGTTTTCAGTTGTAGAAATGGCTTCTACGATACGGTAATACCATACAGTGTTCGCGGACACGAGAAAACAGGTTGAAGTTGAAAGTTGAAAGTTTATTTTCGAATAAAAAAACAACGTAAAACAGGTGATTCATATATGTTAATAGTGAGATAACAAATATCTCACAGTTCCTTTTTTACTGTTGCATATAGGCGCCTGGATGAAATTTGAAATTTGTAGCCGCCAGATTGTCATAGTTGCATGAATTCTAGAATTTTGAAAAGGCGATTGCCGTGGGGGTTATGCATGACACAAATTTTCGCCGACGTGCGCCCCTTCCGGAAAGTGTACGGCGCGAACCGGCGTCAATCATTACACACCCTAGTCACAAATGACCATATAAGAGTGTAAAAAGGGAGTACTAGGTCTTCTAACACTCTTTCTGATAGGGACAGGGTATGTTTTTCTAGCCTTGGGGTGAATTGTATTCAATAGATGTACGAAATACGGCTGGCAACAGAAGCAGATCCCTCTTTACAAAACGAGCGAAGTTCTTGCTGTTGCCAAAATTTTAAACCAGATTCTGAAACAGAGTATAGCATCCTTGGCACAGACGCGCCATTCTTAACTGCGCTCCATTTCATCAGTTCTTCGCGGATTTACGAAAAGTAAGGTAGGCGGACCAGGAAGACTCGTATTGCATAACGTATTGCAGGTGACACGGCGACTCATTTGAAGCAGCGGCTTTGCATCCTTCTGTGCCCTACAGTACATAATTTCCCTTTTGTTCTCGATAGTACGTCCTATTTAGTGGTTGCAGTTTAGAAACCACGCTGGAGTACTTTCCGAATATGCGACGAGATGCAACATATCCTCCGTATTTGTCCGTTAGGTGTGCTAGATATTCGTGCCATCTGCTACGTTGAAATATGCGATACCTTTGAGCACATTTTCTCTCTCCTGTGTGATAAACGTGCGAATAAAGTGTTTTTGTTGCAACTGAGAATGACGCCTATTTTTTTTTTGCGATAGTTTGTTTACAACTTTGTTGCGGGTGCTGCTTTTTGATGTTTTGTATGCCTTCGAACGAAAAGGCTCTTCGTTGGTGATGAACAAATTAGTGCTTCCTGTGAAACAGCACGATAGACTGGTCCTGAAAAATGCTTCTACCTGCTTTTTAGGGGTATCTATACTTATCGTGCACCTAGTTTGTTGGATACTTTGACATAGAAGCACCCATTCAGAGAATAGCTATACTATTCGCATGCACTGCAACTATACCAAAGTCACTTGAGCGTTTGACCTTGAGATGCCGGAGCGGGCCTAACGCGAGTGCTTCTGGCCACGCGCCAGCCGATATAGGCAACCTGCAATGGAGTTTGCTGAGACATGTGGCGCCACCTGGCGGCCGACGGGAGCTAATACTGAGTCGGCGCAGGAGCTGACGCCGTATATGTTGCGGCCGCTGTGTTCTTTCTGCGTTCGCGTTTTGTTATCCCAGTGAGTGTGATTTACTCATTTAGTGACTTCAGTGGTCTCGTGCGATGCTTCGACTACTACGGATGTGAACAAGAATAAAAATAAGCGCAAGGGCGGCGAGAAAGATTACCACAATCACGAAGGAGACCTAAGCGTACCGCTTGCTGGGAGAACCTGGGTTGAATGATGAGAGAAGGAGATATTGGCTGCGAGAGAGTAATGTAACTGAAATTTGTTTTGTTATGGGGCCATTGGCGTACAGACGCCAAGAAGCTAAAATAAGACGATTGCCCGTGAGCGGAGGAAACGGTATAAACTTCTGACTCGGGGAGTCGCACGCTGGTTGGGGCACACTACTCAGTACGCGCTGTAAAATTTGGCGTGTACTGGTATATGCTGTGCAAGATCGAGTGGCATACGTCCAGAAAATCAACAAAGCCGTGCAGCCGCAGCATCGTATTCCAGCCGCATTTCAACGGAGGCGAAATAAAAAAAAAATGTTCGTGGATCTGTGAACCGGATTTCTAATGCGGTGTCTATTCGGAACCACAAAGCCAAAATATCTTCAAAACTTCCAATTACAGATTTCAATAAGCATATTTATCTGTAAATTAGTTCTTAAGGTGCTGAAAAAGTTGAAGTGGCGGAGTGTAGAGGCCCGTGATACTGTGTACGCTGAGAATGGAACTTCGTTCTATTGTTCCGCGCCAAATTTTTCTTTCACCGACTGCTTAAGCAACTCAAGAGTCTCTTGTCTCAGACGATAGAATATTTCATCATTAGTAACAACAGTAAAAAATTCTAACTCTTAACTACCTCCGTTACGAAAGCTTTGCCGTTGAGCCAGCATTTCCCGCCGGCTTTCCCCAAGCTTGAGGTACGGAGATACAAAATGCATGCCAGTTATTGTTGTTGTTCAGGGCTTTATTTTTCCAACGGTGTAGGAGGCCCCCTACTCCCCGCCCCCGGCACGCACAGTTTTCGTTGATGACGCACGCTACAACCGCACAGTGCTTGCAATCGCCACGACATCCGTAGCGGGTACCGCACCATGCCTCCTGTAACTTCCGCGGCACTGTCGAAAGGTGCACCACGAACAAAAGTGTTCGTCATGGTATTAAACTTTAAAGCAAAACCGCGAGGAAATTATTATGCTGTTGTAATCAAACACCAAGAACAAAAAAAAAAAAAGAAGAAACGGCGATCAATCTCTTCTCAGGTTCTCTCTGCACTTTCAATGTTTGGGTATGAGGTGTGAACGCAATAGGTGAATGAAAAGCTAGTTTACAACATTTTTCATTCATTTAATTATTTCTTAATTCATCATCACATATCCGACTAATGCCCTGAGAGAATAAATTTCGTTAAAAAAAATTCCGTCTACTCACGCGACATTCAAAGCTGTGCGCGCGGGTGTTCCGTCGCGAGCGGCGCGCACTTCGCGGTGACGTCGACACCGTTCACGTTTTAAACATGAGCATTCTCGAACAGGCGGTGTCCTTTCGTCAGTATTGGTTTTCGGAAGTAGCTCTCAAGACATTCGATTGCCTTAAAACTGCAGAAAATGAGAGCCGAGATGCTTCTAGCCGTACAACGCGAACGCAACCCGACCGCGCCAGCCTACTCAGATTACTCGGCGCCGCCGTTGGCGGCGCTGAACACTGCGCTCCACTAAAGCCCCTCAATAAACTAAAAGTAGCGCCATCTCCTCTCTCCTCCTCCTGCGGCGCCGCTCCTCCTCTCGCATTTCGACCGTGGCTCCACCTACGGGGTGCGCGACTAGCGCGCGCGCTCTCCGGAGCAGGCGCCCTTCACAGCCGTCTCGATCAGCGCCGCGCGCGCGCCGATCGAGGCGGCCGTGCGCCGGGTCTCACCAGAGCCTTGCATTTTGTCGCAATGTGTTCAGGTTGAAATATTACTCACTGCTGAAACATAATAACCGAATGTTGGCTGGGATTTCCCGCCAGAATAGTTTCAGCTGTGAGTGTCATACACCACATATACGCGATTTCGGCGTTGGTTCAACTCGCCGTCATCTCCGTGTGTCCGTAGTTCGTCACATTTGGCCACTCAGCGGCATGCTTTATAAAATTTGTAACTAGGCGGCGGACAGGAACAATTTTGTAACAGTCTGTGTATGGTTTCTTTGCAGCGTTGACTGGATTGCGAGCTGCCGGTAAACTTGAGAAGTGTGGCAGCAGCTGTCTTCCATGTATTTTCAACTTCAGCTGCAGATCAAATTAACTATAGGCGGCGGAAGCTGCAGTCTGTGTGGAGTCTTTGCAGCCTTGATTGACTTGTGAGCTACCGGTAAACTTGGGGAGGGAGGTAGCAGTTATTTTTTTATATATTTGGCGTCGAGACGGTGCCGTGTTCAGCTGCCATGGTGTGTCACCATACGTACACGATTTTGGAGTCGATTTAACTCGCCTTCACCTCCTCGAGTCCGTCAGCCGTTGACAAAAGTGCGCAACATGCTTGAAAAAAAAAAAAAGAACTAGGCTGCGGAAGCTGCAGTCTGTGTGGTTTCTTTGTAAGTTGGACTGAATTGTAAGCTACCGTGAAACTTGAGAAGCGTGGTAGCAGTTTTTTTTGTTATATTTTGCGCTGAAACGGTTCCGTTTTCAACTCTCAGTGCGTGACACCATTTGTACGCGATGTCTTGGTTGAACTCGCCTTCACCACCGTGCTTCTATCAGCCGCCGGCCAAAGAGCGCAACATGCTTGAAAAAAAAATTAAATAACCAGCGGGAACGATTTAGTAGCAGTCCGCGTGGCAGCAAAACACACGGCGATATGTGCCGCGCGCGCGCCGCCCGCCCCGCTGGAAAGGAGGAAGCTGCACGCCCAGCAAAAAAAAAGCGCGCGCGCGCACGTGACGGCGCTCGGCCAATGAGAGGGACGAACGACGAAGGAGAGCGCAAGAGAGGAGGCGGGCGGCAAACTTCACATGTTGGCGCTACTTTTAGTTTATTGAGGGGCTTTACGCTCCACTAGCGCCGCCTGGCCACTGCAGGTTGCCTATAGCTCGCCGAGAAGCATCGAAGAGAAAGCGTAGAGGCAATAACCTCATACAATCTCATCAAATCACATAGACTCTCATACGGTGGACATCATTATCATAAAATATCTTCCATAATTTATGTTAATGTGCAAGAAACTGAGATCTTATGCAATTATATTCGACTTGTATGTGATTTCTTACGTGAATTGTGTGAGACTGTGTGAGAAAATGTGAGGTTATTGCCTCATACAATTTTTTTCAGTAGAGGAAGCGTAGGAAACCTGCGCAATTTTTCAATTGTTATGATAGGTGGCAGGGCGTCGGTAATGTCAGATAAGTGTTGTGTCCACTGCTATGTTTTTGTGTTCAAAATAAGAGGCATGTATGAATGGATTCTTACCTAACTTGGCTTTTGAAACAAGGGTTTCTGACAGGTAGAGTTCGTGAGTGCAGGTAATGTTACCGGCTGGTACAATACTACTTTACATGGAAGAAGCAGACGGTGAAATGTGTGGTTGAGTCCGAACAGAGCAGACTTCTGTAGATGTTTACAGATAGCACTTGATATAATCGAAAAAAAAAAAACGCGGTGTAAACTACAGAACCTTCCGATTAGATTCTCTTTATGTGCCCTTGTGTAGAAAGAAAAAAAAAAAACGAACTTAGTTATTTAATTGCAAGCTAGACACAAATGTCATGAAAATTTTCCAAGTGAGTTGGGGTTAGAGCATCACACGTCTATTTCGCACCAAAAACTTCATTTTACTTCTACTTAAGCTAGTCTCTTTGGTAATGCTGCGTGATTACGAGGTCTGTACGTACTTCGTGATCGATTTTAGATGTGTCTTCCTTTTTCTTTTTTTTCTTTTGCTCCTGCGTGCCAGAGTGTACTTATACAATGATTCAAATCAGCTATCAGGTGTGTGTCAGCGCCGTGCATAATCATTTTTTAATCTTTCATTTCTTTGTTCGTGTCCCACTGGAGTTTCTTCGCAAAATAAATTTTCACAATGGACCAGCCAGGATAATTCGCCTCGTAAGAACTCTTGAAAGTTTCCGTCGTTCTCCGGTAACACTGCCAGTAATATTACTATGATTTATTACTAGACGGTGATATGGACAAATATTGCTGTGGCGCGGCATGGTATGTTGTGTTTAACGTCCCAAAGCGACATCGTCTATGAGAGACGCCGTATAGTGGAGGTCTCCGGAAATTTCGACCATCTTAGGTTATTTAGCGTGCACGAAATCGCACAGAACACAGGCGCCTTGCTTTTCGATTCCATCTAAACACGACCACTGTGACCGGGATTGCACCCGCGTCTTCGCGGTCAGCAGTCGACCGTCGTAACTATTGAACTACCGCGGTGGGGCGGAGAGGTACTGCTACACGTTGTAACCGCAAGACCGAATTTGAATATCGTTATTCAAAATGGAAGTGTTGAGACGAAAAGGCGACTAAATGCTTCCATAAAGTTTACAGACAGAAAGAGGGAGAGCTTGAGATGCAAAAATTTAAGGCAGACAGGAGGATGCGGAGATGGAAGGGTGAATATGACCATGCTAACGGTATTTTTTTTTAAAGCCACATTAAGGGCTACGAAGTGGAGGACACGGAGTTATTCTCAGATCACCTGAATTTCCAGAACTTGCGTCACAATATCAGTAAACGATCGTTGCATTCATCATTTCTAACCATCATTTTGTTCTCGATTTCCAAAGCCATAAGCACTGAGCAACTCGGGGCGCGCAAATATTCAAACGTAAAGATTATATATTTTGGTGGTATGTGTTCTTTATATGTCCAGCCCTTGCTTTAAATATATCGCATTTTGTATTTACCGCTACTCGATTAAATTACAATGTTTATAGCTACGCGAAGGAAGTGGGTAAGAAGGGAAACGAAGCGCTAAGATTGTTTTTGTGATAAAAGTAATATGTTGTTCTCTGTTCGCAAATCTCGAAGTTCTGTTTGCTCACCCCTATGTCTATGACCTGATCAGCGCTTCTCCATCTTGATACAGACTAGGGAGTGAGTGGAGAGGTGCATGCACAAGTATGCGTTGTCTTACCTTGAAAAATTCCTCCTTTCTGCTCTCGAGCCTCTCGAGTTCTCCTTGTAGCGCCTTGATGGTCTCGTCGCTGATGTCCTCGGCCTGGACGTTCACGAAGCCGCACCTTTTCAGGAGCTGCGCGGAGTGCGATCGAATTTCCAGTCGGTGCTAAATATCACTTCACGCATAATTCGACAGAAGACACTTTATGCGAGCAAACACAATGAAGAATGGCTTAACGCTATCCGGACATGGGTGACCATAGTCTATAGCACATGGCAAACGTCCTTGAAAGGTTCTCTTCAAGTTCACTATGGTTCCCTGGCTGCAGCACAACTACCGAATTTCATCGTGGAGGAATAATAAATTATTTACTTTGTCCCCATAAATTTTGCTAATTTATAATGTAGCAGTTGCAAGCACAAGTATCTAGGCAGCTGTCACCAGAATTTACGAGGCAAACTGAATGTTTTTGGGCCTGTCATATTGAAGACTGCAATGTGCTAGTAGCACAGGAAAAATCTGTGGATTGACTTTTTCATTCCCACCCCACAACCCAGAGAAACCGGTTCACCGAAGGTCGAGAGAAGTCTACATAGAGTTGCTATTAATATATATATATATATATATATATATTTTTTTTTTTTTTTCTGAGGTAGCGGACGTGGAAAATGTGGCGAAAGTGTCGGATATCTGTTATGTGCTACTGCGGTATACCGTGAACGTTACATGTCGCATTGAACAATAGGTGACCTTTTAAAAAAGGAGTCTAGCGGATGGGTATACGAGGTACTTTACTCCTAAGATGTAATTGCCAGGGCCGGAATGCGGGGATTTGGGATCAACTTATTCAGTATACCTGTCCGTATTCGGGGACGGTGAGGAGGTTGTACTTCCGCTGAGCCACGTAGCTCTTGAACTCTTCCGAGTAGTCCGCCTTGTCTCCCCTGCAGTAGTCGGTGAAGAATATCCTGCCTCCCGGCGCCAGCCATTTCTGCGTGCAAATGACACACAGACGGGAAATACATATTAACATTGTACACCGCAGGTGTTATTCTGTAGCCGAGTAACCACGATCGTCCGAAAAAAGCACCACGTGTATACTTGCTGCATACACATGAAAGAGACGTGCTGAACAGCGCTTATGTGAAAAAAGAGCCCCAGTTGATCTTTTAAAGGTGGAATAAAGGTTACGAGAGTCGGCTTACGACATAGCACATGAAAGTTTTCTAAAATATTAACTGCGGTTCTGCACGTGTTCACATAGTAAGTACAGTTACGAGTTAAGGTACCACGTTGTATGACGCCTCTCATGAATGTCTACTTCCTTCTATCTATAAGGGTCCACTGTAGAGTGAAAAAGTTTGCAAGTTTGCAATACGTTTCATGAAGATGAATAACGTAGAAGCTGGAGCACCTTTTTATTGCATGTTCCCACATGCAATCAATTGTGTGAACAGTCGGTCTCGTGGAAGACCTGAGTAGCGCCTTAGGTGTTTCTCTCATTTTTTACAAACCGCTACAAAATCAAGTCGGCGCAGTTAAACGACATAAGTGGCTTTGAGGACAGAGTCGAATGGTGCTATCAGTCCGAAAACATAGAGAACACAGTAACGGGGATTCTCGACATGTGGGCTCAGATCTGTGAAGCGCTGCTGGTGCCGCGTGGCGGTGATGTGGCGCTTCACTTACGTGGAAGAGCTTGAAAAGAGTGTCTTTATCCGCTATGTGGAGCAGGGCGTCTCTGCTGTAGATAAGGTCGAAACTGCCCTCAGGAAACTCCGCCATCGTAACGTCAGACATCTTGAACTGGATCTGTTGAACATAAGAAAACAGGCAGCTACAGCATGAACACAGGTACTGGCTGTGACCTTCTGACCGAAAGCTTATCGCTAACGTATGGTTAAAGGTTGCCCATCGCTTGAACCCCCCTTCCGCAAGCAACTGTTTCTCCCAAGCAGACGAAGTCAAGTCCTCTTGTCGAAATGTTGGCTTGACTTTCGAACCGAGGCTCCCCCTGTAGCCTTGTTCAGTGCTCTTTCGTACTGTATATCCATCTTCTTTCTCTCGTTCTACCCCTTGTCAAGAGTAATACTTCATGAAGATACTACTAGATTGTGTCCTTTCTCGTGTAAGGATGTCTCGCGCGGGGAGGGTGTAGCTTATTTCTATATGGTAACTGTATGTTTCCAGTGCGCAGCCAGCAGACTGCGCGTGTCCCAAAAGTTAAACCTTCATGCTTTGGGGAATATGTACATGCGCAGAATATACAAGATATTATTTTCTCGCCAATGGTTTCCCAGGACCTGGGTGAACCACCCGCGTAATGCAATTCTTACCATTAATTACACTGTTGATTTTTAACGTTGTTGTATCGACTCTTTCCGAAACGAAAATAAACCGCGCTTCTGTTCGTGCCTGACCACCGCAACGCACTCGCTGTTGGGGGTTCCAAAACGCGCGTTGAACACAGTGGAGTCAGTTCATTATTACATTGCGAGAGCGGTGTGGGGGCAGCGGTACAGGTGAAAAGGCGCGCGTAACGCACAATTACACATGGCCACTCATCGTGTAGCCAGTGTGACGTCGTATCGAGGGAAGGTGCGAAGATGGGCGTCGGTGGTGCTAAAGCACTAGCTGCAAGATACATAGGTGCAGTAAGCGGCCACAGAATATGGTGGCGCGGCGTGCGCGGAAGACGCCGACGAGCCGACGATGCCATGATTTCGGCGAACGGCGCGCATACATGATTCCCTATATACATAACATATTCGCACGCACGTATGGCTGAAGGCGTCTTGCGAAGCCCCTGGTCGCATCGCCGTGTAAACTAACACAAGATTTTCAAACTGCGAGTGTATGCGGTGTTGCATCATATTTTCGAACAGGTTGCAGCAAAATATGAGTTGGTCACTGTGACGCTCTTTACAAATATTCTCCAACAAATGAACACCAGTGCTCACAATGTGACATTTGCACATCTACCAGGGACCCACCTTGTCTGCAAGATGTGGCCTCTGGGCGAAGTGCTCCAGCGCTATGGACATCATGTTGACGGAGAGATCCACGGCCACGATGCGAACGTCGTACTTCTGCGCGGTTACGGAGGAAAAAGGCACGTGTAAGTAAGTGTCTAACCTACAACGAACCCCATGTATTGTAAGCACGCTGAGTGTCTGATTGTCTGTCTTCCTGCTGTGTTTCTAGCCAAGCAAGCACATTTAATTAGTACCGAGTGCCATTTGTATCTCGCGTACTTCAATGCGGTTTTTTAGTGTTTCATTTTATTTCAAGCGTGCATGCTTGTTAGAACACTGCTAGCCATCTCCTCGAGTTGATTAAGTTGCGCCAGTTGTGCGAGCTGTTATGCCAGTTGTACCAGCTACAATTCCTCCATCTCAGATGAGTAAATTTCTGCACACGCATTGACACCCTACTGAAAAAATCGTATGAGGCCCATTTTCTCACACAATCTCACTCAATTCACATAAAAAATCACATACAAGTCGCATATATTTGCATAATGTATCATAGTTTTTGTACATTATCATAAATTATGTACGATATTTTATGCTAATGATGTGCACCATATGAGGGCCTATGCGATTTGATAAGATTTTATGAGGTTATTGCCCCGTAGAACTTTTAGTTTTTCAGTAGGGCAGACATCGGTTTTTCTCTGTCAGAAAGTTAATAGCGCTATCCATGAGATAACTGGCCGGCCCCCTTAATTGCGTTTCTTACATCGCTACGGCCGCTCTTGTTGTCCACATCATCAGCCGCCATATCACCGCAAACTTAGACTTTTAACTACAGGCTGGCTGGATTCATAGCTCGGACAAGGAACGTTCAAGTTCCGCCCCTCTCTCTAGCAGCAGTTTCACCAGGGTACACTAGCTACTGATTGCGACACTGGCCCTCTTACCTCCGCCATGTAGAAGTCATGTCCACCGACCCCGCAGCCTACATCTAGGATACGGTCACCATCCTTGACTCCCGCCTTCTTCACGCCCCACTGCAACGGAACAAGGCCCGAATGTGATCGACGGTAAAACATGTAGTTGTACAAATTGGCTCTCCATAAGTAGACAGCCTTACAGTGCAAGATGGACGGGACAAATGAAGCTGCGAATATCATTCCTTGTCTCTGTTCCGTCAGTGTTACGCTGCGATTTTTAATGATGTAATGGAGTTTTCCAAGTACTGAATTGCAACAGCAAGAGCTTGCAGTTTTAAAGAGCTTCTGTAAATTTATTTCATGGTACTCCTTCTTCCAGCGTATTAAAGCTGGCAAAAAATATTCGCGCCGGTATTGTCACTGTCTGCTGAATGCCAACACCGTTTGGACTGAAGAGGTGTGTCCAAGCCGAAACAAGCCACTGGCACAGCTATGTGAAAAAAAATAAATTATAAAGACCTTCTGACCAGATTTTGCTACAATAAAGAATCGATAAGCTTGCTTTGGTCATAGCAGCTACTTGTCGTGAGTTCACATAACCAGAACTTGTCAGAGTAGCGGATGCAAATCAAGATATTATATAGCAAGTAAGTATGGAAAACAAGCTGATTCTTTGCGCTTGTCTCATTTGTGTCTTCTTTAATAGTTCTGCGCCTTGTTTTCTTCAGTACCGTTTTACTAATATTCTGAGAGTCCGCGCGTAACAACCGATAACTACAACGGCGACCGCCAATCCGACCCCTGCTAAAACGGCTCCTGTGTACAGAGCGTGGCGTTAGCGCCTTCTTTTTCACCTCCGTGGTGGAGAGCCCGCCCGTGCTGACGAAGGTGTTGCCGAAGATCCACTCGTACCGCCGCACACCGTCGCGCGAATACTGCTGCTGGTCCAGGAACTCCTGGAAGCTGTTGAAGTCCTTGACGGTGCGCTGACTCATCTTTCTGGCCAGGAAGCACACCTGGCACGGGTTCTGTTTGTGCTGCGTTATTAACGAATGAACAAACCTCATTATACAGCTCAGCTTAGCCTCAGAAGTATGAGCGGGTGAAAATAAACAACGTAAAATATGAAATGGGACCTTTACGCGTTGTGACGCGTTTAAGGCGCGAGCGTATCAGTAGGCTGTTTTTCTCCTGTAGGGAAGAAATTAGCCTTATCATGCTAGCATTGACGTCTGCTGGCAAAGCAGACATACAGAGTGTCTCATGCGGCCTAGTAAGCAAGATTTTTAAAACGCACGGGTATGTTATAAGAAAGCGCCACTAAAATGCAAGCAAGTAATCGCTCTGCAGAAAAACTCAATCGGAACAAAAGAGCAATGAACCAGATTTGATGATATGACTGACCATCTCGCCTTGACTTTAGGTAGACTTCCCATCTAGAGAGCTTTACAGCGCCAAATCAAGCGTCTGATAATTAAGCCATTCATCACACTGCTATATATTTCGTAAGAAGCTATTTTTTAGTTTAAACAAAAATTAGCACCATAAAGGAAAAAGAAAGCCGACGCTACCAGCTGCTTTGGTTACCCTAAGTCAGCGCTCTATACCCAAATAGTACCAATAAATTCTACATTCAGCCTCGTTCATCGCGACCGCAAGCGACAAGGAACACAGCTCTCAATGCAAAATAAACAAATAAATAAATAAAATAATATGCGCGCAGTAGTTCTACGCGGTTATGACAGCGGCACTGCCCCCAGACTTGACTTCCAATACGGAATATACGTATAACGGGACGATACACATTTAAACAACACGGCAGAAAGAACCGCCACATATGCGAATGTGGTAGAGCTTATTGAAGTAGACAGTACAACCGCTGGTCAACTAAGTTACCTTGATCAAGAGCTGACGACAATGCACCCAGTAGCAATGCGGTACCTTCCGAAACTGACCTTCTGTCCAGGCGACCGATACGAGCCTCTGCAACGGTCTCTTGTGGATCCACAGACGCAGTTGTCAACTGCGCTAGGTGCCTCTCTCCCTTCACGCAAATTCTGCGGTTCAGTGCGATAGTAATGCTGGTCTGAGGTTGGTGGTGAAAAGGGCTAGACTTGGCAGAGATAAACCACCTCTGACAAGGGGAAGGAGAAGCACTGCAGGCATCGGACATTCAGTGGAGACAAGTTTAGCCCGCCTCCTTTTTTTGTTATTTTTAGTTCGTAAAGACGAGCGAGGCTCCGCGGATGCTTTCATCCTATCGTCTGCATTGCGCAAGACCTGAAGGGAGCATGAGAGATTAAAAAGACCGACCACTTTGTTATCCTTATCGCCGGAGCCCCCGACGTAATCTGCGAGTGGGGCGGAGTATCATCGGCAGCCGTTGCTCAGTTAACGCCTGCGCAGGCAATACTCGTCGTCTTCTCGAAAGCTACTGGACAAATGCACAGTGCTGAGACTGCTCGTCCGAGATGAAGCTATGGGGAAATAGATATCGCTTGAGCAGTTCTTATCGTTTTTCCTTTCATTTAAGCTTTTGAAAGCAAGCACCGGACGTCACTTATCAACAGGCAACTTCAGATCTGGATTGTACAGACCATATATGTGCCCTGTCAGCCACCCACCGAGTGGTGCTCGTACCGACAACACTGTCACGCGTTCCATGGCATGTGGCGATGCGACGTCTTTGCTCAAGCGGTCATTGGAATGTTTCCAAGAAGAATAGCAAGAGTGCAATCGGTGTAAACACGGTCACGCACTATAGTCTGATGATCGTACGACCACCTGCTCCTACAAAAGTCTGATGCGGCTCGTTGAAACGACGACAAAAACAAAATACAACTTCACTATCGACGACAACGGCGGTGGTTGAAGATTGTCCGCTCTTCGAGTCTGCGGTGCCCGTTTCATTACTGTGGACTTGGATCAGCTCGGTAGTTTTTCTGCACCATTTCCAGCGGCGAATACCGGACATTTCTAGAATTTCCGGAACCCGGCCTCCATTATGGCGTCTCTTTTAACCTGACGCTCTTCGGGAGGTTAAACATCACAAACCAAATCAATCTTTGAAAGGACGAAGAGTGCATGATTAAGGCATAATGCTTTAATTGCATACAAGCATTCTACACTGCATGCAGTGCCGATTTCGTCAAATTTAAACAAACTCATTTGAGGTGTCACTTTTTTGTCATCATATATATATATGATATATAAAATATAAGAACCAATAATGACAGCAGCCGATCACGAATACGCAGTGTTATCCTTGCATCAGTTAAATGTGAAAAATAAAACAAGATGGTACAATAGGGGAACAACAGGTACTGCTGGAAGAAATTAATTTTTGTTCTGTTTTGGCCTTTAGGTGCTCCTTTATACCGCAGATAATCACGAAAACAATCGTGCAGAATGTAGACAATGAAAAAAATCCGTGTTTTGTGTGGGAGGAACCCTCAGGCACTCCGCTGCGTTCGTAAGGGTCTTTAAGAGTCGCATTCTGCTACGCGCAAATAAGGCTCCTTCTTAGGGCTCACCTTGATGTACGCCTTGACGTTGGCCACCTTCTCCACGACGAAACGGTCTTCCGAGTCCTCAGCCGGGACGGGAACTCTCTTGATCATATTATAATAGTCGGACAGCTTCCTGTAGAAGGTAGGGTTGGTCGTCCGCTTCACGTCACCTATGAGAAAGAAAACAGTTCCTTGTAGACGTGAAAAGATTTGCGGATTCGGCCACTGCCGAAGTGACGCCAATACTGTTGTGTCGTGAATGAGACACAAGGCAGCGACCAGCAATCAACCTCTCTTTAGCCGTTATGTATTTTCTCTTCCTCGTTCTCTATTTCGCCTGCGCGTGTAGAGCACTTCGTCTTTATCACAGATACTAATTTCTTCGCGACGTGACGTTGTATATGGCGAGATGGTAGATTTCGTGTCGTCATAATCATAATCAGAAAGTTAGCACGCCAAACTTTAACACTGTCATGCGTGCCAACTATTTGTTCCCTAATTTTATAGCAAGGACTGGGGCAATTTATCTTTACCACTAAGGTATATTAGTAACCAAGTTATAGAAGCACACATTAAAAAGAACTTCTGTGAGCCTACGTGCGCTTATCATTTTATATTTTATCACTACCGTCAGAGTCGTCAAAATATTAAAAATACCGTTTTGAGGATCCATTGTGCTGCGCTTGTCTGCATATATTTTGCGAGTGTGTACTTTGATTGTACCCTTGTTATTGTTGTGATCTTATCATCTCCGGACGTCAACTTGGAATTACGAATTCTTTCTGTCTGGGTGTGGAGTATTTATGACTTTTGCTTTTATTCTTTCAGCTTGTTCCTTTAGCCCCCTCTCTTCTGTGTTGTAAGTTTTCGTTTTATGGGGCTTAACGTGTTAAACCGACTCAGGGTATGACGGATGCCGTATTGGAGGGCTGTAGGAATTTTGACCATTCATCATGGAGTTCTTCGGCGTGCACTGACACCGCACAGTACAAGTGCCCCTCGCTTTTCGCATTTACCGAAAAGCGGCCGCCGCGGATAGGATTTGATCCCGCGTCCTTTAATTAAGTAGTCGAGCGCCCTAAATCCCGAATCATCACTGCGGTGCCCTACTCTAATGTGCTGTGTAACTTGAGGGTAAAAGTGAAATGAACTAAGTGAATGACACTGCAATCTTTCCTTCTTTGAGAAAAGCGGTTAAATTTGGTCTTTCTCAAGAATCAATGCTTTGCATTTCTATCTCTGAAGGCTCGTTGTATTGACCTCATCTCACGCCTTCACAATCGATGTAATGGCACAATTAACTCCAAAAGAAGCAAAATGCTTTGCATTTTAGCGAACCATATGTATATCGGGGAAATATGTTTGCCATCTGTTTACCGGATGGCTTGAAGCAGGATTCGCGGAGGAAGAGCAGGCCACCGTCCCTGAGCCAGGAGATTTCTTTCTCGAAGAGCCGCAAGCACTCTTCGTCGCTCAGGTACATGTACAGCCAGTTGCTGAACACCACGTCGTAGCTGCACGAGATGGAACCACGGTACAATAAGAGAAGAAAGCCTCCTGGGAATCTCTGGACGAGGCTGCTGAAAAGCGTGAAGTCCCGTGGTGACGCCATGTCCGCGCATCTAAAACTTTCCTTCAGCGCACTCTTTATGTCGGCGCTTCGAGACTAATTAATTATGATGCATTTCCAATGTTACCGTGACACTTCCTGTGAAGCCAGTGCAGTCACTGAACCGTGAGTGCACAAAATACAGCGCAAGTAAATGCCATCAGTATGACAGGAACTCCATCGACTGCATGGAGCAGCGAATGTGTCTTCAGGTTCTGCACGCAATGTCCAAAATTGTCGTTTTCAATGTCTGTCAAGAGAACTTGGAGCAAAGGGTGGCTCAGTTGGCCAGTTTCACATTATCTGCAGTTTTAGACACAAATGAAAATGTTCACGTCGTTCGTCTTCGTTTGTGTTGCATTGTTGAACATGGAAGCCTTTTCACTGTCTCCCAGTTATTCATTTTATTAGGCTTGATATTCAAATAGCTCTGTACAAAGAAAACCTAAACTATGCGCACGAGTCACGGCAGGTCTGTGTAGCTACTATCCAGACATTGCTGTGTCATTTTTTTCTACATTGGACACCTTCCTTAACTACTCGAGATGACGCTTAGTTTAGACCCTATATGAGGAAGGGGCCCATTTATTATCTATTCAATTCTTGCACATACTCGTAAAGCGTCAGCTGGGACGGCTGAACACCCTGACAATGGCAGAAGTTTAACCATCGCGGAGAGCTGAACCAGCAAGGGGGACAAGCTTTTTTCTTACATCAAATCATGAACCAACTAGCCCGACAAGTTCTACTAAGAACAAGATAGCACTACATGAAGCATGCATCGTTTCAATTCTTACTTCACGCGCGTTGTCGGTACGTTGATGCGGGAGTATTCGGTGAATAGTCGGAGGCATATCAGCTTGCACTTGTAAAAAACGAAAATTCGCAGATGACAAAAAAAAAAAAAAAAGTGTCTGCACCAAGCCTGCCAATCAATATACAACGAAGCTGCGATATGGCGACCATTACTTTGTTATAACTGTTTTTACGCTACAACCGTAAAATGCTTGCAAGTAATTGCAGCCATCCTACTATATAGGTTTTTAACCACAACATGACACTCTACGTTGAGCAAACAAATCGCGGGTGGTCTAACTTGGGGCTCCTCACCAACTGTGAGCTAGCATGGTCAGCCCTGGTTTTGCAATGCTTATCTTAACTTTTCATCACTTTACTTGATTTTAAACTGGCTTACCTTGCTTGACACGTAATGTAATGTAGGCTGCCCACGTTAGCAGGAGCGACACAGAACGTCCCTCTTTGACAAAGCTGTATGAGCGTGCCTCCGTGGGCTAGGAGCTGCGTGTCTGTCTCCCGGTGGGTTAAATCCGTATTCATAAATAGCTACACCCACGTTGGCAGATACTACCGATTCGACTATTACATGTGCTCTCATGACGTCACAGAAACCGCTGACAAATCAGTGGCCAGTCGTTCGGCCTGCTAACAGCCACATTCCAGAAGGCCTGCTCGCGAGGAGGAGCGGACAGACACACAGAGAATGGCTTCTCGGCGGAGTGGAAGCTATATACTGCACTAACACAACTGAAATAAAATATTTGGCTGCATGCCGGGGCAGCGGGGCTCACCTCTGCGCTGGCAGGATCAGTTTCATGACGTCAGTCTGGAGAAACGTGACTACCGATTCGGCTATTACATGTGCTCTCATGACGCCACAGAAACCGCTCACAAATCAGTGGCCAGTAGTTCGGCCTGCTAACAGTCACATTCCAGAAGGCTTGCTCGTGAGGAGGAGCGGATAGACACACAGAGAATGGCTTCTCAGTGGAGTGGAAGCTGTACTGAAATAAAATATTTAGCTGCATTCCGGGGTAGCGGGGCTCACCTCTGTGCTGGTAGGTCCAGTTTCATGACGTCAGTCTGGAGGAACGTGACGTTGTTTAAATGCCCATTCCTCCGGCGATTCGACTCCACGTATGCGGGCATGAAGTCTACGGCAGTCACGTGACGCGCCTGAGAGGCCAGCTTGCCCGTGAAGCGACTGCAAATTTCGTCAAGTTTCTGTTAGCAACGACCCACCGACATACTGCACCGAGGCAAACAACCCCACAAAACGTACGGGCAGCGGCACAATCACCACAAAGTTTTTCGCACCACCCTGAGAGGCGTCGATGCACACTTCCCGCTTCATTCACTATAGTCAGGCGAAGCTGAAGCTAACCAAAATGCACAGTACTCGCCGCAAACAATCCAGTAGTCTTCATATTCATTATAGACTCCTGTAAATGTATAGTAGTGCGAAGACATCTTCGAAGGCACCGAAGGCCAGTGACATTCATTTTGACAGCAACATTCCTGGGCTCAGTCTCCGTGCCTGGTCAGTCCTCCAGACTGTGTTTCCTTCCCCATGGCATACAAGACTGCACTCCTTCATTGCTAGTGAATGTCCAGCCTCCGGGAATATTTATTTCCTGTTTCCGCAGTTGAGTTTGCTGACTTTCGAACACGCTGTCCAAATATTTGTAAAGGCTGTAATTATTGTTCTCATTTTGGTTATTTCTTTGTTTCTCGATCGTTACCTAAATGTAACGACTTGAGTTTGCTGCTGACGACTGACTTAGGCAGGACATTGTTTAGAACAGTTTTAGAAACCATTTTAGCTAATGCTGATGAAGCAACATGTACACACGTCCCTCAAATATGAAAGGCAACAGACAAGGAGCGCTTAATTAATGATTGAGTCATAATTACGCGTGACAAGCACATTTTTTTCCCGCTTTATGAATAGTCTAAACTAAGAGCTCACCGGTATCCCTTACTTTGTGAATACCATATTTTGGGTATTTTGTGCGAACTGGTATTCACATTTCATATTGAAGAGACTTGTACTACCCAATTTTTAGAAATCATATTAACACATAAGATGTTCTATAGACACAATACGCAAAATACATTGGATTAATGTATTTATGAGTTACATTTTTTATGCGTGCTGTCGACTTAATTATAGACATGTCTGCGAAGTTCAACGTGCTACTAACTCTGTGTTACTTTTATTGACACCAGGCACACTCAACCATGGGCACATGCAACTATAACAGCACTTCTGTTCTCTTCTAGACCCGCGTGTTACTATTAACTGGTATATTCAAGCCATTACCACACACACACACACACACA